>NC_138769.1:59333308-59698308 GCF_965119305.1 Pelophylax lessonae | reverse complement strand
TATGTAGCAAACTTAAGAATATACAAAGAAAACATCTTTTTTTTTCCATTTTGGCAAAATCATGGATTAATTAAAAAACTATCTTTGTTTGTCCCGTGGCTTGCAGGAAAAACATTTTGCCTTGATTCCACCATCCACACAGACAGGGGAAACCCTCCTGCGGAGCCATTGTGTTCACCCGGTGCTGCCCCTGCCAGGAAAACACAGTGATTATTGCTAGTGGCTACAAGAGATGCTAGCGATAAGTGTGTGTAAAATCTGACAGACTGGTTGTACGTTGTCCTCCAGGTGATCGACCAATCAACTTGGGTACCTTCAGCCTGGCCATACACAGTTTAAATCTGCATCTCAAATGAAGCAATCCCATTTACATATAACACTCCATAAAGGAGAATTGAGGGGCTTATCAGGTCTGCGTCAAAAATTAACAGCCACACCCAATCAGACAGCTCGTGTTAAAAGGGACCTGAAAAGCAATCTGCATGGCTTGCTTTTCCAAGCATTGGCTAGTTTAGTGAGCCTGGACTAATAACAGTCACTGTAATGCTACCCATACTGCTGTCCTTTTAACATGGTGACAAAAGTTGATACCTATGCTACATGTGTGTAAAGTTACTTGCACCCTGCTAAATGGACAGCAATAAGGTTGTAAATACAGTGACTGCCTGTCCCCCCCTGATGGCGGCCCTGGGTGTGTCATGAAAGGCCAATTGAGAAAATGGCTATATCATGTAGAGGAAATCACCAGTGTGGGGCAACCTATGTCATGGAGGTAGATTTGGACATCGATGTATATGTATCACCAGAAATGGAATTCTTTGTTCTACAATATCTCAAAGACGACCTAGCATGTTATTTGAAGACTGTACTATTTTGGACATACTTGGACTCAAACATACACTGCTCTTTCCACAGCTCCTCCTCCTCTGGGGGTATGATAAAGTTTATACGCATCTTCACCAAAAGCACAAGATGATGTGTCGTCTCCGGATGAGGCTGCAGCGGAGATTCATGTTCCTGCCTGAGATAGTGGATCTGCAGCGGGCCTGGAGTGATGCCAAAAGGCGCTCACCCAGGCTCCTGCTAAAGGCTGTGGAGCAAATCTCCGGTAAGTAAAAATATACATTACATGTGACCAGATAGGTTACAATTTTTTGGGTAGGTGGACATGTGTTTAGCTATGCAACAACACTAATACCAACACCCCCCCCCCCCCCTCCCTCTCGCTCCTACCTTTCCTACCTCCATCAAGTGTCTCTTCACAACCTTTAATACTACTATGTACATTCGTATTTTTTATGTTTCTTTTTTTTCTTCTGCTTCTAGCCAAAGCGGACGGCCGGCACCCTCTTGTGCTTTTGGTGAAGAAGGGGAGGAGGAGGACGGCCACACTCCAATATGCATTCAGAGGCAGCGAGCCATTTGAGCAACTGCAAATTGTGGATCGTAAGTAGAAAATAAAAATGTTAGAAATTTCTAATCTCTAATCACATTTTACAGAGCCCCCTTTACATCGGAGTCTCCAGACTTACTACACTGTAAGAGGGAAGTGTGAAGGCTCTGATATAAGGAGAGTTTGGGAACCATTATTTGAGGGGGGAAGCTGGGGACTCTGGTGTAAAAGGGAACTCTGTGGTCCCCAAAGCTCCCCCATACATCTGAGCTTACAGAGACCCTCTTACACTTCCCTTCCTCAGTCCACCACAGTCAAGGGCACAACAAGTCCCACTGCAGAAGGCTACCTGCTTGGACTTGTAATCCTCTCTGTAGGGGAATGAGGAAATACTGCCTGCTATGCTAAGACTTGTAGTGCCCTCTGTTAGGGACTAAGGATTCCTCAGTCCTCAACATTCTAGGGCACTATAAGTCTCAGCATAGTGGGCTGTCATACCTCAGTCCCTCACAGCTCGGGGCAAAAACAACACAGTTAAACATCTAAAGGACAACTCCAAACAAAACTACCAATAATGGACAGAGTCCATATGCTCTATAATGTCAAAGACCCGCTACCACTCACCTTTCACCTCTGGTGCTGTCATTGTGTAGGGCAAAGGGCTCCATCTACACCATGTTTGGCTTTCAGGTCAGATAGGCAGGACTTGCTCAGCTCCACTCTCTTCCTTGGCAATTGACTCTGGCGTCATTGTGGATCTTTCCTCCTCTAGAAAACACCCAGGGGCCCTCTCCTTGTCCCCCAGCCACCCAGGGCCTTCTTCTCCTCCTCCTCCACCAACCATTTTCAGACTCTTCCAACTTCCCTTGGGCAACTCAACCCCTTTGCATAGTGGACACAACAAATCTATGACCAGCCTGCAAAATATCAAGTCTGGGCCTGGTTACCTGTATGTTCCGGGTCCAGGGCGGAGCTCTCCTCCCAGAGCAACAAATGATGATAGCAGAGTGAGTTGACCGGCCAGTCACTTCCTACTGGTGCAGGTACACACCTACCGATTCCTCCACATCTTAGGATAACATGATCAGACGGCCAATCCCCAGTCAGAGAAGGAGGAGTAAGTGTCAGCGGACAACAGACACCTGGCAGACGCAGTGAAGGGACTGCAGCACACTGCTGCAACTTTTTGATCCGAGGATTGAAAGCAATCTTTTACTTGGGAGATTTCCCTGACTGCGCCCTTCGAAATGTTGGTGCTCCGCCACTGGCTGCAAGGCCCCTGTAGGTGTGAGGCCTTAGGCGCCCGCTTAATTTGCATGGTGCCCTCCTGTTTTAAAACATGGTCAATGCATCTCATTGGTGTAAGTGCACTTCTATGTTCTGAATTGTAGGGGCATTGAGTATGGTGCTAGCATGATGAGAGGTTACTGCCTATTTGTGTCCATAAATAATATATAATGTTTTTCTTTTATTTTAGAAACCAGTGATCAGGATGTGGAGGCTCAGCCTTCTCAGGCCACCTGTAAGTAATGTGGATGTGCTGGTGTGTTGTGTATTAGGTCGAACTTGGAGGAATGATTGTTTGTTTTGTTTTCTTTTGTGGTTGATGTAACTTCAGCAAGAGAGGAGCCTCAGGCAGGGCCAAGTCGCCTGGATCCGGGCCAGGAACACATTGGTGCCCAAGAAGAGGCCAATTGGTCTCAAGCGGATGAGGACCTGGGCTCTCCTCAAATGGGAAGTAAGTATTCTACATGTGTTTGTGTGTTCAATGTGTCCTGGGAAATCTAAGGGCTGTAATATATATATTTTGCCATTGGGGTTATGTAGCAGATGACATTGAGGATGTTAGTTGTGGAGGACTGGGGAAGAGGGGCCGCTGCTTACCCAGTCCAAAGTAACTACTACCTTCAATGTTTCCCAACTACTTTCTGTGTGCCTTTATCAAATAGCTTTGGTTCAAGGATTGTATTTGTGTCTTTGTGTTTCTAGGAGATACGACGCCATCCCCCCATGAAGGGACACCATCCCCCCATGTAGGGTCTCCCCCATCCTCCCCCACTCCAGGCTCCCCTGAACTAGTCTGTAAGTACCTAAAATTAGATTCTCACATGAATTGTGTGTGCTAGGATGATGTGTATCTAGGATAATCTAAGTTGGAGTCTAAGCAAGTGTAGTTTTGCTATATGTGACAGGAAGGTTGGTCATGAAACACTCTTGCTTAACCTTCATGTTTGAAAGGTGGTTTTGGGCAGCTTTACAGGACATGTTATCTTTTGTAAGTTATCTCAAGCCACCCTATTCTAAATTGGTGTTAGTTTCTCTACATTGGAAATGGTGTGCTTTGTACTTGTAAATTTTTTGTGGACATTGTAATTTAATCATGTCCTGATTTAGTCAACACTGAAAATGTGTGTTTGTCAATCTTTCATAAATACTCTTCCTCGGTAATGTACCACATTCCAGTTCACAATTTGTGTTCTTTTTGTGCAGTTTCTCCCGAGCCAGCCACGCCATCAACTTCGGGGGCCCAAAAAAAAACTGATGATGGTAAGTTGTGTGCTTTTCCAGTAATGTGTCTACTTAGTAAGTGGAGAAATGCTAACTGTGTATGTCCCCGCTCAGGCTTCAAGTTGCTCTAAAGGCAGCAGGTTCTTTATGTGAATGCATTCTATGCATTAGTATTCCAAGTGATAGGTGTGCATATTCCCCCTAAGACTTACTGGGACCATTTTTTACTGTCCAAATTTTTGCACTAATACTTGTCTGGAACAGACTCCCCCTCCTCCTTAACTGAGGTGACAGCATGCCAATATTGCCTCCTGATGCTGTCACTCCTAATCATTGAGACCATCGGAAGGGAGGGGGGCAAGGCTGGCTCACAGCCTAGTGCCTGAACAGGCACAGGGTGCTTGGCTTCATCTCATGTGCCTCCATAGCAAGCTGCCTGCTGTGGGGTCAACCAACAGGAGGGAGGTGCCTAGAGGTGTGTACAGGGGCCATGTAAAAAGGAGGATTGTTATTTCTCTTGTCCCCAAAAACCTAGAGAGTGTAAGTCTAACCTGATTAGTTTTCCACAGCCCTCCCAAAATGATATGTTTCCAACACTTAGAACAGGCAGGGCTGAGGCACAAAAAACATCCGAAAAACACAATCAGCACAAAAGCAGGGAGTACGTATCCTTAACGCTACAAGCTTCACCCAGTAGAATGACGCTTGCACTGTACAAATCTGCATCACCACCATATCAAAGTCTAAATAAAACTTTCAGGGAAATGTGGAGGGGTAATGAGTGGGTGTTAGAGCGTTTTCATGACTGCCTAACCTACAGTTAGCGTGAGTCCATTTGTTGATAAACTTTTTCTTCTCTCTTAACACAGCTGGGATGGCGGAAAGGAGATCAGGGGAGCAGACACATCTGCTCCGTCCAGAACTGGCCCTCCGAATTCCAAAGGGTAAGTCTCTACTATGTGTCAGGTTCAATCTATAGACAGTAAGAGGGAGAGAGAACGCTACACAAACTCCAATGGTGATAGAGATAAATGTGTGCACATGTATCGTGTTGACCAATTGAACCCAAAACACCTTACATTCTTCTAAATGATTGCTTGTGTTGACATGAAGAAAAGCCTTTTACTTAGCTTTGGTGGAACTGCTACTAACATTCCAAGCCATCTTATGTAACCTTTTGAACAATTTGCTGTGAAAGTTTGAGTTTAAGGTTTACACCAGCAATTTAGCATATTTGCTTCAGAGTGTTGATAAAAGCCAACCAATAGACTCCTAAGCATATTTGTTGAGGCACATTAATTACAATCGTTGTTTGGATCATTTTGCATAAAACTAATTGTCATGTCTTTTTCTACCCAGGACACACCCACCTCACCTATGAGGTCCTTTTGGAATATGTAACATGGTGCATAGACCGAATATTAGTTTTGGAAGACACTTATGGGGCGGATCCAGCCCCTCAGGAGCCATTTGTCAGGAATGTCTCACCCTTAAAAAGATTTTAGTTTTTATTTTTTAATTTGTTTGGTTAATTTTCCAATGTTTTTTAAATGGCACATTTCGACATTCTAAAAAAAAATATAACAAAAAAATATAAAAATTAAAAACCCTTTTTTTTGGGACCAAAAAAAATAAAAAAAACAAAAAACCCTCGTTTTTGGGACCAAAAAAAATATAAAAATTAAAAACCCTTTTTTTTGGGACCAAAAAAAATAAAAAAAAACAAAAAACCCTCGTTTTTGGGACCAAAAAAATATAAAAATTAAAAACCCTTTTTTTTGGGACCAAAAAAAAATAAAAAAAAACAAAAAACCCTCGTTTTTGGGACCAAAAAAAATATAAAAATTAAAAACCCTTTTTTTTGGGACCAAAAAAAATAAAAAAAAAACAAAAAACCCTCGTTTTTGGGACCAAAAAAAATATAAAAATTAAAAACCCTTTTTTTTGGGACCAAAAAAATAAAAAAAAACAAAAAACCCTCGTTTTTGGGACCAAAAAAAAAAAAAAAAAAAAAAAAAAACCCTCGTTTTTGGGACCAAAAAAAATATAAAAATTAAAAACCCTTTTTTTTGGGACCAAAAAAAATAAAAAAAAAAAACAAAAAACCCTCGTTTTTGGGACCAAAAAAAATATAAAAATTAAAAACCCTTTTTTTTGGGACCAAAAAAAATAAAAAAAAACAAAAAACCCTCGTTTTTGGGACCAAAAAAAATTAAAAAAGCCTTGTTTTTGGCAAACAAAAAAACCACAAATGTTTACAAAAAAGCCTTGTTGTTTTTATGGCAACCGACAAAACCACAAATGTTTACAAAAAAGCCTTGTTGTTTGTGGCAACCGAAAAAACCACAAATGTTTACAAAAAAGCCTTGTTGTTTGTGGCAACCGACAAAACCACAAATGTTTACAAAAAAGCCTTGTTGTTTTTATGGCAAACGACAAAACCACAAATGTTTACAAAAAAGCCTTGTTGTTTTTATGGCAACCGACAAAACCACAAATGTTTACAAAAAAGCCTTGTTGTTTGTGGCAACCGAAAAAACCACAAATGTTTACAAAAAAGCCTTGTTGTTTTTATGGCAAACGACAAAACCACAAATGTTTACAAAAAAGAATTGTTGTTTTTATGGCAACCGACAAAACCACAAATGTTTACAAAAAAGCCTTGTTGTTTGTGGCAACCGAAAAAACCACAAATGTTTACAAAAAAGCCTTGTTGTTTTTATGGCAAACGACAAAACCACAAATGTTTACAAAAAAGCCTTGTTGTTTTTATGGCAAACGACAAAACCACAAATGTTTACAAAAAAGCCTTGTTGTTTTTATGGCAAACGACAAAACCACAAATGTTTACAAAAAAGAATTGTTTTTGTGAAAACCTTCAAAAAAATGATGTCAAAACATAAAAAATGTTTAAAATGTTTATCTAAATTAAATTTAAGTATGTTGCTCTTTGCAACACAAATGTTACATTGGCAATTTAGTTCATTCTATTATATATTGTAATATATTTTTTGTACGCTACAGTTGGTAGACACCCACATGTGTTATTAAAACATTTATTTTATTACCCAAGTTTTCTTTTTGGTGTACACATCGAATGTCTTTTGTGTTGTATTTGTTTAGTTGAGTGGTGTGGTCTGTAATTGTTAGTATGTTGGCTTTGGTTTATGTTAGCCTTGAGACTTGTTTTGAAGCTACATTTGAAGGGAGACCTTTTCTTGGGTCGTTATGTGAACATTGAGTTATCTAAATTTACATGAAATCATATGTTTGGAGATAGAGAAGCACGTGTGTATAAATGCCTACATTAACCAGGGCCATTACTTGGCCACCAACACTCCTAAAAAACCAAAGAGCAAACACAAACTAATCATTTAGCATAAAATTTTATTTCATCCCCAAAAGAAGCACTATAATAAATCATATTGTGCCACCCTCAAATTTAAAAAAAAATGGCCCAACAAATTGGCCAATGTAACAATCATTAACAAAACTAAACCAAATTAAACAAAAAAACAAAAAATCAAGTTGGTGGTGGTGCCTGAAGCAGTGTGGTGAGCACTGTTAAGTTTCCTGCCATCAAATGGTGGGCCAATAGTTCCATCTGGTCTGGGGTTAGCTGTAGAGTTGTGGTCAAGTGGCCCATTAGGATCATATCTTGTGTCTGAGGCTGCTGATGATGCAGGGTGTTGAACCTTGGAAATGTCCCAGACAGAAGATGTTGTGCCAATAGTCTCATCTGCTCTGGGGTCAGCCTAAGAATTTGGGCAACGTGTGCCATTAACATGAGATGGGATCGTTGCTGCTCCAAGGCTATTTGATGCTGCTGGTGGTGCAAGGGTTGTGAAGATGTGTGGGGAGTGGTGGTTGATTGGTTGTTGTGGTCCACGGTGCGGGGGCAAACGACATGTCGCATTGGTGACAAAAAAGAAGAACGGCCTGGGGAGGAGTGAAGTGATAAAGGTGTGGAGGGAATGTAGTCAGGTGGAAGGGGTACTGTGGAACCAGTGCGCATTGAGGTTGTGCAGGAGGATTGCTCATTGAGGGGTGTGGGAGTCCGAACGGAGTGTGAAGTGCTAGGAGTGGCTACAGGAGGAATTGTCCCATCCCCAGCTGCCTGACAAGTGGCCAACACTGGCATTACCCTCCCACTACCACAACCTGCAGTGGCAGGTGAGTGAGATGTTTGGGAGGGCTCTGCCAATGGGGCATCTTCAGATCCAAACAGGCATTGGCGTGTGGCCAGCACCTGAGTGTCAACACTTTGCCGATCCCGTTGATGCTGGTCTGCTAAACTTACCAAGCTGTTACGCATATCCTGTTGAACCTGTAACATATCCTGGTGAACCTGTGCCATTGTTGCTACAGATTCCTGTATGAGCCCGAGCAGACGTACTGCCTCAGTAGATTGCTGAGTACGCCTCCTTAACTCATTTTGGACCTGATACTCATCAAGCAGCCTCTCGGCTACATCCAGCATAGATGGACGAAGTTGGGTAGGTGACAATCCCTCTGCATCTAAGGCTACCTGAAAGCAGAAGAAATAGACCAAATCATTATCAAACATCAGGACTAAATATTTCAGATTAGTTTGACAACTTAACACCCCAAGCAGAACGTTGAAAAGTTTGATGTGCTTCTAATGAGTACTTGTTCATTGTAAGATTATCCAAGCTAGCAACACTTCTGATAATGGGTACATATTATATTGGTAGGACTAATATGACAAAGGCAAAAAAGATTCAACATGAAGGTGTTCCCAATTAACCCTGGTGTGGTAGGTTGTTTATGCTTTTGGTAAATCTGTTACTACACCAATGACTTTATACATCTACGTATGTTGTCTAAAATCTTGCCATCAATTGGCTAGAGGACAACCCAACCAAACGATACCCATGAATTTGGACCTGGAAAATCAAAGACGGGCCGGACTTTAAAGATCCTGGATGTTTTTGGAACATTAGTGGCACACCAAATTATAACATAATTCCCTGATGTTCAAGATAGAACTCTTGTTGTGCTGGTGCATCGTCAGAATGTCATAGCACTAATTTAACACACACAATGTAAGCCACATCTAGTCCAAAATCAATGCTACCATTGAAATGTTACATGTGCACCTTGTTCCCTTATATCACATACCACAGCACTGGATGCAGAATCGTCGCCAGCTCCTGATCCAACTCCAGCTGCAACGTCAAGAGGGGCCTGATGTTCTTTGAAAAAAAAAAAAAAAAAACATGTTTAGTACATAACCTTAGTCAGTAATGATTATGGCCAGATTGCCCTCCTAGCTTGAATGCTGAAGCATTGAGGCCAAACATTCAAAAGTGCTTTCCTGGGCTCATAGGACACTTGCTAAACCCTCCCAAAGGTTAAGAAGGCTTGGTCTGCCTACTAATGACGGCACCCATTAATGCTGTCAACTGTGTTTTGCAGGGTAAACATCTAAAAGGCAACACTCTTTCATAAGAAAAAACATGTGTGTTAATGGGGTTAATAAGATTCCAAAAAACATTATTTGGCTAGACATACCAACACCTTCCTCCAGGCCTAGCTGCACTGGGTGTGTTCCCTGCTGCGGATCTTCTGTAAAGGACATAGCAATATGAGCTATCTTGGAAAAAAAAAAACATCTACATTGTTTGGCACAGTATGATATTGGACCTACCAGGAGGAGGGTCAGCACTGATGTCAACACCTGTGAGTCCGTCTGGTTCGCCAAGCTGCATGGGCTGTGGAGGGGCTGAGATCCGTGCTACAGATGAACAAATTGCAGGTTGGGGAAAACAAAAAAAGGACAATTGGAAGGGCAAGTATCACATTCTATTAATGTCACACATAGGATAGTAGTTAATCTTTTCCAAACAACTCACACAATTGACATCCAAGATAATATCCTACCTCGGTGCAAAGCATCCGAATCTAAGTCCTCTCTGGTAAAGATGGTATCAGGTCCTATGATGTTCAAGAAAGGTAATTGATAATCCCAGAGAGAACTTCGTGCACGTTCATCCAGCCGACCTTGTCGGTCATAAAGACCCTCCGCAGCCCATGCAATTAGCTTCTTCCGAACGGACCCACAGATGTCGTTGACCTTCTTCCGCACACTGTCACGGTGGCGAGGTGCTTCACCCAGTGCATTTACAGCATCCCGGATTTCATCCCACAATCTGTTCTTCTCTGTTACTGAGTAAGACGCGGCCCTGGTCCCATGTATCGCCTGATATCTGGCCATATAGGCGTGGACCAGGGCACAGCACTGATTGTGGGTGAAACGGGGAAGCCGGGGTAATGTGGACAAGCTGACTCTTGTGGACGGACCCGCTCCAGGACTACTGTCAGAAGAGCCAGCTTGTCCACTTGGTGTGTTACCACCTCCCCCGGCTTCCTCCTCCGGGATGGGGATGGTGGACTCCCTCATGGATACAGCTGGAGCCTCCCTCACACCAGAGCCAGACGATCTGCCCACCCTGCCCCCCCTGCCCCCCCTGCCCCCCCTGCCCACCCTGCCCCTTCTCATCCTTCCAGTGGGTGGGGCCATGGGAGCACGAGGTGGGCAGAGAATCTGGCTGTCCAGCAGCAGCAAAGAGCCCCAAACTCCTAAATCTGAAATGACAAAAGAGAAAACAGAAAAAACAGGATTTGCAGATTGCTCTTCATATACAGTATAATTAGTGAACAGTTACAGAACACACTTACCTAATGGCACAAACAGACTTGGTGGTGGTGGTGGTGGTGGTGGTAGTAGTGGGCAAAGAGCAGAAGAGGCTGCAAAGAAATGGAAAAAAAAAACACATAAGAAAACGCATATGGGTACAAATCACACGAGGCCCTCCAAACACTTACCTAATGGCACAAACACGGTGGTGGTGGTGGTGGCAAAAAAAGCAGAAGAGGTTGCAAAGAAATTTAAAAAATAAAATAAGAAAACGCATATGGGTACAAATCACACGAGGCCCTCCAAACACTTACCTAATGGCACAAACACGGTGGTGGTGGTGGTGGTGGTGGTGGCAAAGAGCAGAAGAGGCTGCAAAGAAATGGAAAAAAAAACACATAAGAAAACGCATATGGGTACAAATCACACGAGGCCCTCCAAACACTTACCTAATGGCACAAACACGGTGGTGGTGGTGGTGGCAAAAAAAGCAGAAGAGGTTCAAAATGGAGGACGATATCCCAGACGCATTAGATGGTGCAATGCTGGCATTTATCGGTGCCTTGTTTGAGGAGGCCCTGGCACAGGAGGCAGCAGAAGGTGGGGAAGCTGCAGCAGCAGCACCTCCAGTCCGTGTGCCCTTACCTCGCCAGCCACGCATTTTTGCTCCAAGGATCTATTTGGACAAGCTGCGGGATTCTGATGTCAGGAGGAAGTTCCGGCTCGAGCGAGGAACTATTCTACACCTCTACCAGCTCATAGCAGAGAAAATTGACCCGGACACACAGCGCGGCCATGCGGTGCCCGGCATGGCCAGATTGCTGGCCACTTTGTATATTTTAGGGCGTGGCAGCTTCCAAGCCACTTCGGGAAGTATCATGGGCATTAGCCAGCCCACAGTTTCAAGGGTGTTCATGTTGGTCATTAATGCCATAGTGGATATAGTGCCCAATTTTATCCACTGGCCACAGAATGAAAATGAGTGGAATGAAGTCAAGTTGGGTTTCTACCTGCGGGCACACATGCCGCAAATCCTAGGGGCAATCGATGGCACCCACATAGCCATTAGGCCCCCAAGGAGCCACGAAAGTGAATACCGGAACCGCAAGCAGTACCACTCCGTGAACGTCCAATTAGTGTGTGACGCCAAACAGCGCATCATGAGTGTCAACACTGGTCACCCAGGGTCGTGCCATGATTCCAGTATGTTAAGAACAAGTACTCTGTACGAGGTGTTTGAAAGTGGACAAATGCCCGAAGGGTGGCTTATTGGTAAAGTATTTTGTCTTAACAACATAAACTGTAAGATTACATAGACATAGGAATAAGCTACATCGGTGTACACCCTGATTTAAGCAAAGCCTACCTAAAATGGATGTGTTAGGAGTTGTCAGGCTGTTCACACACAACCAGATCAGCAGCTTAGCAGCTCACAAAAGAAAGATTTGCAAAGTTGTCTTTGAGTCCAATGAAGGTGGTTAACCAATGTGTAAATGGTGTCCTCTAGCCACCCAAAGAAAACCTACAAATGATTCCAATGGTATTGCCATATCCCCAAAGTACTTTGCATAAGTGAGTCAATATTGGTTTCCTCACTCTAGTTGCAGATATATTCCAGAAGTAAGACCTAGGCTAATGTAATAGGAACAAAATAGGGGCCAAGTTGGAACTTGCAAGAGAAACCCACCACTTTGTGTGTCCTTTTTCCCATTTGTATTAGTGATTTAGGCAGTTAGACAGAGTTGAGATGTTTCATATGATTTTTTGCAAACAGACGAGCAGGTTGTTTAGTAAAATGCCTAATTGTCTCCCATTTTGAGGAGTCATCTAAAGTCACATGATATGAATAACTAATGTATATTTTTCTTATTTTTCAGGGGATGCTGGTTACCCGCAGCTGACGTGGCTGATGGCTCCAATCAGGTACCCCCAGGGCCCAGCAGAGAGGAATTACAACAGGGCCTTGCGGAGAAGCCGGAGTATCATTGAGTTGACCATAGGTCTTCTCAAGTCCCGGTTTCTCTGCTTGGCCCGGCCTGGGGGTGAACTCCTGTACTCTCCTACAAAGGCTTCCAAGATCATCCTGGCGTGCTGCGTGTTGCACAACATGTGCGTTGCCCGGGATGATTCTTGGGAGCTGACGGAGGAGAGGGAGCCAGAGGTCCGTCAGCCGGCGGCCCCCAGGCGGCGGAGCACCGCTGCCGGTATGGCCACCCGGAATACCCTGGTTGCTAGCCACTTTACATGTAAGTACTGTAACAGGTCAAGATAGGGCATGTGTATTAATTAGCTAGTTAGCAGAGGTGCCACTCACAGGGAGACAGAGGGTGATTATCATCTGCCAATGACACTTGCCATTGTAGATAAAGTGTAGTCAACATTGGTAAAATTGTGTTACTTGAGCAAAAACATGCACCTCTAACCATAAACATGTTGGTATTGTGAATAGTGTAAAGGGCTGAGAAGAGCTGGCAGGTGTTTATTTGTGTCTATGCCACCTGTGTAGTTATTGATAACATGAACGGCTGCTTGGTATCTTATGGTGTTGTAATTTTCCAGAACATCAACATCTTGGAATCATGGCACGTACCATGGGAAGCCTGTGGTGATGGGCTGTCTGGCGTCACAGGTGTGTATTCAAATGTTTACATTAATGATTTCTGGTTTGTGTAAGTTGGCATAAAATGTGTTATTTCACTCGTGATGTCGAAATTAAATGAAGTTCAGAATGAAGCAAACAGGCATTAAGATGTGATTTTCATAATGAAATGTCTTATCCTTTGTTTTATTTTTCCAGGAGTGGTACTGCTTGCGGGTGTAGGTGGTAGAAACCCACCTTGATGGACTCCACTCATTTTCTTTTGTGGTCAGTGGATATTTGGTAAGGCACATGGCCAATGACCAACATGAACACCCTGGAACTTCGAAAGTGGCTTGGAAGCTGACCAGCAACCTTGCCATGCCTGTCCCCTATGAGCTGGTAGAGGTGCAGAATGGATTCTGAACTCCTCCTGAAGTTGTGGAAGACATCAGAATCCCGTAGCCATGGAGCAAAGATCGTGGTCTGGCGCTGTAAAGGCACACGGACTGGAGAGTGACAATATTATTTTGCTGCATCCCTCCTTCTGCTGTCATTCTCAAATAAATAAAGACTTTAGAATTGAACATGTGTTTTTTTTGTTTTGTGTGGGTGCCTACAGACAAAAGGGCCATCCACACTGTAAGATTTAGAGAAGACTTTATCCTTCAGATTGACATTTTCTATGTAGTGCAAGGGCCTGCCTGATTGCATCCAAATTGAAAGTGTTGAGGTTTGAGCTTATATTATATGGTTTGGTTAAGTCTACAGGAAAAAGTCTAGACAAATTGTTAGTGTATGGCCCATTAAGCTGCCAAGGCCGGAGTTTTGCACTTTGCATGCTGCTTGTACTGGTGATGTGAGGGGTTGTAATGTAGAGTAGGGATGTGACAGTGTTGTGTTGAGGTGTGAGGCAAATGTAGTGTTGGACTATGAGGGTCTGTGTTGTTGAAATATGGAGAGAGTCCAATATCAGACACCTATGTTTATTGGTCAAGAAATTGTAAGAACCATGGTAAATATGTAAAGAATTGCATCTCGATAAAACTAGGACCACACTCATAAAATCAAAATTGTGTTGTTTCCATTGATGTGCTTGAAATTTGGGTAGGACACCCCCCCCCCCCAAATTCAAGATAGTTAAAAAAACTGTTAAAAAAAATGAGAGTGAAAAGAGATCCCAAGTGTAGTGATGTGATTTGAACCCATGACGTTGTTAACTGCAGTGAAGTTGCAAAGCACTTAGCTATTGTGCAGAATAAAGCTGTATGGTGGAAAAAAAGGAGTGTGTTAAGGCTAAAAAGCACATATAGCTAAAGAACTAAACATTGTATGGAATGTGGGAAGAAGACCATGGTAAAATTGTGAGGTTTCATCTTGCCCTGAAGTAGGGTAGGGGTTTGGTCACTTGCCTTTGGTACTTTCCATCATAAGATCGATTCGACACACAGACAAGATCAAAAAAACACTTAAAATGGTGTAAGCTTGCAAGCGCTTCTGAGTGTAACATTATTTAGCAATATATATGATGTAATCCGTTACATTTTAGCAATATAAACAAAAAAAGAAAATAAAAAAAGTAGGTGGAGATGGTAAGCCTCGAACCTACAGCAGAGGGAGATGAATTACAGACGTGTGATGTGTGCACTAATCCACTAGCCCACATCGCTATGTGAAACTGCTATAAGCACGAAGACATAAGTTTGCGAATTGGCGAAGCCGCGATCGTAAGTGAATCCCGCTGACGGCGGAATTCATTATTGCTGTTTCACTAGCCAATTCGCCGCAGCGCCAGTTAATTGATTTGAACGCGGCGAAACTGAAACACGTCATAGATGTTTGAAGCTGCAGTTTCTTTAAATCCGGCCCCCCATCACTCCAAATAAATAAAAACATTGAAATGCACCCGTGAAGTGAATATACAAAGTTCATAAAAAAGAAAAGTCCATAAAAACTCAATATAATCAATAAACTCAGTAAAACAGTCCAATATATTGCAAAGGTGCTTCAGCGGGTAGCCAGTGAAAGGTATCCACCAAAAAAAGTGCTCAAGTGCTGGAAATTGTGTGCAAAATCATGCTTCCATGGTGTGGTGATAAAGGTGACTTTTCCTCTCCCCCAGGACATTGCACTTACCGGACGGAATGGACCCCTAGACAGTATTGTGTAAGGGTCACACAGGCTAAGTCCGGCAAAGAATCTGGGCAATAATCCTTAGGGCTGCTTGGGATCACTTGGGGACCTCCTATGGGCTCTCACCAGGATAGGGCCATATGCGGAAGGAAAAGCTCACAATGGTGTAATATTGCTAACAATCCATATTTATTAGACATAAACATAAAACACTCACATTCTCTGGGTTAAAAGCAAGCGGTGTACAGTCATAAAGCGGTATATCTGATCACTATGATCGCGGTGTGTTGCGGGCTCTCCTGGCTCTGGCGTGCGTTCCACCGCTACCGGAAATGACGTCACAGCAGGCGTGGAACCGGAAATTGCGTCAACGCGTTTCGCCCTCCTATTGGGCGTTATCACAGACGTATGTGATAATGCCTAATAGGAGGGCAAAACGCATCGACGCAATTTCCGGTTCCACGCCTGCTGTGACGTCATTTCCAGTAGCTGTGGAACGCACGCCGGAGCCAGGAGAGCCCGCAGCACACCGCGATCATAGTGATCAGATATACTACTTTATGACTGTACACCGCTTGCTTTTAACCCAGAGAATGTGAGTGTTTTATCTTTATGTCTAATAAATATGGATTGTTAGCAATATTACACCATTGTGAGCTTTTCCTTCCGCATATGGCCCTATCCTGGTGAGAGCCCATAGGAGGTCCCCAAGTGGTCCCAAGCAGCCCTAAGGATTATTGCCCGGATTCTTTGCCGGACTTAGCCTGTGTGACCCTTACACAATACTGTCTAAGGGTCCATTCCGTCCGGTAAATGCAACATCCTGGGGGAGAGGAAAAGTCACCTTTATCACCACACCATGGCAGCATGATTTTGCACACAATTTCCAGCACTTGAGCACTTTTTTTGGTGGATACCTTTCACTGGCTACCTGCTGAAGCACCTTTGCAATATTTTGGACTGTTTTACTGAGTCTATTAATTATATTGAGTTTTTATGGACTTTTCTTTTTTATGAACTTTGTATATTCACTTCACGGGGTGCATTTCAATATTTTTATTTATTTGGAGTGATTGAATATGGTATTTGTCATTTGGGTGTATTTATTCATTTATTCACGCTAAGCACTTTAGCCGCTTACTAATTTATTGCCAATTACTATCAATTTTGCGCTGTTCCTGTGGGATCCATGCCTGGTTCATTTTAATGAATGTGTGCTTGTCCACATTGGCTCTGGACAGGCGGCTGCGCTTGTCTGTGATAACGCCCCCAGCCGTGCTAAATACCCGTTCAGATAATACACTGGCTGCGGGGCAGGCCAGCACCTCCAAGGCATAAAGGGCAAGCTCAGGCCATGTGCCCAACTTGGAGACCCAGAAGTTGAAGGGGGCAGACCCGTCATTCAGTACGTCTAGGCGTGTGCACACATACTGCTCCACCATGTTAGTGAAATGCTGCCTCCTGCTAAGGCGTTCCATATCAGCTGGTGGTGCTGCTGCTCGTTGTGGCAAGCTGACAAAGCTTTTCCACATTTCGGCCATGCTAACCCTGCCTTCTGAGGTGCCGGCAGTGCCCTGGCAGCATTGATGACCTCTTCCTCCTCCTCCTCCTCCATGCCTTGGCCTTGTGCTTCCACTGTGCCCCGCTGTCAGGTGGGAATGCCACCAGCAGCGCGTCTTCCAGCGTGCGCTTGTACTCACGCATCTTCCGATCAGGCTCCAGTGAAGGAATTAAGGACGGTACGTTGTCCTTGTAATGGGGATCCAGCAGGGTGGCCACCCAGTACTCAGCACAAGTTACTATGTGGGAAACTCGGTGGTTATTGCGGAGACACTGCAGCATGTAATCACTCATGTGTTCCAGGCTGCCCAGAGGCAACGAAAAGCTGTCCTCTGTGGGAGGTGTATCCTCTGTGTCCTCCGTATCCCCCCAGCCACGCACCAGTGATGGCCATGAGCTGGCCTGGGTGCCACCCTGCTGTGAACATGGTTCCATATCCTCCTCTATCTCCCCCTCCTCATCCTCATCATCCTCCAGAACTGTGCCCCTGCTGGACAATTGTGTCCCTGGCGTTTGTGGGTGCAGGAACCCACCCTCAGAGCCACTTGCGAATGACTGCCCTGAAAGCCTTGGAAATGTTACCTCTTCATCCTCCTCATCCTGTGCCACATCCTCTTCCATCATCGCGCAAAGTGTTTTTTCAAGAAGGCATAGAAGTGGGATAGTTAAGCTGAGAAGCCGAAAAGTGTGGTATCCCCTGGGGTGGGATTTTTTAGGCACAACAAAAGAAATTGTTAACGAAAAATTATTATTAAGATTTTAAATTGTATTGGTATACAAAATATACAAAAAATATGAACATTAAAAACATAAGCAAGCATGAAATATATACATGGTGAAAGAACCAACTACCCAATCCAAAGTCGATGTCCAACGCGTTTCAAAGTCACTGCCTCTTCATCAGGGGTGACTTTGGATTGTTTTCTGTTGATATTAGATATAAACATACATGTGATAACAAAACTTCACATTTGGTTTTCATATACATGTATTAAACAATGGTTATACAATATACCATGAATCAAGAAACATTTGACTCACATGGTTGACTGCACATAGATAGTGGATGCTTGCTCGAGTAAAAACAGGGTGAATTGGAGCCTGACCGGTGCTATGAGGCCATAAAATGAAGCCCAAATAGGTAAGTGTTGCCTAGATAGTCAATGGGTAATACGTTTCCCAAATTCGAAGCAGCTGGATTTACCCTCCCTTCTAGAAAGGGTCCACACGGATCAATCTGAATCTTCCATCCAACCCCCTAACCTGAGAAAAAAGTCTGACAAATACCCATCAATCCAGAACTCCAACATCAATACTTTTTTAAAATTAGTATCCAAAGATCTTGACAAACTTAAACCACAATCATCCTACGAGTCTAACATCACACTAGAACAGAGACAGGCAATCAACACTCTGGCTGACAACCACTCTATCGTACTCAAACCGGCTGACAAGGGGGGCAATGTTGTCCTTATGGACAACACCCAATATGTGGACATGTGTTTAAAAATCCTCAAAAAATTCTGACTGGTATAGACGAATCACCACAGATATCGTCTTAAAATACCATGAAGAATTTTATGAACTTGTTGATCTGGCATATCTCAATAACACCATACTTAAAAACACCTGGGAATATATTTGTACGGCTTTTCCCATCACGCCAACGTTTTATGCACTTCTCAAAGTACATAAAGATCCTATACATCCACCAGGCAGACCTATCATCTCTGGCCGAGGATCCATTTCTGATAATGCCAGTAAATTAAGTGATTCTTTTCTAAAACCCTTTGTCATGGATCTACCCTCCAATACCCGGGATACAATACATTTTTTAGAGAGAATAAATGATTTGACCATTGCACAAGAATCACTGCTGGTTGCCATAGATGTTGAGGCATTGTACAGCTTGATCCCCCATGATAGGGGGATTGCGGCTGTACGACACACCATCACCTGTCAGAAGGGATTGGATGCTTATGGGGAATCCATCCTGTCCCTTCTAGATTATATTCTGACTCATAATATCTTTACTTTTCATGGCTCCCACTACCTCCAGGTGCAGGGCGTAGCGATGGGGACATGTTGTGCCCCATCCTATGCCAATTTGTACCTGGGGGAGTGGGAGCAGTCTTTTTTGTCAGATGAGTCTCTCGCTATGTACACGGACCATATTCAAACATGGATCCGTTACATAGACGATATTTTCCTTATTTGGGATGGCCCCCTTGATCTCTTACATAACTGCCTCAATAGGATCAACAAAAATGACTTCAATCTTACATTCACAATGAATGTGGATCCCACCAGAATTACATTTCTTGATGTAGAGATATTTAAGGGTGAGGATGGTGTTCTCCGCAGTGGCTTATTTCGAAAGCCCACTGCGGGCAACAAAATCCTTCAAGCCTCTACTTTTCACCCTGAACCGTTAGTACGGTCAATCCCATTTGGTCAGTACCTGCGTTTGAGACGCAATTGTACAGATCTACATACCTTCCAAATAGCGGCAAACAACCTATGTGACAGACTCCTACTCAGAGGCTACTTCAAAAATCTCTTAAAGAGAGCCTATAGGAAAGCCCTTAACAGCAATAGGGGTGAACTTTTGGTCCCTAAGATCTGTAAAGTGGACAATACCCTTAGAATCATTACCAAATACTCTGATCAACACTCAGACTTACGAAAGATTGTAACTAAATACTGGCACATTTTGGCACTAGATCCAACCCTTGCCACAGATGCCACAATTTACTTTTAGACGTGCCCCGGCACTCAGAGACAAACTTGTCCAGAGTGAGTATAAGGGCAACATTGAGCATGTTGTAAATAAATATATTCAATAGAATATATTCCCCGCGCCTAGGAGTGCCTGATCAATTACGTGGAATAGGTATAATAATTAGAATAAATAAATAGATGAGCAGCTGCTATAAGGTGCAAAATGAACATGTAAAAAAATCCCACAGTAGATGAGATATTATAGCGCTTGCTAATGTATGGAGGGACTAAAGGGAAGGTCTGTACTGTGTGAATGGGCTATAAAATCACTGTAAAACATTAAAATGGGCTGTACCCCTAAAACATGTACATAATAATAAACATTTCAATTCAAATAAATAATGTGACCAAAATCAAGTCCAACAGTTCACAGTGTATATAAAGTGCTGAGTGACATAAAATAGTTAATTGGTGACTCAGTGGCTGGTATTCCATAAAAGTGCCAATAATATAAGAAAAAGTGCTGGTGCTTGGTGCTGTGTCCTCCAATGGATAGAGGTATCCAATCATGCAGATAATAGGAGCAAGATGTGAACTCACCAGATGTGGTGGGTCTCAACTACCATACGGCAAGGAGACCAATAGAGCTTGAGTGACCCTCCAGGTCAGAGTGATGGCATCTGCTGGGCTCCTATCCCTCTCGGCCAGAAATCCCCCAGATGTGGAAAACGGGGCTCCTCACAGTTACTCCCGGTGTGGATTTTAGGGAACAAAAGAGGATAGGCTCCGGATGGTGTAGTACCATTAAACAAATTTATTGATAAAATTGTAGACAAAGCCGGTTAAAAATACAAAAACACCGTACAGGACCCTATCGTGGATGTCAGTAGCGTGGAGAGCGGCTTGCGTTCCAGGCTGACTTCCGGGTATGACGGCGTGTTTTCCACCTGACGCGCGTTTCGTCAGAGCGTAGTGACGTCTTCTGAAGACAGCGCTGCTTAAAAGTGTGTAAATAAAGATAAATACAAGTAATAAAATCTACTACCGATCACATACTCATAATTATCATAAAATTACAAAATTATAAAAACATATATTCCTTATAACCAAATATATAGGATTAAATAAATATATTGTGCTTAAAATATATTGTGCTTAAAATAAAAGTCCATTAATAAATCCTTCCGGAGTGGTGTGTCCTTCCCCAATATTTATAAAGTACTTGAGTGCTCGATCTGTGCTTTACATGGGGTTTCCCCCTTCAGGTGTCTACTTACCACTAAGTAGATATAAGCAGGCATGAACAATTAGACTTTACACTCAGCGTCTCCACTTTAGCAGGAAAGGACTGTTGCTGGAAGATCCAGGTTCATTCCACATGTCCTCAGAGAAAGAAACTATTCATAGTGAAGTTCGTTTAAACATCACATTTATTGGGTGTACAACGGGGATTTATACACACAAACATCACACAATATATTTTAAGCACAATATATTTATTTAATCCTATATATTTGGTTATAAGGAATATATGTTTTTATAATTTTGTAATTTTATGATAATTATGAGTATGTGATTGGTAGTAGATTCTATTACTTGTATTTATCTTTATTTACACACTTTTAAGCAGCGCTGCATTCACATTTCCACATTTTAAAGAGCACTTGCACTTTTCTTGCAGCTAGCAGCTTTACTAAAACACCTATTTATAGCACTAAGTAATTAATAATTTTTCTGAAGACGTCACTACGCTCTGACGAAACGCGCGTCAGGTGGAACGCATGCTGTCATACCCGGAAGTCAGCCTGGAACGCAAGCCGCTCTCCACGCTACTGACATCCACGATAGGGTCCTGTACGGCGTTTTTGTATTTTTAACCGGCTTTGTCTACAATTTTATCAATAAATTTGTTTAATGGTACTACACCATCCGGAGCCTATCCTCTTTTGTTCCCTAAAATCCACGCCGGGAGTAACCGTGAGGAGCCCCGTTTTCCACGTCTGGGGGATTTCTGGCCGAGAGGGATAGGAGCCCAGCAGATGCCATCACTCTGACCTGGGGGGGGTCACTCAAGCTCTATTGGTCTTCTTGCCATATGGTAGTTGAGACCCACCACATCTGGTGAGTTCACATCTTGCTCCTATTATCTGCATGATTGGATACCTCTATCCATTGGAGGACACAGCACCAAGCACCAGCACTTTTTCTTATATTATTGGCACTTTTATGGAATACCAGCCACTGAGTCACCAATGAACTATTTTATGTCACTCAGCACTTTATATACACTATGAACTGTTGGACTTGATTTTGGTCACATTATTTATTTGAATTGAAATGTTTATTATTATGTACATGTTTTAGGGGTACAGCCCATTTTAACATTGAACATGACCCCTGCAAATATAAAGGCACGTATATGTGCGGTTCTTGCAATTATTGTAGGTACATGCACATACAAAAAAATTCAATCTCACCTAACGGTCATAAATTTCGGGCCAGACACTTTGCCAATTGCCGCACTCACAGGGTAGTATATTTGCTGCTCTGTGACTGCGGCTGTTTTTATGTCGGAAAAACTAAACTCGAGTTTTGGAGGCGAGTTTACCAACATATTAAGAGCATGAAGGCCTGTGAGTTACTACTTGGCCGACATGTAAGTTTAGTACACGCGGGTAAATTTCCAAAACCTAAATTCCTTATCCTGGATCGGATCCAACCCAGTTCCAGAGGCAGGGACTGGAACAAACGTCTCCTGCAGATGGAGCTGAGATGGATCTATTCGATGAAGGCCACTGAACCCTCAGGCCTCAACGAGGCAATCTCCTTTAAACCCTTTTTGGAGGATTTCAAATCAGGGGGCATGGAAAGATAAAACAAATGGAGTTCTATTTGTTTTTCCTTCCCCCCCCCTCATGGTTGGACCTTTTTCTATATTATATTTCATCTTAGTATGTCTTGTTTTCCCCTTGATATATGCTGTTTTGCTTTATTTAACAGGTATTGGTGTCCTGACCGTCGCTAAGTTGGCCTTGACGTAAAAGATGTTCAGACGTTATACATCATTTTACTGTCTATCTGCCCACATAATGTATTGGGCTTCATGATTCGTATTTTGATTAATCACTACTTGATATTTGCGAAAAAAAAATTATTTTTGCATAACTCTTTCACTTAAAATGTATTCCACTTATCCTATAAAGCTGTGGTTCTGTCACAGACATACAGCCTGTGCATACGTTTCCTTCTTTGGTCAGCCCGGCACGGTAGGAGGCGCCATCTACTGGGTGCCTTGCATGTTGCAGGGGTTTTTTCCTGCTGACACCTCCTCTAGAGCTGTCCACCTCACTTCCTATGCTGGCTCCGCCTGCATGTATCGCGGACGGAGCGTATCCTCCGTGCTGGTGGAACGCAAGTGGCCGGCCGCGCATTCATGATGTCACGCGCTTCTGCGTGCGTCTCTAATGAGGGTGCGCCCAGCACCTGCGATCCAGGGAGCCCACGGCGGACGCCAGCCGTAGACAATCCATGCAATTCATTGCACCTGTACAGGTATTATTTAACCAAGCCCCCACTGGTGGCCATTTGCACAGCCTGCCATCAGGAGCTTGGTGACCTACACACTTCCTATCTTTGCTGTTGTCCATGCTGGTATCAGGTAAGCGTTTTTGCATCATGTCTGTAGTTCCCTGTCACTTGTCACTTATCTTGGACACAATGTAGGGCTGGGGTTTTTGCCCCAATAGAGGATTCATCCCATATCCGTTTTTTCAAACTATTATCTGGCTGCATACCATTAAGTAGGATGTCCTTTTTTTCAAAGCAGGAAACATTCTCTGCTGTTTGAATTAAATCCTTTTCAGAAGCAAAATTCCTTTATTAAGAATCTTTATCAAAACACCTAGAACTAGATTTTTCCAGCCTTGCAGCTATTTAGCCTCAATTTGCCCTTAAATAATTATCCACAATACCTAGAATATGAACGGCATCATTATATGAGCAAGTTGCATTGTTTAAGGCTTTTGGATTAAATCTTTACTGTCAGAAGAAAGCATGTTTCTAGTTTTCTCTTTTCTTTTTTCTTTTACTTCAGCATTGCATGGTTCTATTTCGGCTGGCTGTTCAGCCATTTGGACTCCAGCTGCTTCGAATTTGGGAAACGTATTACCCATTGACTATCTTGGCAACACTTACCTGTATGGGCTTCATTTTATGGCCTCATAGCACCGGTCAGGCTCCAATTCACCCTGTTTTTACTTGAGCAAGCATCCACTATCTATGTGCAGTCAACCATGTGAGTCAAATGTTTCTTGATTCATGATATATTGTATAACCATTGTTTATTACAAGTATATGAAAACCAAATGTGAAGTTTTGTTATCACATGTATGTTTATATCTAATATCAACAGAAAAACATCCAAAGTCACCCCTAATGAAGAGGCAGTGACTTTGAAACGCGTCGGCATCGACTTTGGATTGGGTGGTTTGTTCTGACACCATGTATATATATCATGCTTGCTTATGTTTTTAATGTTCATATTTTCGTATATTTTGTATACCAATAAAATGTAAAATCTTAATAATAGTTTTTCGCTAACAATTTCTTTTGTTGTGCCTAAAAAATCCCACCCTAGGGGAAACCACACTTTTTGGCTTATCAAATAGGGATGTGGCACATTTTTTTAGAAAGCCTTGACAAGAACACACATTGGCTAGTTAAGCTGAGAAAGGCGTCATCGGCACTGGCCATGTTGGTGGAGTACTTGAAACAGCGCAACAAGGCACACAGGTCGGTCTCGCATGGTGGCCCAGTTTTTGGTGGTAAAGTGGTGCTGTTCCACAGAGCGACTCTTGCGTGTGTGCTGCAGCTGAAACTCCACTATGGCCTGCTGCTGCTCGCGCAGTCGGACCAGCATGTGCAAGGTGGAGTTCCACCTTGTGGGCACGTCACATATGAGGCGGTGAGCGGGAAGGCCGAAGTTACGCTGCAGCGCTGACAGGCGAGAAGCAGCAGGGTGAGAATGCCAAAAGTGCGCACAGACGGCCCGCACTTTCTGCAGCAGCTCTGACATATTGGGGTAATTTCTAAGGAACCTCTACACCACCAAATTCAGCACATGCGCCAGGCAAGGGATGTGTGTCAAACCGGCTAGGCCCAGAGCTGCTATGAGATTTCGCCCGTTATCGCACACCACCAGGCCAGGCTTGAGGCTCACTGGCAGCAACCACTCATCAGTCTGCAGTTCAATGCCCCTCCACAACTCCTGCGCGATGTGTGGTTTTTCACCCAAACAGGAAAGTTTTAAAACTGCCTGCTGTCATTTACCCCTGGCTGTGCTAAAGTTGGTGGTGAATGTGTTATGCTGACCGGAAGAGGAGGTGGTAGAGGATGAGGAAGTGGGGGGTGTGGCTTGGCACGAGCGGGAGATGGCTGCTTAGACAGGGAGCTCCGTGAACAACCCGATCTCCACTGCTTTCTCGGGCACATAAAATCTCAAATATGGGCAGACCCAACAAACCTGGACACAGTACCAAGTCCTCCAGGTCCGGAACCGGCAGCGCTGTTAAACAAATCCCAGATTTCTTCTCCTCACAGCGATCGAGCAGAAGAGGCTCTCAGGGGCACAAGATGGCGCAGGCTGCATTCCAAGATGAGGAGAGAGAATATGACACGGACTCCGTTGCTGACACCGAGGACACGGTAGGAGACCCTGAAATCTCTGATCCCCCCCTGAACTTTAAAAGCATGACTGCAATAGCTGCAGATATAAAAAACTCTTTTGCTGCTGCAATCATCGATCTAAAGGCAGACATCACCAGGCTCTCTGATCAGATGTCTGCTGTAGAGAAGGCAGGAAGACATAGGGACAGAGCCATTAAGAAGCTTGAAGAGGTCTCATTCTCTCACTCCTCTCACCTCATTGCCATGAATAGGCAGATTGAGGATTTGGACAATCGGGGGCGCAGGAATAATGTGCGTATTAGGGGGGTCCCCGAATCGGTTGATAGGGACCAGATAAAACCAGCCCTAAGATCCATTTTCAATAGCCTGCTTGAAAGACCAGAGCAATCCCCCATTGATTTTGAGAGGGCTCATAGGGCTCTGCGACCCAAACCCCCTGATGAGGCTCCTCCAAGGGATATAATATGCTGCCTCTCGAGCCATCCTTTAAAGGAAGAAATCCTAATGAAGGCGAGACAGAACGATCATATATTATTCAACGAACATAATATTCTGTTATTCCAAGATCTTTCCCCAATTACATTAAAGAACAGGAGAGCACTGAGACCATTATTGGAAGTTCTCAGACAGAAAGAACTGCAATATAAATGGAAATTCCCCTTCGCCCTACAAGTTACGCACGGTGGGAGACAACATCTGCTCCGTACTCCCGCAGACTGACCGGATTTTTGCGCTAATCTGAGACTTGGCGATGTGGAATTACCTGACTGGTACTCTGAATTCTTGACGCCCCACTCACAGGGTCAACCACATGAGGGAAGCGAGTCCCCGCCACCTCGTTCTCCTCATAAGAAACGGGGGAAATTTCAGAGGAGACGTGAATTGGATTCGCTATTTGGGGCATCTCCCAAAACGCCCAAAACGCCAAAAAATCCTAAAAACAGAGATCGTCCTTGAAATACTTCTACATTTCTCTTTATATTCATCACCTTGAAATAAGCTTGAGGGATACTTGAAGTTCTATAAAATGACCTTTCTTTCTGACACCATCAGATGCCTTTTATTTTTCATTAATACAGACTGCCCATGTCTGCAACCTTTTTCTTTTGGAATTTTTTCATTATGAACACCCGAGAAATCCTAAACTCAAACAGTTATTTTATTACTTGGATTAGCCACATGGGGGCAGCAGAGTTCTGCAAGCTCATGCTCTGACTAGTTTTTCAGACACTAAAATTGATACAGTTTTTCTTCCCTGCTCACGAAACTGACCCTTTTTTTTTTTTTTTCTTTTTTTTTTTTTTTTTTTTTTTTTTTCCTTATATCCTTATACAGGATCTTCCCTACTATGCTGATACCAAACGGGTAATACAGTAGTATGTTTGATATTACCCATATACCACCAACATACGAACACCACCGCACTTACAACCTGAAACAGGATATCATATTCTTTATACTGAACTATTGGTTGCTGCTTGGTTAAAGAACGATAGTAATCTAGGGCTAATCTACTTATATTTTATCAGAATGGCGTCCCCTAGCTCGGACCCTTGACTCAAGACTTTCTGCTGGAGAAGTTAGACAAGGGGACTGCCATAAACTGTTGCTGCAATTCGTTGAGATCCTAAGATTGATCCGCCCTGGTTTCAATAGCATAGTTGTACGGAAACGATCTGTATATGTGTATACTGAATGTCACATGTTATATTACCCCATTTGTTGAGCTCGAGGAGTATAACTCAATGAGTCATGACAAACTGGGTCTGTGAAAAACTATTCACATTTAAGTGTTATAAGTTTATCTGGTCATACTAGTTTTAAGCAGTGACTGATTTACACCAGATATATCTGCTGTCCTATAGATATAGTTATGATGTAATAACTGTAGTTTGTTTACGCTATTTTATTCGGAGATACGGATTGTTCTCAGTTCGTTTACTGAGTTTGTTCCTAAATATACAGTTTTTCACTTTTTTCTTTAGATTACTGATTAATCTCCTGAACTGCCTTCCACGGCCTCACCAGGATATATAAAGCGATTACTCATTATTACACTGTTGTATTTTTTCCTACATAATAGTGATCTCAGTGGGACTCTTGTTAGCCCCGCTTGACATCGCACCACCTAGAGTCTTTTTCTCTCTCCTTTCTTCCCCCCCTCCTCTCTCTACCTTGTGTGTCACTCCCCTCCCTGGAATTCCATATCCCCTAACCATTGTTGTTTTAATCATATTTTCAATCAACCTTTGATACTAGACCTCATTGAGTCCAGATTCCTGCCTCAGGGGACCTCCAGACTGATCACCATGGTATATTCTCATTTAGGTAAGAACCCTTTTCTAATTTCTCACAATGTGAATGGCCTGAACACTCCAGAGAAAAGGAGACGGCTACTATGTGAACTTAAGAAATGTAAACCGCAAATAGTGTTTCTTCAGGAAACGCATTTCAAAGGTACGGATCACCCACAGATGACAAATAGGTATTTTCCCACAGCATATTATGCCTCCAACGATCTTGCTAAAACAAAGGGGGTGGCTGTCCTCCTACACAAGGACACACCTTTTGTATATGAGAAACATCTTGCAGATCCAAACGGGAGATACATTTTTATTTCCGGTACGCTGAACAGTAAACCGATAACCTTGGTGAATGTGTATTTCCCAAACAAAGCACATTTGACTTTTTGTACCCAACTAATTACAGAGCTTAAAAGTTTTGCCCGTGGCTGTGTGATCATGGGGGGAGATTTTAATATACCCTTGAACCCCCTGGTTGATACCTCCTCAGGTAAATCCAGTATCTCATATAATCTCCTCAAAAAAATAAAACTCCTGCTACAATCCGTCACCCTCATAGATGTATGGAGAACACTGCATCCTTCTACGAAGGACTATACATTCTATTCTGCACCGCACAAACGGTACACGAGGATTGACATGATTTTTGTCACACAAAGAGACCTTGCTGAGGTGGTGAGATCTGAGATAGGAGTTATCTCTGTCACGGATCATGCACCTGTCTCTCTACACTTGCAGATTCCCTGTGCGCGGAGATCTGAACGCTCCTGGAGATTGAATCCATCTCTGCTATTGGATACTGCTACCCAAAGTCAGGTCCAATCATTGTTGGAAAACTATTTTGCAGAGAATACATCAGATGAAACTTCTCCCTTAAATGTTTGGGAGGCTCATAAAGCAGTATGCAGAGGGGAGCTGATCCGTATCGGCGCACAGAGAAAAAAAGAAAAGGAGGACTTGAAGACCAAATTGATAACTAAGATTAAAAACCTTGAGACCAAACATAAACAGTCACTGGCAAGGCAAACGGAAGAAGAACTTCTTCTTGCGAGAAATGAACTAAAGGAGCTAATGGATACTAACGCAAAGCGTATCCTATACTTCAAGAAGTCTCTTTACTACGAGCATGGTGACAAATCAGGGAAAACCCTAGCTAAGGCACTTAAAGAGACACAATATGCTAATAATATATTTGGAATCAAAAACACCCAGGGTCACATTGTACAAGATCCCAAGGCCATAGCAAACACCTTTGGAGAATTTTACACCAAATTATACAATATCCCTGCCCAAAACAAACCTGCGAACATTACTTCCCATAGGACACAAACCATCAAAGACTACTTAATCGACAGTGGTATGCCAACATTAGACCAAGAAAACCTAAATAACCTAGAAAGGGAGATCACGGTAGATGAAGTTAAATTGGCCATTAAATCTCTGAAACCTGGAAAGAGTCCAGGCCCGGATGGTTTTACCTCTCAATATTATAAGATATATGTTGACGTATTGGCCCCCTTTCTAGCTACAGCCCTTAATTCTTTAAAGAATAATCCTGTGCCCCCCAATGAATTTTTATTGGCTCACATAACGGTGATCCCTAAACCTGATAAAGATGATACCGTTTGCGCTAATTACAGACCTATCTCACTACTTAACATAGACCTAAAAATTCTAGCCAAAATTCTAGCGGACAGACTGAGACCTCTTTTAGAAAAAATTATCGGGCCTGACCAGGTGGGCTTCATGCCTGGAAGAGAGGCAAGAGACAATGTCATAAAGGCGATCAACCTGATACACGGAGCTCGCAGAGCGGGTTTTGAGGGCCTTCTCCTATCCACGGATGCGGAGAAGGCCTTTGATCGCGTTGCTTGGGACTATCTTTTCGCCACATGCGAACACCTGGGTCTCAAAACTAATGCGATGGCCTGGATTCGGGCCCTGTATTCGTCACCTAAAGCCAAGGTGAAGGTAAATGGGGTCTTTTCTGATCCGATAGAATTGAAGAACGGCACTAGACAGGGATGTCCTCTGTCCCCTCTCCTTTTCATCTTAACCCTCGAACCCTTAATCCGCTCCATAAACATGGATGCCTCCATTCAAGGAATTAAATTAGCCCAAAAAGAATTTAAAATAGCTGCATACGCAGATGATCTGCTCCTTTTCATAGCGCAGCCACATATTTCCATACCCAATCTTAACCTTCAATTCAATCTTTTTAGATACATATCTAATTTTAAAGTCAATAATTCAAAGTCCGAAGCAATGAACCTGACTCTACCATCCCACATGATTGACCTCACTAGAGCAAATTGTCCATATAAATGGGAGCGGCACTCACTGAAGTACCTAGGGATAAAACTTACACCTGACCCTAAGGACCTGTTTGACGCTAATTTTTCCCCACTCCTCAAAAAGCTGACTGATGACCTTAGGAGATGGGATAGAGGCAAATTCTCATGGTTCGGGAGAGCTGCCATTATCAAGATGGCGGTTCTTCCCAGATTATTATATCTGTTCCACGCTCTCCCGATCCATTTGCCTAACTCCTTTTTCCGGAAATTAGCTACTATTCAAAGGAAATTTATCTGGGCAAATAAACACCCAAGGATCAATTTTAGTTACCTGCAGCGAAGCAAAGAGGAAGGAGGGATGGGCATTCCTAATTTCTACCAGTACTATGTGGCCACTCATCTAACCAGGGTTATCGATTGGCATTGCCATAATGAGACGAAGGACTGGGTTGGTATTGAAAGATACTGGACATGTTTTCATACCCAATATTTATTATGGTCCAGCCATTTGTCTCACCCGAAGGAAATTAAAGCACATCCCCTGATACAACCGACCCTCGACCTTTTCCGCAAATGCATGACAAAACATAATTTATCATCCTCCCCCAGCCCACTTACGTGCTTATTTAACAATCCGGACTTTCCTCCGGGGATACAGAATAAATCTCTGATAAGGATCACCAATGGGAAGTTGACGCCACTATATGCTGCAGATTGCTTTCAAAATGGTAAAATACTGAGCTTTGAACGGCTAAAACGGAAATGTTCTCCAGACCACCCTCTGACATTTTGGAACTACGTGCAGATCCATGACTTCCTCCAAAGTAGCAAATCCAGATCTCTCTTTCTCAGAGAACTCACAGTGTTTGAAAGGCACTGCTTGCTTAGGACTCCTCAAAGAGGGATCACCTCCCTAGCATACAAATGGCTGAACGCCACAAATAGAAGCTCCTTTGATCTATACAAATATAATTGGGAAAGGGCACTTGGCAAAAAAATCTCTGAGGCTCAATGGAGGAAGTCATGTGTTTTCTCGTACAAATGCTCCATTAGTACGAAGCTACAAGAAAACGCATTCAAGGTCAGGACTCAGTGGTACAGAACCCCGGCTATCCTTAAAAAGTGGTACCCCAGCGTGTCGGACAGATGCTGGAGGTGCAATAGTGACAGAGGAGACTTTCTGCATATATGGTGGTCCTGCCCTAAGATCAAGCCTTTTTGGAGGTCAATTTCTCATTGGATTAAGCATATATCAGGGATTGAACTAGATAATGATGCTTCGACATTTTTGCTTCATATAAACACTTTCTCATATAAGAAATACAAATCCTCACTAGTTAGACATATGCTGAATAGTGCCAAAAGCTTAATTCCTTTACACTGGAATTCTTCTAATATACCCACACTCAGGGATTGGATCATACACCTTGACCAACTCTTTGAGATGGAAAGGGCGGTTGCTATGAAATATGAAAGAAATGATCTTTTCCACAAACTTTGGGCCAACTGGAAACTGTTCACAACCTCACAAGAATACCAGACTTTAAAATCTCCCGCGTAGAGTGGAGTATTCCCATTGGAAGGCTCCTCTCTCTTGATTCGTATTAGATGGCATTTTTTTTCTCCTTTTTTTCTTTAATCGGTACCTTAAAGCTTTTTAGTCATGCAGTATGAGTTTACAGATTATAACCTCCCCACAGTGGAGGCTGTACACCTCCCCCTATCCCCCCCCCCTACCTGGACCCTTCCTCCTCAGTGTTTGTCAATCTGTTCTTTTTTTCCTCTCCTCTTTCCCTCTTCTTTCACTCCTCTCATTAGACGGGACTCCCTTTCTCTTCCTGTCGGTGAGCTGGAGCCTTATTGTTGCTCGACTACTTCTATCCACAATACCCAATAACTTGGATTAATTATTGATACACCAACACCTATGAATGCTTTTGCCTAATTACCACTGTTTGAAGATAAGATTTAAGTTATATGTTTGTATGGGTTAATAGGTGGCTGGGTTACTAAGTATGCTATACTTTTGTATCTTATTCTTTATACCTTCCCGGTATTACTTAAAATATTCTATATCTTAATGTACAAGTTTACAAATGTATGCTGAAATATTTTTATTTGTTGTATTTTCATTACTTCAATAAAGCACCTTTTTGTGTTAAAAAAAAAAAAGGAAGTGGAGTAGGAGAAGTTAGGAGGCAAACTGAAGCGCCCTGCAATCTTTGGTGGTTGAAGGACATGCGCCAAACTGCTATCCGCCTCAGGCCCAGCCGCCACTGCATTTACCCAGTGTGCTGTTAGGGAGATATAACATCCCTGACCATGCTTACTGGTCCGCGTATCTGTAGTTAGGTGGACCTTGCCACAGATGGCGTTGCGCAGTATACACCTGATTTTGGCACCAACTTGGTTGTGCAGGGAAGGGATGGCTTGCCTGGAAAAGTAGTGGTGGCTGCCCATGACGTACTGTGGGATAGCCACCGCCATAAGGCTTTTAAAACTCTGCATCTCCACCAGCCGGAATGACAGCATTTCAAAGGTCAGGAATTTTGAAATGCTGGCATTCAGGTCCAGGGATCGCGGGTGGGTAGGGGGGTACTTCCTCTTCCGCTCCAGTGTTTGGGAGATAGAAAGCTGAACGCTTCCATGGGACATTGTGGAGATGGTTGTTGGTGACCCAGGAGGTGGTTTTGCTGGGGGATCCTCGGTTTGCGGGGTGGCAGGTGCCACTGTCACTACAGAGGTGGATGAATAGGCCAAGAATGCAGCAGCAGAAGAGGAAGCAGGAGGAGCCAGAGACATTTCTTAGTTTTTGAGGTGTGCACTCCACTGCAGCTCGTGCTTTGCACTTAGATGCCTGGTCATGCAGGTTGTGCTCAGGTTGAGAAGGTTTATGCCTCGCTTCAGGCTCTGATTGCACAACGTGCAAACCACTCGTGTCCTGTCATCATCACATTGTCGGAAGAACTGCCATGCTAGGGAACTCCTGTGAGCTGGCTTTAGTGTGCTCAGTCCCTTGCTGCGTTGGGCAGTAGCATGCGTAGTTTCTAGGGCACGGCCGCTCCACTTTTGCACCCTGCTCCCTCTTTTGCTGTGCTTGTGACTCTGTGCGACCACCGCCTCTTTCTCCAAACTACTCAGGTCACCTGCATGATGTTCATTCCATGTGGGGTCCTCCACATTGTCTTCCACCCAGTCTTCACCCCTGCCCTCCTTGTCGGTCTCCACAATTCAGAATTCTGCAGCAGTAGGCACCTGTGTTTCGTCATTATCCGAGACGTGCTGCGATGGGCCTCCCATGCACTCATCTGGAGACATAAGTGGTTGGGCATCGGTGCACTCAATCTCTTCCACTTTTGAGGCAGGGCTAGGTGGATGGCCCTGGGAAACCATGCTAACAGAGTCATCAAAAAGAAGAAGAGACTGCTGCATGACTTGGGGCTCAGACTACTTGGCAAGGGGGTGAGGTGCCAGGGGGTGAGGTGAAAGATTAATGGACATCGGCTGCAGGTGCCAAATCTGACCTTTCAGCAGAAGGCTCCCAGGGTGGGAGACAATGTGAAGGAAGTGGAGGCACTTTCAGCAACCCAATCTACTATCGCCTGTACTTGTTCTGGCCTCAACATTTGTAGAGGCACATTAGGCCCTGCCAAATACTGCTGCAGGTTCTGTCGCCTACTCGCAGCTGAGAAAGGTGTTTCACCTGTGCGTGTAGCTGGCACAGATCGACCATGTCCTCTCCTTGCAACAGGAGCTCCACCAGCAACACCACGACCCAGGCCACATCCCTTATTTGACCTTCTCCTCATATTTATAGAGTTTTGGATCTTCCCCGAAATGGGTTTTTATTGCAATGGGCAATACAACAGTATGCAATGGGTGTATCTCACTGTAACATATGCGGACAGGGCCACAATCACCTTTTTTTGCACCTAAATGTGTTTTTTTACTGCAAAGCGCAATACAACAGTAAGAAAAGGGGGTATCTCACTGTAACATATGCGGACAGGGCCGCAATCAACTTTTTTTGCCCCTATATGGGTTTTATTTACAGCAAAGCACAATACAACAGTATGCAATGGGTGTATCTCACTGTAACATATGCGGACAGGGCCGCAATCAACTTTTTTTGCCCCTAAATGTGTTTTTTTTACTGCAAAGCGCAATACAACAGTATGCAATGGGTGTATGTCACTGTAACATTTGCAGACAGGGCCGCAATTAACTTTTTTTGCCCCTAAATGGGTTTTTTTTACTGCAAAGCGCAATAGAACAGCATGCAATGGGTGTATCTCATTGTAACATATGCGGACAGGGCCACAATCAACTTTTTTTGCCCCTAAATGGGTTTTTTTTACTGCAAAGCGCAATACAACAGTATGCAATGGGTGTATGTCACTGTAACATATGCGGACAGGGCCGCAATCAACTTTTTTTGCCCCTAAATGTGATTTTTTTTACTGCAAAGCGCAATACAACAGTATGCAATGGGTGTATCCCACTGTAACATATGCGGACAGGGCAGCAATCAACTTTTTTTTGCCCCTAAATGTGTTTTTTTTTACAGCAAAGTGCAATACAGCAGTATGCAATGGGTGTATCTCACTGTAACATATGCGGATATGGCCGCAATCAACTTTTTTTGCCCCTAAATGTTTTTTTTTATTGCAATGCGCAATACAACAGTATGCAATGGGTGTATCTCACTGTAACATATGAATAAAAAGCTGATAAATAATTGTCCCCTTAATTGGTGCTTGTTGAATAGCAGATTTGAAATGCAGTGTCTGTCTAAACACTCACAGTAAAATATAAAGGAAAAAGTTTTTTTCTTTTTTAAATTCCGAATTAAGCAGACACATATGCACTCAGCTTGCAGTAAATGGCCGCTACACACCGCACGCCTAACAGGTTAGATACTGTTGTTGTTCTATTCCACTATTGGGAAAAAAAAACCCATTTGAATGAAAAACTGAAAAATATATTTTTTTCCCTAAATACTGAAATAAAAATATTTTTCCCTTACATTGGTGCTTTTTGAAGAGCAGGTTAGAAAAGCAGTGTCTGTCTAAAGACTGTATGTCAAAGTTAAATATGAAGGACTTTTTTTTTTCTTTTTTAAATGCAGATTAAGCAGACACATATGCACTGAGCTTGCATTAAATGTGCAGCACCGCACACCAAACAGACTGATAAACGTTTTTTTTCTCCTTTTGTCCTCCTCAGTGGGCTCAGGTCAGGGCATAAAGATCGTGCACTGCACCCCCACACAATACAATCAATGTAGATCGCTGTCTATGCTTTCCCTCAAAACAATCTCCAGCCTGACCCTACAGTAATCTCCTATCTCACCCTCCGGGCAAAAAGATTGTGCACTGCACCCCCACACATGCACCCCCACACAATCAAATCAATGTAGATCGCTGTATGATTAAAGCAGATTGTTCCTATCTATGCTTTCCCTAAAAGCAATCTCCAGCCTGACCCTACAGTAATCTCCTATCTCTCCCTCCGGGCAAAAAGATTGTGTACTGCACCCCCACACAATCAAATCAATGTAGATCGCTGTATGATTAAACCAGATTGTTCCTATGCTTTCCCTAAAAGCAATCTCCAGCTTGACCCTACAGTAAACTCCTATCTCTCCCTCAGCAGCAGCAGTCAGGAACCTCTCCCTAGTATAGTTATAGCAGAGTGACGCGCGTCGCTGTGTGACTCCAGCTTATATAGAGTCTGGGTCACATGCTTCACTGGCCAATCACAGCCATGCCATTAGTAGGCATGGCTGTGATGGCTTCTAGGGCACACATTTAAATGCTTGCTGATTGGCTGCCTTGCACCTGTTGAAAGGGTGCCATTAAAACAGCGCCAAAACATCAAATAACGTTACCGAACAATGGACAGTACCCGAACATACAGTGAAATGTTCTGGTTCGGGTCCGGGTACCGAATACCCAAAAGTCCGGTATGAACCCGAACAATACAGTCCAGGTTCGCTCAACCCTAGTCCCAATGAGATCCATGGTGGGTGGGGTTGCGAGCTGCATCTAAATACAGATGTAACATGTCACGTATTACTAAAGGTGAACTTATCCTTTAATACAAGCCGGATTCATACAAAAACTTGCATGAGTATAAGAGAAGTAGGAACTCAAAGGTGCTGTGTATCTGTATGCTAGAGACACAAACTGCTATAGCAGCGCTCATGAAATTCATTTTTTTTTTTTTTTACAGAAGAGTAAATAAGATGCACATATCTAACATAGCTGTTTGATTTTAATTATGCAAGAATATATACTGCAATTGCTTGCATCACCCCCACCCCTTATAAAGATAAAGAATGCTCCTTTTCTAGAGGATGATTTACCAGAGTATTACTTACCTTAACCTGTGATTAAACAACAGCTGACACTCCTACATCATTATGTACAATGCAGGTCCAGCAGTGGCCTCTGGTCCTGCATTATATGTGATGAAATCCGCAAAAGAGGCAACAGCAAGACAGTTCAGAGACAAGCTTAAAGCATCTTCAGGTGATTGGTCATCTCATCACTCCCAAAACCAGGTTGAAGGCAAACTGTGGGGTCCTGAATTGGGAAATACTCTTTTAAAACATTCCTTGAATGATCACCATTATATACTGTACTTCATCTCAGAGGGAGAGAAGAGGGGACACATTTTTTTTTTAACTCAGCCTGGAGTAAGGCTTTAAAACTACTCATGTAAAAAGAACCAATAAGCAGTGTCCTAATAATATATGAATGTGCAAGCTTTTGGCTTGCCGCATACATCACACATAGTCCTTGCAGTGATCAGAAATATGCCATGCACAGCACAAAGTACAAGTTCAACAGTCAGGGGAATGTATTGTAGTGCCTTTTACATTGGTAGTGCATGGGACTAATTCCACCTTATACTGGTGTCAGTGAGAGGAAGATTGCCCCCTACATTAGTGTGAATGGGGGGTAAAAAATCTCCAGCATTGCTGTCAGTGGGAGGAAGACTGGACCTTACATTATTACTCAGATGCATAAATCAAAATATAGTTTGACTCTTTAAACAAAGAGCTAATGAAAGCACTTAATGCAAACAAATAGAACCATTGTCCACTTTCTATGCAATGAAAGATCAGAAAATCTGCAGCTCAGCATCTGACAACCAAAAAATGTACCTCCGATATCATCATGATGACTTGCACTGAGCTGAACATGTGAGTGACTCTAAGAGGCACAGAGTCCCCAAAAATTTGAATACATTAAAATTTCAATAGAAAAATGCTCCCCCTCCTGCACTACAAAGGTTATGCTCATTTAGTCTAGGCTTGCAGGGATAAGGTATATTACAACGCTATCTCTCAGTCCAGCAGGCTTCAGCACTGTTTTGTGGCTCTGGCTGGTCCCTTTTTTGTAGATGGAGGAGACAAGTGCCTAAGAGAGATGTCAGTGCTGGAGGTATTGGAAGACTTTACTGCAAGGATAAATTGTGTCTAATTCCTGGAGTTCAGCTTTAAAGTGTTACTAAACTCACAACAGTAAAATCTGTATATGCAGTAATGCATGCTTGTTTGACTCACTGTGGAAGGGATTAATCCTCTACATTGTGTAGAAAGATTGTTTGATCTCGTATGCACAGATCCTCCTCTTCTTACATTGTCCCCATAACATGTCCGAATAAGACAGAGTTACTGGAGTCAGGCTGCACATGCTCAGTTTGGTGTATATTGCTAGAGAGTTTTTTTTCTTGGGAGAGTACATTTGATCAGCACAGGGCCAATCAGCACTGTCTAGACAGAGGGTCAGGGGTCCTGCATCCTGATAGGACAGCCAGTGCAGTATGAAATCGCCTTCTACAAGCTTTAACCAGACACTCTTTAACCTCCCTGGTGGTATTCCTGAGTGTGGCTCGGGGTGGAATTTCAGTGCCATTAGCGGTAACCCCGAGCCAAACTCGGGGTACCGCCAGGGAGCATCGCCGGATCCTGGAAGAGAGGTTACTTTCCTTGTCCCCGGGATCCCGCAATGTATTCCAGCAGCATACGTTTGGCCGGATCTTCCGTTTGATGCTCTGTGCCCCGGCTTCCGTTCCCTACGAGCGTCGCGTCGCAGGGGGGTGGAACCGGCGTGTGGAAACACACAAATACACTGATATATTGTAATCCTATTTGATTACATTACTAAATAAAATAAATTGACATTAGTTTGCCCCCCAGTGCCATTGCCTGCAGATTTACTGTACTATTTATATACAGTATCTCACAAAAGTGAATGCACCCTTCACATTTTTGTAAATATTTTATTATATCTTTTCATGCGACAACACTGGAGAAATGACACTTTGCTACAATGTAAAGTAGTGAGTGTACAGCTTGTATAACAGTGTCCAGGTGTCCTGTTACCACGGTGACTGCGTGCTCACGCTTTGACGCGTTTCGTCATCACGATTTCAACTGAGGGCGTGGGCGCGCGGCACGGCCACTGGTATTTATCTCCCTCCTCCCCGAACAGTTCACTTCTTCGGGCCCATTACTAACAGGGATTCAGATAGTTCAGAGGGAGATCATTGACAATGTAATTTCACATACTAATCATACCACATTCTCTCAAATCTGGTCCTTCATGAGACTCAGATCAAATGGTAATTATTCATCTACATTATAAACCGTGCATTCATCTTCACATTTAGCCTATAACAGGATATATTTTGAAGATTGCCCTAAGACTGAATACACTTACATTACAAATCTAGTAATAAAATACATTTACATCGCCTAAAATTGCACTGCAATAAACCCTACCCAGGATATTCATACAGTCAGAGATAAACCAAATTAATAAAAATACCTCTGTATATACTTGACATATAATTTATGTGTCCAATATACAGGTTAGCTCATAAAATCATGTATATAATCCTAAAAAAAAAAAAACAATTATTACAATTATTATATTATCAAAGACTGGTCTAATCTCTGGACATAAAATTATACCATAGATGTTTAATTCTTTAATGATTTTCATATCACTGCCTTCCAGATCCCATAAAGGGTAATATACCTACAAATCCAAACCCTTCCTCAATAATTGCTAATGAAGCAGTTTATATCTAATTCTATGTTTACCCGTCGGGGTGCAGGGCATTATTTTTTTTTTTTGGCATTAGTTAAATAGATCCAGTGCATTTCACATTTTTCTAACTCTCTTACTTGATTGGATCCTCGCCATACCAGTTCCATTTTTTTCAATACCCCAAAATTTCACACCGGACTGATCCATATTGTGTTTCTGTCTGAAATGCAATGACACACTGTGATCCTTAAAGCCTTTGAGGATTTCTGCTTTGTGTTCTGACACCCTCTTTGCCAGGGTTCTCTTGGCAGGCCCTATGTAAATGAAGCCACAAGGGCATTCAAGGCCATAGACCACATAGGTAGAATTACAAAATATGAAATCCTTAATGTCAAAGGTCATACTGTTGGCTTTTGAGACAAAAGAGGTCAACCCCCTCAGGTGTGTGCTAACTTGCCTGCACACCTTATACCTTCGGCAAGCATAAAAGCCAGCCTTGTCCCAAAACATTTTGGGCCTCCTAGAAGGATCCAAACATTTTTTAACAATTTTGTCACCAAAGGTGGGGGCTTTCTTATATATAAACACTGGTTCTTTAGGCAGGACTTTACCCAAAATTTTATCCATACCTAGAATGCTCCAATGTTTTTTGAAGATTTCCTCCACCTCTTTAAACTGTTCCTTATAATTTGTAATGAAGCCCCATTCATGTTTTGTATCTACTACCTTTTCTTTGTTCTGGAGACACTCCACCTGTAAGATTGTTTTCACTTCTTGTATTCTTGTATAGTCTGATCCAAAACAGACCCACTATACCCTTTCTCAACAAACTTCTCTCTAACGAGCTGAAATGAAATCTTGGTCATTCGTGCAGTTTCTCCTGATCCGCAACAGTTGTCCTTTGGGTATGTTTCTAAGCCAACGTGGATGGTTTCCACTTTGTCTAGGTAGATACCCATTGTGGTCAGTCGGGTTAGAGTAGGCCTTTGTGACCAGCTGCTTATCACATATCATCATTACTTCAACATCTAGATAATTGACCTGCTCTCTACTCCAATTAAATTCAAGTTTTGTATTATTAGAATTTTAAATTAGCTCATCTGTGAAGACCTCTAGGGAGGCCTCTGTTCCTATCCAAATAAAGAACAGTTCATCTATATACCCTTTGTAAGTGATGAGCTCCTTTCTCTGTTCAGCGTATATGTATCTATCCTCCCATTTAACCAGGCACTGATGGAAGTCACAAGACTGTTATATACCGCTGACGAGAAAAGGTATTTAGCAGTTTATATTTACCAAAATGATTGCATTTCCATGTTCTGTGTACTGTGAGAGAACAGATATAATGAATGCAGGGTCCTGGGTTAAGTAACACTTTAAGTTCTAGGTTTAGTTGTAAATCTATTTTAGCAATGTTTAACTTTAAGCTGCATAGATACCAAAAGGTGAGGTTACAGTTTTACTTAATCTGTGGCAATATAGTACACTGGAAAGTAAAAAAAAAAAAAAAAAAGTTTAAACTCCTTACTTTATTCTATCCTTATTTCATGCCAAAAGTTCAGATGAATTATTTATCATTTGTGTATGCATAGTTTTATTAAAAAATACCTGCCATTGATATTAAAACTAAATAATTCCATGCTCTTATAGATGAATAATGGAATAGTAGGAAATATATTAATATTTTAAACAATGAATAATCAGGGTTGTATTTTTCAGCAATATTGTGAATTCATGGATAATGCTTTTTTTCCAGTACACTGAACAACTATATTAAAACACTTGATAGTTTTACACTCACTTTCATGAAAATACAAGGAATAAACAGTAACTTCTAAAATGTATTTTAATGTATTCACTTGACAGACTCACAAAACTGAATGACAATGGCATGTAGAGAAATGATCACATGATCCAGTTTAAATTGACGTTTCATGAGACATTTCTCAACCCATCCCTTTTCTTTCTTATATATAGCCACCTCTAGACATTATGGGGTTTATTTACTAAAACCGGAGAGTGCAAAATCTCATGGAATCATGGTAGCCAATCAGCTTCTATCTTCAGCTTGTTCGTTTAAGCTTTAACAATAAAACCTGGAAGCTGTTTGGTTTCCGTGCAGAGCTGCACCAGATTTTGCACTCTCCAATTTTAATAAATCAACCCCTATGAGTATTGCTAGAATGTGTCGTATGTGTACCTGAGTGTACACATGCTAATGTGCATTATCCTCCATCTGAAGACTTAGAAGATTTAGACATAACATTAGAACAAGCAAAAGCCGAACAGGCTTTACTGTTGATTACATAGGTGAAATACATATAAGAAAGCTGTTTAACCTATCAAAATATTTGTATTTCTTCCCATCAGGTCCTAAGATCTACACACTACACTCCTCTTGGGCATAGCAAAAAATCAGATTTTTCTCTGTTGAAGTTTGGTAACACTATCCTTTCCATTACAGATCCAATTGGTTTTGCTACAGTGTGCATGTGCTAACAAGAAACATGCTGATAGGAGGGAAGAGTAGACTGGCAGAGAGATCAGCTTATCCATGTATTGTTTCTCCATTACCTGTCTATATACATGCTGGGGATGGGAAAGACCAAGTTGTATTACTTAACTGCATTTGAGAAAATCAGGTCTTATTTCAAATTATTTTTATTAAATTTTTCAAAACATTATAAAACAAGTAGCGTGCAAGCTACCACATTCGTACCAACAACAGGGGTACTTACATCAATGCAGACAAGGTGAAGAAGTTATAGAAACACTAACAAACGTAATAACTATTACAGTAATAGAATCAAGTGTAAGTCAGTAGTAATAAAAGGACATATTTAGGCATTGTCGAGGTGAACTAGGCAGGGACCGCTCAAAATAGCAACCATAGTCGGTAGCAACTAGGTAATGCATAAACAACAATTAGGATTCCGCGCCTTTCTGAACACCATAACAATATCAATATTGGACATTTGACATAATCATCATGACCAAACCATGAAGGTCATACCACTGGGCCACTCGGAGAGATCTCCATTATACCAGATAGATCTTAGCTCCCCCTACCTGGGCACCCCTATTGGGAACCAAACTGTGCCCAGGCGCGGAGAGCATGTCTGGGTAGCCGCTCCCATCCCCGCAGAGTATGATAAGGAACATGTCAAGGTAGGTATTCATAACAGATCTGAGCTTAATGTCAGATGCTCCATCCAGTCACACCATGGTTTCCACTGGGCTTCTACAGTGGCCCTAGCTCGGTTCTTGAGGGAAAGTGATCTTTCAAATGTGAAATGGGTATTGATAAGATCAATGACTTCTTTAATAGTCGGTGGATTGGCTTGTTTCCAAGCGCGTGTCACAGTGAGCCTGGCTGCTAACAGTATGTGGGTCGCAACATGTCTACAGAGAGTAGGAATCTGCTCAATCTCAAGATTAAGTAAGGCTAGACCGGGTTTGATTGCGGTTGGACAGTGTAAGACTTCTGCCAATAACTTGAAAACCTGGGCCCAATATCGGGTAAGTTTTGGACAGCGCCACAGGACATGGAAAAGCGTACCATCTTGCCCACACATACGCCAGCATTTACCGTCGTTCTGGGGGTCAAACTTGCAAATTCTGGAAGGCGTGAGGTACCATCTGAGGGAATATTTTATGTGTAACTCCCAAAGTTTGACACAACTAGTGGCTGCATAGATGGAACGAATAGCTCTGCTCCATTGTGTGACAGAAAATTCTTGACCAATATCCCTTTCCCATTGAGTGTGGGGAACAGACTTGGTGAAGAACGTCTTACATTGGAAAAGATTATAAAAGACCGTAATGCCTTTCTGACCAGAGTATCCTGAGTCTACCAAGAACCGCCAAGCCTGGGTAGGAATAGTCGCGGGCCCTAACTGGGCAGAATTGAGGAAATGTGACACCCGAAGATATGTGAATACTGCGGATCCAGGAAGGTCGAATTTCGCTTGGAGGGTGCTAAATGGAATCAGGTTGGGGCCGTCGTATAGTTTCCCAAGATGGGTAATGCCTTTAATTTGCCAAACGGAAAGGTCAACGTGAGGTATAAGCGAGTGTAATGCTGACAATGGGATATGGAGTGGGGAAGTTGTAGAGGTTGAGGCATCTTGTGCCACAAGGATTCTCCACGCCCTAGCTGCCGCAGTCATGAATGGAGGAAGAAAGGAAGGCAACTTGGGGCTTAGGGTAGTCGCCAACAACCAGTCAGACAATTTCTGCCTGGTGCAATATGTAGCCTCCATTGCGCACCACAGTGTAGTAGGCGCGTCCCTAAAGCAATCACGCAGTGGAGACAAAACTGATGCCAGGTAATAGTCAGAGATGTCCACGTATCCCGCTCCACCCGCCAGACGATGTTTAATCAGTTTAACGTGAGAACACCTGGGTTTTTTGTTTTGCCATATATATTTGGACAGTAGGGACTGAAGAGATCTAAGATAAGTCTTTGGGAGGGGGATCGGAAGGGTACGAAAGAGGTACAGTAATTGGGGAAAATACATCATTTTAAACGCTGCTAAACGCCCCAACCAGGAGAATTCAAAGGAAGCTACATGCTTGAGGTTGTCCTGCAATTTAGTGCGAGCAGAAAGGAAATTGTGGTGAAATAGCTGTTTCGTAGATGCAGTTAATTGTACGCCCAGATAGGATATGCTTTGGTCTGCCCACGCATACGGGAATTGGTGTTGCAACAAGTTACGCATGGTGGCATTAATGCCAATACCCAATATGTTGGACTTGGACTCATTTACTTTATAAAAGGAGACCTTTCCAAACCACTGAAGAATCCTTTGAATTTCCGGTAGGGACGTAGTTGGTTCTGATATCATAAGTATCACATCATCCGCGAAGAGACTAATTTTATGGTGTTGATCACCCATAAGTAAACCAGAGATTTTGGGATTGGATCGGATATGTGTGGCTAAAGTTTCCATAATCATGTTAAAAATCAGGGGGGAGAGTGTACATCCCTGCCTAGTGCCATTGGTGATATTAAACGGAGTAGAAATAGCTTCCGTTGTACGGACTACTGCAGAGGGCGTGGAGTATAAGGCCATAATGGCGTCGTGAATAAATCCACGAAATCCGAATTTTTGAAGGACGGCTGATAGAAACCCCCAGTGGACCCTATCGAACGCCTTCTCCGCGTCCAGTGATAGGAGCAGAGAAGGCGTCCCATTGAGGCCCACATGATGGATAATATTTTTTTTTTTTTTTTCCAAAAGGATAATATTAACCACACGCCTAGTAGCGTCTGACGGTTGACGACCTTTAGTGAATCCCGATTGATCCTTATGTATAATTTGGGGAAGTAGGTCCACCAATCTGGCGGCTATAACTTTGGCGTATATCTTCACATCTATGTTTAACAGGGATATGGGCCTAAAATTTTGAGGTTGATCAGGTTCCTTCCCAGGCTTAGGCAGGGTCACAATTAATGCACTTAACATTTCCTTCGGAAAGGATGAGGAGGAGGCAGCAGAATTAAATACATTTCGAAGAAGGGGGGTCAAGGTGTCACTAAATTTCTTATAGTATTCCGAAGAATACCCGTCTGGTCCAGGTGATTTCATGTTGGGAAGCGAAGCTATAGCAGTCTTGATTTCCAAGTCAGAGAAGGGTCTGTTTAAAGAGTTTATATCTTGGGGCAAAAGGGAAGGGAGTTCAATTTGTGCGAGAAAGTCGTCAATGTCCGCAGGGGTCGGTTGGAAGGTCAAGGGATCCGACCTAAGATTATAGAGGGATTCATAGTAAGAACTAAAGGCATTGGCTATAAGTGTAGGTTTGAGCAATTTCTCTTTTGTCTTGGGATGAATCATGCTAGGGATTTTGGATTTGATCAGTTGACCCTTAATTCGAAGGGCCATAGCTTTGGTGGCTTTGTCACTGGTGGCGTATGTGTTGGCTTTCCATTTCTTGAGGGAGAAACTGTACTTCTCCAGCAAGAAAGACCGAAGTTCCTGTCTAGTCGCAAAGATTTGAGCCTGAAGGACCGGGGAAGGGTCTGTCTTGTTTTGTGCATCCAGGGACGCTAGTTTGTTGGTAAGAGTATCTAAATGCTGCGTTCTCCTTTTCCGTTCTCTAGCGCCCAATTGTAAAAACAAACCGCGTAATACAGCTTTATGAGCATTCCACACTACCACCGGGTCGGTATCAGGCAAGGCATTTTCATTAATAAAGTAATCCAGTTGATTCTGAATCTCCGCTACGTAGTCCGGATTGGTTATAAGATAGCTAGGAAGTTTCCACACAAACGTGGACATCTTAGGAGCACCCAAGGCAATCGATATGCTTAAGGGGGAATGATCCGACCAGGTGGCAGTGTGCAGCTCGATAGAAGAGACATGATCCAAAAGATGCTTGTCAGTAATGCACAGGTCAATACGCGAGTAGGTGCCGTGACGAGGGGAAAGGTAAGAATAGTCCCTCTCCCCTGCATGACAGCACCTCCACGCGTCATACAAATCAGATTCCCACAAAAACTTGGACAGGGAAGTGTTGTGCTTTTTAGGAGAGGCAGATGAATCCATAGCACTGTCAGGAGCCAGATTGAAGTCACCGCATAGCAGTAAATGTCCCCATTGGAGGGATTTAGCTTTGTCCACAATCGATCGGATAAAGGTCATCTGGTGCACATTAGGCGCATAGAGATTAACCAAAGTGAAATTGCGATTGTCTTAATGCACTGGAGAATGATGTAACGACCTTTCGGGTCTATGATAGAGTCATGAAGTTGGTATGACAGGGACTGGTGGATGGCTATTAGAACCCCTTTGCGCTTTTTCTTGCTTGACGCCAGATATATGTGGGGAAATTGAGTATGGGAACATTTGGGAGTTGCGGATTGGGAGAAATGAGTTTCCTGCACACATATTATGTCACTCTGAAAGGAGAGAGCGGATTTCCACAACGAGGACCGTTTTACAGGGTGGTTAAGGCCCCTGGCATTCAAGGAGAGAACATTGAGAGACATGGCTGGTAGAAGTGTGTAGTTGAAGACAGTGATGTGTCCAAGAAGGTGAAGACCGTACCTGAAGTCTCGATGGCAGGCAGCTTATAGTGAGTCTTGCGTCACTGGTGAGGACTCCAGGTACCAGGGGGTGTCCAAAAAGGCAGATGGATTCAGTCGCTGTCACTAGTTCCGAGAGTTACTGCCGCTGGTGAATGAGGGCACTAAAAGTGGGGTACACAAAAAATAGAAGCAGACAACAAAAAGAGCAATGAGTATGCAATACTTCTCTGATGAGCAACCAAATGAGGCTGCTTGAACTATGCTCGGTAAGTGGGTTGAGTGGCCGATGTGCACTGATGATCAGTAGGGGTATCCTACGGAGAGGCCTACTGATAAAGAAACAGGGGACATCCACCAGGGTGGATTAACTGGTTACAGGAACAGAATAAAGAACGAGCTGTAGCCCGGCCGGGCTAGTAGACGAGAAAGCAGGGAAGCACAGCTTGTCATGGTCGATGATTTTGGCGTCCTTGTCCTTGTTGAGGTCTCGAGCGGGATGAGGAAGAATGTTGAGAGCCATCATGGAAGTTCCTCGGGGGATCCGGGATGATACCCCAAGAGTGAAGGAGCCGCATTCCTCCTTCTATGGTGGATATGGTGTGCGGGATCCCATTATGAGTAACAAGCAAAGTCGCCGGGTGGCGCCACTTATACAGAATTTTATGATTGAAAAGGGCTTTTGTGAGGGTTTTCAGTTGCCTCCTTTGTTGTAGGGTATGCTGAGACAAGTCAGCGTAGAGCTGCACTGCTGCATAAGGATCAGGTAGTGTTCCCAGCTGCCTGGATACTTTTAGGATTTTTTCTTTGGCGGGATAGAAGTGCATGCGCAAAAGCACATCTCTTGGCACAGAATCTTCCAGGTGGCGGGGCTTAGGGATTCTGTGAATTCTGTCAATAGTCAGTTCGATAGGAGCCAATTCTGGGACCAAAGTAGAGAAAAGAGTGGATGCATGCTGGAGAAGATCGTTCGGCTGCACTGATTCAGGAATGCCGCGCAGCTTGATGTTATTGCGGCGCGAACGATCCTCCAAATCCGCTATTTTGGATTTAATCCATTCTGTGTCCTCCCTTTGCTCCTGATAAGCGTCCACAAGGTCATTAACCATTTCAGCACATTCCTGCATACCATGCTCCATATGTGACACCCTGCTGCCCATATGTCTCATTTCATAAGTAAATCTGTCCATTATGGTGGTGAGATTAGCCATAAGGGAGGATTGGAAAGTCATTAACATGTTTTTCATTGTGGTGTCCAGGACAGGCTGGCCAGTAGTGGGAAACGCAGCAATAGAGGATTGAAGTGCTGTCATAGAGTGCATAGAGGCAAAATATGTACTCACATCAATCCCGGGAGGATTAGCAGGGTCCATGCGCATCCTCGACTTCGCTGGGCTACCCGATATCGGTGTTGCAGGAGAGGAGTCCGGCATAGGAGGCAGCGAGGGGGAGTCCTCAGGAGATGATGCTGGGACCGCATCAGGGAGATCCGTGTAGGCCGCAGGACTCCCGCCGTCATGTCGCGCTGCGGCGCCATTTTGGATCCTCTCAGGGAAAGGCGGCTGTGGAAAGAAGAAGGCCGTGAGCTTTTTCGGGCCCCGCTCATCTTTCCTCTTACGGCTGGTCATCTTCCCGATGTGTTCAGCAAGGTGTTCCGTTAAGTGTCGAGAGTCAGAGGTCGCTGTGCCTCGGATATGCTGGGGTAAGAGTCGGCCGGGTACAGAGAGCTCTCAGCTCAAGCGTCCATGCAGCACGCGCGCAAGCCACGCCCCCAGAAAATCAGGTCTTGAGGCTGCTTGTGCTGTTCCGTCCTGTGAGGTGTGGTAATCTCAGGATGCTAGCTTCATAATCTTATTTAATCCAGGAATTTACTTGCTGTAGGAATACAGCAACCAAACCAGGTATTGAGTGTTTCAAATATTATAGCATTACCTGATAAAAATAAAGATAATAGCTACCACTACCCCGCAAACTGTGTGATTATTTTAGTTGTACCCACATACAGTACATGTAGCAGCAGGCAAGCAAACAGCAACACTCACTGCTTTGACTCAATAAACAGTCTAGGGGTTGCCATTTTAAAGCTTATTGCTGAGTAACTTGGATGGGCTTGAGGAAGCTGTGGGCTGCTCCAGAACACTAACAGGAGTGTGAAGATATTCTTCCCTTTCTAGCTACTTCTCATAACAATCCATTGAGTAGTAGTACATGATGTGGACAGCACTAGGACACTATAAGCAATGTCCCAGGCCAGACAAGCCTTAATAGTGGTGCACCAGGGTTAACAGTGGCATCCAGACCAGATCCTCAGTGAAACCCCTCTTTTAGCTCTCCATAAACTTGTGGCAGAATAGGCCCCTCCGGCTGTGCACACCTGGGACCTTGACAAGACAGGCAGAATCTTCAGCTGGACTGCCAGGAAGGGCTGGTAGACTGGGAACTTCCCCTCCTGGGGGAAGAACACTACTTTCCCAGACTCCAGACTATTTATACACTTTTCCCCACTTTTTAAAAATCAAACTCTCAGCCTGCAGAGCCTTGAGAGAACCACAGAAATCACATGCTGCTCTGCTGATTACAGCAGAGCTAAAATAAATAATTTTGCCTAACCTTACTAAAAGAAGTGACAGGGACAGATAAGACTTTCAATACATTTTTAATAAATACAACTCCTTAGCTCTTGCCTCAGAGGCTAGGAGTCCCCTCTCCTTATTTATCTCCAAATATGGGGTCTACAGGGAGCAGCCTTTTTCAAGGAGAGGGCTGCTTAAAAATATTGAAAACTCCCTCCTTAAATTGATATTACAGGCAGATTAAAAAAAATAAAAAAGAACAACCATTATATTTATTTGCTCTGTGCAGTGGTTTTGCAGAGAGCAACCCCGATTCTCCTCTTCTCAGGTCCCCTGCCAAGGCTTATAGCCCCTCCCTCCTACCGAGTGCCCCCATAGTAAGCAACTTGCTAAGGTGGCACCCAAGCATGCTGCCCTGTGTGTCCACTCACACATGGAGCACAGCCCAGCCCCGCTCCCACTCTCTTTTTTCTCATTACCTCACTGGCTGTGATTGACAGTAATGTGAGCCAAAGGCTCCTGCTACTGTTTCAACCAATGAGGAGGAAGAGAACCAGGAAAGCCTGTGGTCGCGTGAACATCTCTGGACTGAGATGGTTCTCAGGTAAGTATTAGGGGGCACTGGAGGGGGGGGGGCTGCTGCACACAGAAGGTTTTTACCTTCATGCATAGAACGCAACCACTTTAAACTCCTTATAATAGCTTGATTTGTTGTGAATTTTTTATTGATTTTTAACATAAAGAGCGAGCACAAAGGAAGCTACTTGCTTCCAGAGCTCTCCCACTGATTAAAACTTTGTAGGGCTCATGAATAGGGCAGGTCCGAAGGAGAGATAAGTAAAGACTCATTCTGTTGCATGTGTAAATTTACACTATTGAGCGCTATATACCACAACATGTTATATTTACTTGATTAAAACAAAGAAAATATATTGTTTCATTTTTTTATATTTTTTATCCTGTCAAGGAACATATATATTCCTTGAATATTTCCTCTTCTCCAAAATGGCAGGAAAACAGTCACAATCTTTCCCCTCCTCACTGGTGTGGAAGACTGAACACTAGACCCAATTGGAAAGGATCCAAGATTATTTCTGAAAAAAAAAAATAATAACTGAAGAGAAACATGATATTCCATAGTGGATATAGAGGCATAACACAATTCTTATATAAGCTACAATGGTGTTGGGACATAGTCTAGCTCTTCCCAGCAAGATATAAGTGAAAACTGAAGAATTTACAAAATAATATTAAACCTACACTGTCAATCATTTTGCATTTTCTAAACTATACTGGTAACAGAATATATTCTTAACTGGGTTTGATGAAAATTCAGTCTCCTAACCTTCCCTTTTACTGATGTTTTTCAAGTGAACACTGGCTCGCTGATATAAGAAACCTTTAATACAACATTACTATATATTTATAATTTTGTCTAACTGTACACCACTGAAATAATTTTGGAGAGTTTGATAGACAGCCAAATTTATACTGCAGACTTTAAATAAAACTTAGATCGAAAGTCACTTGTTGAATTTAAAAAAAAAATTATATTGTTAAAAATTAGGGTTGAGCAAACCCAAACCGTATTGTTCGGGATCGTACTGGACTTTTATGTATTCGGTACCCGGACACGGACCCGAACATTTCACTGTAAGTTCGGGATACTGTGCGTTGTTCGGTAATGTTATTTGATGTTTTGGCGCCATTTTAATGGTGCGGTTTCAACAGGTGCAAGGCAGCCAATCAGCAAGCGTTTAACTAGTGTGCCCTTAGAAGCCATCACGGCCATGCCTACTAATGGCATGGCTGTGATTGGCCAGTGCAGCATGTGACCCAGACTCTATATAATCTGGAGTCACATAGCGCCTACATTCAGACAGTGATCTACATTGATTTTATTGTGTGGGGGTGCAGTGCACGATCTTTTTGCACTGAGGGAGAGATAGGAAATTATTGTAGGGGCAGGCTGGAGATTGCTTTCAGGGAAAGTATGGGAAGAATCTTCTTTAATCAGACAGCGATCTACATTGATTGTATTGTGTGGGGGTGCAGTGCACAATATTTTTGCCCTGACCTGAGCCCAGTGAGGAGGAGGAGGGAGAACAAAAAAAACTTTTATCAGTCTGTTAGGTGTGCGGCTTGTGGTGCTGCACATTTAATGCTCCTCCTGCTTCCTCTTCTGCTGCTGCAGTCTCGGCCTCTTCATCCACCTCTGTAGTGACAGTGGCACCTTCCACCCCGCAAACAGAGGAACCCGCCAGCAACACCACCACTTGGGTCACCAATAACCATCTCCACAATGTCCCGTGGAAGCGTTCAACTTTCTATCTCCCAAACACTGGAGCGGAAGAGGAAGTACCCCCTACCCACCCACGATTCCTGGCCCTGAATGCCAGCATTTCAAAATTTCTGCCCTTTGAAATGCTGTCATTCCGGCTGGTGGAGACGCAGAGTTTTAAAAGCCTTATGGTGGTGGCTGTCCCACAGTAAATGAGCACAGCCGCCACTATTTTTCCAGGTAAGCCATCCCTTCCCTGCACAACCAAGTAGGTGACAAAATCAGGTGTGCACGGCGCAACGCCATCTGTGGCAAGGTCCACCTAACTACGGATACGTGGACCGGTAAGAACGGTCAGGGATGTTATATCTCCCTAACAGCACACTGGGTAAATGCAGTGGTGGCTGGGCCTGAGGCAGATAGCAGTTTGGCGCATGTCCTTCCACCACCGAGGATTGCAGGGCGCTTCAGTTTGCCCCCTGTTCACTACTCCTCCTACTCCGCTTCCTCATCCTCTACCGCCTCCTCTTCCGGTCAGCGTAACACCTTTACCACCAACTTAAGCACAGTCAGGGGTAAACGACAGCAGGCAGTTTTAAAACTTTCCTGTTTGGGGGGAAAAACCACACACTGCGCAGGAGTTGTGGAGGGGCATTCAACAGCAGATCAATGAGTGGTTGCTGCCAGTTAGCCTCAAGCCCGGCCTGGTGGTGTGCGATAACGGGTGAAATCTCATAGCAGCTCTGGGCCTAGCCGTTTGACACACATCCCTTGCCTGGCGCATGTGCTGAATTTGGTGGAGCAGAGGTTCCTTAGAAATTACCCCAATATGTCAGAGCTGCTGCAGAAAGTGCGGGCCGTCTGTGCGAACTTTCAGCGTTCTCACCCTGCTGCTGCTCGCCTGTCAGCGCTGCAGCGTAACTTCAGCCTTCCTGCTCACCGCCTCATATGTGACGTGCCCACAAGGTGGAACTCCACCTTGCACATGCTGGCCAGACTGTGCGAGCAGCAGCAGGCCATAGTGGAGTTTCAGCTGCAGCATACCACGCGTGGTATGCAGAACAGCACCACTTCACTGGCTTGGCGTGGCTGGGGGCATACGGAGGACACAGAGGATACACCTCCCACAGAGGACAGCTTTTCGTTGCCTCTGGGTAGCCTGGCACACATGAGTGATTACATGCTGCAGTGTCTCCGCAACGACTGCCGAGTTACCCACATTGTAACTTGTGCTGATTACTGGGTGGCCACCCTGCTGGATCCTCGTTACAAGGACAACATACCATCCTTAATTCCCTCACTGGAGCGTGATCAGAAGATGCGCAAGTACAAGCTCACGCTGGTAGACGCCCTGCTGGTGGCATTCCCACCTGACAGCAAGGGCACAGTGGAAGCACAAGGCCAAGGCAGAGGAGAAGGAAGAGGTTGCCAATGCAGCCAGGGCACTGCCAGCACCTCAGAAGGCAGGGTTAGTATGCCCGAAATGTGAAAAAGCTTTGTCAACACACCACAACAAGCAGCATCACCACCAGCTGATATGGAACGTCTTAGCAGGAGGCAGCATTTCACTAACATGGTGGAGTAGTATGTGTGCACACGCCTAGATGTACTGAATGACTGGTCTGCCCCTTCAACTTCTGGGTCTCCAAGTTGGGCACATGACCTGAGCTTTCCCTTTACGCCTTGGAGGTGCTGGCCTGCCCTGTAGCCAGTGTATTATCTGAACGTGTATTTAGCATGGCTGGGGGCGTTATCACAGACAAGCGCAACTGCCTGTCCAGAACCAATGTGGACAAGCTCACGTTCATTAAAATGAACCAGGCATGGATCCCACAGGACTTGTCCGTACCTTGTGCAGAATATACATGTATACCGGCCTTACCCAGCCTTTGTTGTATTTGATCTTTCTTACTCTTTTGGGGTGTACCCTAATTTAAAACATTTTTTTTATTAAAAACTGAAACCAGTGTTGGCGACCTCGTCCTCCTCCTCCACCTACACCGCCATATCCACCGCCACCTCAACCTCCTACTCCATATGAGCCTCGTCCTCCTCCTACATCATTCAAGATTATTATTTTTTATTTTTATTTTTTTTTCTGTTATTTTAAGTTATTTCCCTATCCACATTTGTTTGCAGAGCACTTGTTGCAATGCTCTTAAGAAGATTTTGCTGCCATTTGCTGCCCTCTAGCCCTTTCCATGTGTTTTGCATTTTAGTGCTTAAGGCCCCATGCACACGGGGCGTTAGAAAAAACGTACGTCAAAGTTAGTTCTGACGCCGGAAAAAGCAGCTGTAAAAACGTGCTTTCAGTAGCTTTTTCCATTGGCGTTATTGCACGTTTTGCCACATTGCATTTAGCAGCGTTTTCTTTCTTCCATTCAAAATCAATGGTTCCCTATGGGAGCCTATTGATTTGAATGGAGTTCGCACCGCAACACCGCAAGTCGGATCCGACTTGCGGAGTTACTTGCGCTGTGGGAATCTTGAGGGGGAACTCCATGCCAAAATGGGAAAAAAACGGCGTGGGGGTCCCCCCCAAGGTTCCAAACCAGGCCCTTCGGGTCTGGTATGGAATTTGAGGGTAGCCCCATGCCGAAAAAACGGCGTGGGGTCCCCCCCAAAATCCATACCAGACCCTTATCCGAGCATGCAGCCCGGCAGGCCAGGAAAGGGGAGGGGACGAGCGAGCGGCCCCACCCCCCCTGGACCACACCAGGCCACATGCCCTCAACATGGGGGGGTGTTGGTGCTTTGGGGCAGGGGGAGCTCTGCACCCCCCACCTCAAAGCACCTTGCCCCCATGTTGATGAGGACAAGGGCCTCATCCCCACAACCCTGGCCGGTGGTTGTGGGGGTCTGCGGGCAGGGGGCTCATCGGAATCTGGAAGCCCCCTTTAACAAGGGGCCCCCCAGATCCCGGACCCCCTCCCTATGTGAATGGGTATGGGGTACACTGTACCCCTACTCATTCACCACATAAAAGGCAGTGTATGGAAATAACGACAAGAGACGTTTTGGTAAGTTTATTAAAAATCTTCATCCGACTCTTCTTGTCTTCTCCTCTCCGGGGTCTTCTGCTCTTTTGCTGTCCGCCCTTCTTGTCTTCTCCTCTCCGGGGTCTTCTGCTCTTTTGCTGTCCGCCCTTCTTGTCTTCTCCTCTCCGGGGTCTTCTCCTCTTTTGCTGTCCGCCCTTCTTGTCTTCTCCTCTCCGGGGTCTTCTGCTCTTTTGCTGTCCCCTCTTCTTGTGTTCTTCTCTCCGGGGTCTTCTGCTGTCCACTCTTTTCTTCTCCTCTCCGGTCTTTTGCTGTCGGCTGTCGGCTGTCGGCTCTTCTTCCTCCGGTCCTCCTCCGACGACGTCTCCGCTGATTATGCCTATCTCCGGTCTCTGCAGCTTATTATATAGCCATTAGGGGCGGGGCCTCCCGATGACGTCAATGGGAGGCCCCGCCCCTCACGTCACAGATGACGTCATCTGTGACGTGATGGGGCGGGGCCTCCCGTTGACGTCATCAGGAGGCCCCACCCCTAATGGCTATATAATAAGCTGCAGAGACCGGAGATAGGCATAATCAGCGGAGACGTCGTCGGAGGAGGACCGGAGGAAGAAGAGCCGACAGCCGACAGCAAAAGACCGGAGAGGAGAAGAAAAGAGTGGACAGCAGAAGACCCCGGAGAGAAGAACACAAGAAGAGGGGACAGCAAAAGAGCAGAAGACCCCGGAGAGGAGAAGACAAGAAGGGTGGACAGCAAAAGAGGAGAAGACCCCAGAGAGGAGAAGACAAGAAGGGCGGACAGCAAAAGAGCAGAAGACCCCGGAGAGGAGAAGACAAGAAGGGCGGACAGCAAAAGAGCAGAAGACCCCGGAGAGGAGAAGACAAGAAGAGTCGGATGAAGATTTTTAATAAACTTACCAAAACGTCTCTTGTCGTTATTTCCATACACTGCCTTTTATGTGGTGAATGAGTAGGGGTACAGTGTACCCCATACCCATTCACATAGGGAGGGGGTCCGGGATCTGGGGGGCCCCTTGTTAAAGGGGGCTTCCAGATTCCGATGAGCCCCCTGCCCGCAGACCCCCACAACCACCGGCCAGGGTTGTGGGGATGAGGCCCTTGTCCTCATCAACATGGGGGCAAGGTGCTTTGAGGTGGGGGGTGCAGAGCTCCCCCTGCCCCAAAGCACCAACACCCCCCCATGTTGAGGGCATGTGGCCTGGTGTGGTCCAGGGGGGGTGGGGCCGCTCGCTCGTCCCCTCCCCTTTCCTGGCCTGCCGGGCTGCATGCTCGGATAAGGGTCTGGTATGGATTTTGGGGGGGACCCCACGCCGTTTTTTCGGCATGTGGCTACCCTCAAATTCCATACCAGACCCGAAGGGCCTGGTTTGGAACCTTGGGGGGGACCCCCACGCCGTTTTTTTCCCATTTTGGCGTGGAGTTCCCCCTCAAGATTCCCACAGCACAAGTAACTCCGCAAGTCGGATCCGACTTGCGGTGTTGTGGTGCGAACTCCATTCAAATCAATAGGCTCCCATAGGGAACCATTGATTTTGAATGGAAGAAAAAAAAACGTATAACGTGGCTTAACGCACGTTAAGCCACGATATAGCAAAGTTATTCAGCTTTTAGCAGCGTCAGGCGTTTTTAACGCTGTAACGCTGGTCCTCAGAACGCGCAGGTCGTGGGTTCTTGTTGCAGCTTAAAAACGCCTAGGCCACTTACAGCTCAAAAACGTCTGAGTGTGCATGAGGCCATAGAATAACATGGAGGGGCGTTTTTAGGCTGCAAAAAGAAAACGCCTGACGCTGCTTACAGTGGCGTTAAAAACGTCCCGTGTGCATGGGGCCTAAAAGTTCGGGTCACCATTGACTTCAATGGGGTTCGGGAACGGGTAAAGTTTGGGTTAAGTCCGGGTCACGAACCCAGACATTCTTTTCAAGTTCGGCCGGACCAGTTGAACCCGAACATCCAGGTGTTCGATCAACTCTATTAAAAATACATTTATAATGGTGAAGGTGCAGATCCTGTGGGAAAAAGTGAGTTTTGAAATAGACAGCAGGCAGAAACAAAGAAAATATATTTTTAACCTGACAAATTAGCGAAAAGTGATAAGTGAATGTGCTATGTTTATATCAGCTTCAGGATTTTTAAAACTAAATTAAACACTTAGCTTCACATTGTTTTTCATTTTCTTTCTTTTACAAGGCATAGCTGATAAAACTACAGGAGGAGAACAGTGGAGCTTTTGTTTTCCTCGTCAGTTTTTATTTCATTGTAGCTATCTTTTCTTTTTGCTGAATTTGGCTGGTGGAAATAATCCAACAGCTATCAGCTAAAATTACAAAAGCATACTTAAATATTTTATAAAACAAATAAAACAAGCTATACATGCAAAAAAAAAAAATTAAAGTATGTCTAAAGATTAAACAGGTTTTTGAGTTTTGGATAGAGCAGGTTATAACTAAAACCATTGTTATTTTTTTTGCTTTTCTTGATTTAGAGGCATTTGCCTTAATTTTGTGCCCTAGAAACACAATAGAAATTGATAGAAAATCTTTCCAAATAATAAATTCCATCTAAAACATATGTCACTGGAATAGGTGTTTCTATTGGAACAATATCTAGAAGAATGCAATGCACCAAGCTTGCGGTAGGGCAGTTTTAAACTTTAACTTTAATTATTGTTGGAGTTGCGCAAATGGTTCGGCCTGAACATTGGCTGTTCGCCCGTGCGAAGAACACCCGAATTATCAGGGTGTTTGACCCTTTGTTTGGCCTGCCGAACAACCGCAATGCACTGTGCCGCCGGACAGAAGCATTAAAAGCTTTCCCCAATCAGGGAACAGAGCACTGTCAGAGCCATGATTGGAGAAAGTAATGATGACTCTATTCGATCTTGGCTCATTGCTCTTAGCCCCGCCCCACACTATAAAATTACTCTCCCCATAGCGGACATTTGCAGTGTGATATTGGTGTGGAGAGAGATAGAACAGGGCTCTGTTCAGTGCTACTAGCGAATTAGTGTGCTATAGTGTGCTATTGTACTTGTCAGTGCAGAATATCAGTTTAGTGCAAATCTAGTGATAGTTCAGTGTGAGTGTAGTGTGACCATTCATTTAGTGTCAGTTTAATGAATAGTCACACTACACTCACACTTACTGCATATTTAACTGTGTATATACTCGTGCATTACTGCATGTTTATTTCAGTATAGATCTATGTGTTACTGTACATTTAACAAAGTATATATTAGTGCACTACTCTACGTTTAATGCAGAATATATCCATGTGTTACTGCACATTTATTGCAGTATATATCTGTGCATTACTGAACATTTAATGCAGTAAAAATCATATATATCAGTGCATTAATGTATGTTTAACGTAGTACATATCTGTGCATTACTGCACGTTTAATGCAGTATATATCCATGTGTTACTGCATGTTTAACTCAGTATATATCATTGCGTTACTGTATGCTTAATGCAGTATATATCAGTGCAATATTGCACGTTTAATGCAGCATTACTGGACATGTAACACAGTAGATATCAGTGTGTTACTGTACGTTTAACACAGTATACTGTATATTAGTACATTACTGCACGTTTAACGCAGTATATATCTGTGTGTTTTTGCAGGTTAAACACCGTATATATCAGTGCGTTACTGCACACTTTATGCAGCATATATCAGTCCATTACTGCATTACTGTTTAATTCAGTATATATCCATGCATTACTACATGTTTAACCACTTCCCGCCCGCCCTATTACAAAATGACGGCGGGAATGTGGTTGAGTTATCCTGACCGGACGTCATATGACGGCGGCAGGATAACACCGCTCTGGGCGCCCCCCGGGGGCGCGCAGAGCGGCGATCGGTGATGCGAGGTGTCAGTCTGACACCCTGCACCTCCGATCTCGGTAAAGAGCCTCTGACGGAGGCTCTTTACCATGTGATCAGCCGTGTCCAATCACGGCTGGTCACATAGTAAAACAGGAACAGCCGTTGATCGGCTTTCCTTAGTTCGTGCCTGACAGGCACGAGTAAAGGAGCGCCGATCGGCGGCTCCCCTGACAGGGGGGGGGGGGTCGGCACTGGTAATCAGATCATTGATTACCAGTGCAGACCCTCGGGGGGGGGGATGCCACTAGAACCACCAGGGATGCCCACTATGACCCCAGGGATGTCCACTATGACCCCAGGGATGCCCACTATGGCCACCAGGGATGGCAATCAGGGCTCAGGGAGCCCCCCATTGCCCTCCCCATCAGTGATGCCCACCAGTGTCCTCCCTATCAGTGCTGCCCACAAGTGCCCATCATTGCCATCCTTTAGTGTCGCCCACCAGTGCCCATTATTGCCCACCAGTGCCGCCTATCAGTGCCCATTAGTGCCCATCAGTGCCGCCCGTCAGTGGCGATCAGTGCCGCCCATCAGTGCCCATCAGTGCCCACCAGTGCTGCCTATCAGTGCCCATTAGTGCCAGTCAGTGCCACCTATCAGTGCCCATCAGTGCCGCCTATCAGTGCCCATCAATGCCGCCTATCAGTGCCCAGCAGTGCCGCCTATCAGTGCCCACCAATGCTGCATATCAGTGCTACCTATCAGTGCCACATATCAGTGCCTATCAGTGCCGCCTATCAGTGCCGTCTATCAGTGCCGCCTATCAGTGCCACCCCATCAGTGCCACCCCATCATTGCCTCCTCATCAGTGCCTGTCAGTGCAGTCTCATCAGTGCTCATCAGTGCAGGAAAAAACGTATTTATTTACAAAATTGTATAACATAAACAAAAAAACTTTTTTTTTTTTTCAAACTTTTCTGTCTTTTTTTATTTGTTTAGCAAAAAGTAAAAATCGCACAGGTGATCAAATACCACCAAAAGAAAGCTCTATTTGTGGGGGGGAAATGATATAAATTTGGTGTAAGTACAGTGTTGCATGACCGCGCAATTGTCATTCAAAATGCAACAGCGCTAAAAGGGGAAAATTGGCCTGGGCGGGAAGGGAGGGAAGTGCCCTGTATTAAAGTGGTTAACACAGTATATATCAGTGTGCTACTGCATGTTTTTTTGCAGTATTTATCAGAGCATTACTGCACGCTTAACACAGCATATATCCGTGCATTACTGGACGTGTAATGCAGTAAATATCAGTGTGTTACTGTATGTTTACCACAGTATATATTAGTACATTACTGCACATTTAATGCAGTATATATCCGTGTGTTACTGGTCATTTAATGCAGTATATACTGTATGTTTAAAGCAGTATATATCTGTGTGTTACTGCAGGTTAAACACAGCATATATCAGTGCATTACTGCACGTTTGTTGCAGTATATATTCATGCATTACTGGGTTTTAACGCAGTATATATCAGTGCATTACTGTACATTTAACGCAGTATATATCTGTGCATTACTACATGTTTAACACAGTAGATATCAGTGTGTTACTGCTTGTTTTTTTGCAGTATATATCAGAGCATTACTGCACGCTTAACACAGTATATACTGTATTCATGCATTACTGGACGTGTAACGCAGTAAATATCAGTGTGTTACTGTACGTTTAACACAGTATATATTAGTACATCACTGCACATTTAACGCAGTATATATCCATGTGTTACTGGACATTTAATGCAGTATATATCAGTGCATTACTGTATGTTTAAAGCAGTATATATATATGTGTGTTACTGCAGGTTAAACACAATATATATCAGTGCGTTACTGCACACTTTATGCAGCATATATCCGTCCATTACTGCACACTTAATGCAGTACATTTAAATGCATTACTGCACGTTTAATGCAGTACATTTGAGTGTGTTACTGTACGTTTAAGGCAGTATATTTGAGTGCATTACTGCACGTTTAATGCAGTATATATCCCTGCGTTACTGCTCATTTGATGGACTGTATATATCAGTACATTACTGCATGTTTAACGCAGTATATATCAGTGCATTACTGCACGCTTATTGCAGTAAAGATTCCGTGCATTACTGGGATTTAACGCAGTATATATCAGTGCATTACTGTATGTTTAACACAGTAAATATCTGTGCGTTACTGCATGTTTAACTCAGTATATATCCGTGCATTACTACATGATTAACACAGTATATATCAGTGTGTTACTGCATGTTTTTTTGCAGTATATATCAGAGCATTACTGCACGCTTAACACAGTATACATCCGTGTGTTACTGGATGTGTAAGGCAGTATATATCAGTGTGTTACTGTATGTTTAACGCAGTATATATAAGTGCATTACTGCATGTTTAACACAGTATATATCCCTGTGTTACTGCTCATTTATTGCAGTGTATATATCAGCGTACAATAAAGGTGCATATATAATAATCTCACCAACAGGATATACTACAACACACTAGCAGCGCTAAGAGCATAAAAAATATATATATAAAAATGCAGTCCACTGGGATAAAGTCCATGTGCTCATATGATCATGCAGTGTGCCCAGAATATTCTCTCCTGACAATCCAAGGTCGTGAGTATGTTGGTGAATACACCGGACCCTCCACCTCACCAATGTGCTCCCCCAAATCAGAAACACTCACCAGAAGTCTGGTCAATAAGCGCCTGTAACATCAGCCTATCACAGGCTTAGAAATGATCTCCTCAGGAGTTAACCAGGAGCGCCGGCACTTGAACCGTCTCAATCAGATCAATTGACTGACAAATTCTTGGAAACGCCTGACAAACCGGAACTATTTATCGAATATATAGTGTTACCTGTCCGCACTGCTCCTCTCTATGTTGTCTCCTCCACCAGCATATGTCCCTTGAATACAGCAGGCTACTGTTTACCACCCTCACCGATCAGCTGACTCAAGCAGACCGCTGGGCCAGCGGTATATATCAGCGTGTTACTGCAAATTTAACACAGTATATATCAGTGCATTATGGCACATGTATTGCAGTATATATCTGTGCGTTACTGGCTGTTTAACATAGTTTATATCAGTGCATTGCTGTACGTTTAACGCAGTATATATCTGTGCGTTACTGCACATTTAACGCAGAGTATAGCTGTACGTTACTGCATATTTAACGCAGTATATATCAGTGAGTTACTGCATGTTTAATGCAGTATATATATCAGTGCATTACTGCACGTTTAATGCAGTATATATCCGTGTGTTACTGGATGTTTAACGTGGTATATATCAGTGCGTTACTGCACGCTTAACACAGTATATATCTGTACGTTCCTGCATGCGTAACACAGTATATATCAGTGCGCTACTGTATGGTTAACACAGTATATATTAATGCATTACCGCACATTTAATGCAGTATATATTTGTGTGTTACTGAATGTTTAACGTACTATACAGTATCTCACAAAATTGAGTACACCCCTCACATTTTTGTACATTTTTTATTATAACTTTTCATGTGACAACACTGAAGAAATGACAGTTTGCTACAATGTAAAGTAGTGAGTGTACAGCTTGCATAACAGTGTAAATTTGCTGTCCCTTTAAAATAACTCAACACACAGCCCTTATTGTCAAAACCGCTGGCAAAAACATTTGGTGTTATCGCTCTCACTCTCGTATACTGGTCACTGGAAGCTCAACATGGCATCTCATGGCAAAGAACTCTCTAAGGATCTGGAAAAAATAATTTTTGCTCTACATAAGGATGGCCTAGGCTATAAGAAGATTGCCAACACCCTGGAACTGAGATGCAGCATGGTGACCAAGACTATACAGTGGTTTAACAGGACAGGTTCCACTTAGAACAGGCCTTGTCAGGGTCGACCAAAGAAGTTGAGTGCACTTGCTCAGCATCATATCCAGAGGTTTTCTTTGGGAAATAGACGTATGAGAGCTGCCAGCATTACTTCTGAGGTTGAAGGGGTGGGGGATCAGCCTGTCAGTGCTCAGACCATACGCCACACACTGCATCAAATTGATTGGCATGGCTGTCCTCCCAGAAGGAAGATTCTTTTAAAGATGATGCACAAGAAAGACCGCAAACAGTTTAATGAAGACAAGCAGACTAAGGACATGAATTACTGGAACCATGTCCTGTGGTCTGATGATACCAAGATAAACTTATTTTGGTTCAGATGGTGTCAAGCATGTGTGGCAGCAACCAGGTGTGAAGTACAAAGACAAGTGTGTCTTGCCTGCAGTCAAGCATGGTGGTGGGAGTGTCATGGTCTGGGCTGCATGAGTGCTTCCAGCACTGGGGAGCTACAGTTCATTGAGGGAACCATGAATGCTAACATGTACTGTCACATACTGAAGAGCATAATCCCCTCCCTTTAGAGACTGGGCCACAGGGCAGTATTCCAACATGATAACGACCCCAAACACACCTAAGATGACCACTGCCTTGCTAAAGAAGCTGAGGGTAAAGGTGATGGACTGGCCATGCATGTCTCCAGACCTAAACCCTATTGAGCATCTGTGGGGCCTCCTCAAATAGAAGGTGGAGGAGCGCAAGGTCTCTAACATCCACTAGCTCTATGATGTTGGAGGAGTGGAAGAAGACTCCAGTGGCGATCTGAAAAGCTCTGGTGAACTCCATGCCCAAAAGGGTTAAGGCAGTGCTGGAAAATAATGGTGGCCACACAAAATATTGACACTTTAGGCCCACTTTGGACATTTTCACTAAGGGGTGTACTCACTTTTGATGCCAGCGATTTAGACATTAAGGGCTGTGTGTTGAGTTATTTTGAGGGGACAGGAAATTTACACTGTTATACAAGCTGTACACTCACTACTTTATATTGTAGCAAAGTGTAATTTCTTCAGTGTTGTCACATGAAAAGATATAATAAAATATTTACAAAAATGTGATAGGGGGTACTAACTTTTGTGAGATACTGTATATTAGTGTGTCATTGTACGTTTAACATAGTATATAAATAAGCGCGTTACTGCAGGTTAAACACAGTATATATTAGTGCTTTACTGCGAGTTTAATGCAGTATATATCAGTGCATTACTTCACGCTTAATGCAGTATATTTGAGTGTGTTACTGCATGTTTAACTCAGCATATTTGAGTGCGTTACTGTACGTTTAAGGCAATATATCTGAGTGTGTTACTGCACGTTTATATAATATAAGTGCATTAGTGCATGTTTACCACAGCATATTGCAGTGTGTCAGTGCAGTTTTACTGTAGTATATTGTAGTATGTTAGGGGAGTGAGTCTGTGTAGTGAGTACTCAAGTTAAAGTGCATCCACATACACATTTCCACACCTTTTTTACATTCTCTTTACATTTTACATTTAAGCGCCCCCCCCCCCCCCCATCATGTCTGGGAAGCCAAAAGAGGCATATGTTCCCATGGCACTGTGAGGGAGCCAGCAGGCGTATGTGTCCACAGGCAAAGGTTGATGTGGTTCGTCCTCAGGCAGGGCATCATTTCTTCTGTTTAGTGATGTTGCCCATGCCATCCAGCCACAGCATGCAGAGGAGGTGGTGGACTGGCTTACTAAACCATCATCATTCTCCTCATCCTCCATCACGCAAGCAGAGACTAGTGTGCAGTCCACTGCAGCTGCCAGTGTGGCTTATTCTTCCTCCTTGTAAAACAATAATTTATTGTCCGCGCTGTGATGTATAATTTAGTGAAAATGAGGAAATAAAAATGATATATAAAACCTGAAGCTGCTGCTCACTAGGTGAAATACCAGAAAAAACTATAAACATAAATAGACAGCGCTAACAGGTGACAAAATATAAATAAATAAATTATAAATATATATAGGAGTGCTACAATGATTAATAAGTGCTCTAGAAAATTAATTAATATAGCCAAAGGTGCATTCATAAACAATGAATATATAATAAAGTGCTATAATTAGGTGTCCATAATATGACCATTAAAGTGCAGAGTAGTTTGTTAAGGTGCAGTCCAAAAATTGTTTCTTCAACAGAAAACTAAAGTGCCAAACAAGTGCTCAAATCCATAAAGGTGCCCAAGTGCTCTTCAGGAAAAAAGACCCCCAATGGGGATGCACTTACCAGACTTTGGGTAAAAATGAGCCTTGAACATATATAATGTTCCTTAATTGGATCACAGGATCAATGCAGCCACCCAAGCATATGAAATATCCCTCGAACGGATGGATGACATGCACCTCATAGACTGGCTCCTTAATAATTTGTCTCCTCTCTCTCTCCAATGTGTGTTTCAAATACAAAGAGAGAAGCCATACATAGTGAAGCCCGTAGGATTTATTTAAATCAAAAATAGTAGGAATAATACTCACAAAGTATCTTTAAAAATCAGCAATGAACAGCATTAAGCCACCTAGCACAGCCAATCCTCTAATTTCCGTGTCGCTGCCGGCGTGCGTTCCACGGTGGTTAACAGGAAATGACGCTGCAAAAGCTCTGCTGCCCGGAAGTGCGTCGACGCGTTTCGCCCGCCTTAATGGGCGTTATCAAAGACATCACTTCCGGTAAGGCGGCTTGTGTTTTTATACTTATTTGACTCTGCTCTCAGCCAATCAAAGGAAAAGGGGGGTGGCATACAATCTGTCTATCAACTTCCTGTTGACAGTCTACTACTAAGCGTGTCCCCACGGGACAAATAGCAACTCAATCCGCAATATTTATTTGGATGAATGGAATAAACTAATGAATATATGCAAATCTATAAGGAAATACTCCCTACAATCCTATACTCCCCAATATGAGATCCCCACATCCAATAGATTTGAGCCCCTGAGAAATTAACAGGTGCAACAATACCACCAACCTGGACAAAACCAGGGATATTATCCCAGGGGCCCACGAGGAGGTGCACGGGGGTATCAAAATGGTGGATACAGAGGAGGAAGAGGGCAATATCAAGGCCCCCACCAAAATAATTACCCAAGAGGGGATTTTCACAGGAAGGGATCAGGGAGACCCCCTTGGAGAGGAAGAGGAGGATTCAACCCCAGAGGAAGGGGGAATTCCAACAACTATTATCAACAGGAACAGAGGGAAGATTGGAGACCTTGGTTCCCCACCAAACCCCCTTATGCACAAGAGAGAGGGGTACAAAACGAAAGACCAGAGGATGCCGAGGAGGGAAGAGGAAAAAGGAAAAGAGAAAACTAACAGAAGGGATTTTTAATTTAAGCGATGTCACTTTTACCAACGAGGAATTACAAGTTTTAGCCTTAGGTCTTAAATTTGCGCCAGATAAAAATGTCAACAAGTTTGACACTTTTATTGACCTCCAAAAATTTATTCGTAAGATCAACATTAAAAAGCATTATGCAAAGAATCCTCCGAAGGGAGACACAAGATCGGAAGAATATGCGCACACGCAATTAAGAAATAATTCTGTTTTTAACCCCAAGCCCAAAAACAACCAGTTTTTAGATGTTTTTAAAGTTTTAGTTGAAAATGATCTGGATAAATTAAAAGCCCGCCACTCCAGAAGAAAGAGAGATGTAGAGAAAGGCCTGAAATTACTTGAGAACAAGAAAAATATAGTAATCAGGCCTGCTGATAAAGGAGGTGGTTTGGTGGTTTTAAATAAACAAGATTATCTAGACGAATTAGATAGGTTGGTTAATGATACAGAAACATATGAAGAACTAAGAAGGAATCCTAGTAACCTCTACAAAGCCAAATTAACAAAATTGATTAAGAAAGCCACTAAAGATGAGATTTTAAACAAGAGAGAAAGTAGATATTTAATACCTGATGCACCGAGGGTGCCGGTTATATACCAGCTCCCAAAAATTCACAAAGACAACAAAAAACCCCCTGGGAGACCCATAGTAAGCGGAGTCGACTTGTTTTCCCGGGTAGGTGAATACCTGGATTGTTTTTTCCAACCATTGGCCCAGCAAGGGAAGGCCTATTTGAGGGACAGTAAACATTTAATGGGAATCCTCAATGGTTTGGAAATTGAAGAAGATGATTTGCTTGTGAGTGTAGACGTGAACTCACTGTACACGAACATACAGCAAACACATGCATTGGAGGCTGCCAAATGGGTCCTTGATACAACCCAGATAAAGAAAAAACAGAAAGAATTCTTGACTTAGCCATGAGCCACAACTTCTTCTGGCACAGTAAGAAATTCTACAGGCAAAAAAGGGGTGTGGCTATGGGGGCAAAGTATGCGCCATCCATAGCCAACATCTTTATGAGGAAGTGGGAAGAAGAGACCATCCTTAAAAGTCAGTCAGTAAAACTCTATTACAGATATATAGACGATATAATCATGGTGTGGAATGGTACCCATGACTCTCTTAGGGCTTTCTTGGAGTCTATGGGAAGAAAAAAATATGGTATCTCCTTCTCTGAAAATATAGGAAAAAAATCCATCCATTTTTTAGATCTTGAAATTTTTAAATCTGAAGGAAAACTTTTTACACGGACTTATTTTAAAGATGTTGATAGGAATGGTTACATTCCAATGGGGAGTTGCCATCACCCCAAGTGGCTTAGTTCTGTGCCTAAGAGCCAACTGCTCAGAGTAAGACGGAATTGTGACCGGGAAGAAGACTACGACCAGCAAGCCAACTTGTTAAAAAAAGATTTGAGGAAAAAGGTTACAGCTCAAAGGAACTCATCAACACTAAAGAAAACATCAGGAAGATGGATAGGAAAGAGCTGTTGAAGGATAAAATAAAAGATTCAAATTATTCCAACAACCATGGTTTGGCTTTTATGACAGGTTTTACTAGGCAATACAAACAAGTAGAGCATATTATAAAAAAACACTGGCCATTGCTTTTAAAGGACGACATTTTAAAAACGATTTTACCTTCAAGGCCCAAATTTGTCTATACCAAACCAAGCACTTTAAGATTGAAACTGGCGCATAATGTGGTAAAACCTCAGGTTAAAACATGCACATTTTTAGATCAAGTCGGTTATTTTAGCTGTGGGAGATATGCAATATGCAAAACTTCAAGGCATAGGAAACGCAAAACTTCTGAATTCAGGTCCCTGTTCGATGGGAAACAGTATACCATAGACAAGTTTATCACGTGTTCATCTACCCATGTAACGTATCTGTTGACGTGCCCATGTGGGCTACAGTACGTGGGCAGGACAACGAGAGAACTTAGAGTCAGACTGCGTGAGCATGTGACTAACATCAAAAAAGGAATTTCGCCACCACAGCGTATCCAATCATTTCAGATTGGTCCACAATAGTGATCCCAGAGGGTTGGCGTTTTGTGGTATAGATAGGGTTGAACCACATTGGAGGGGGGGTAATTTAAAGAGAGCAATCTCAAAAAACGAAACACAATGGATTAATCGCCTCGGGAGCTTACAGCCCCGGGGTCTCAAATTAAGGCATAATTTTGATTATTTTGAATCCCATTCATCTTTATTCTAAATTTAATTTTTTCAGTTTCTATTTTCTATTTCATTGTCTAAGTAATCATTTTTATTCTTATTTTTTTATCTTTACATTTTTATTTTTTATTATTTATTTTTATTTTTATTTTCATTTTTATTATTTTTTATTTTGTTTTATTTTTATTATTTTCATTTTCATTTTTATTATTTTTTTATTTTTATTTTTATTTATTTTTTATTTTTATTTTTTATTTTTATTTTTATTTTTATTTTTAATTTTATTTTATTTTATTTTCTATTTTTCATATTTTATTTTTTATTTTATTTTATTTTATTTTATTTTTATTTTATTTTAATCTATTTTTGGATTTTATTATTTATTTTTCATTAATTTTATATTTTTTGTAGGGATTTTGAAAATAATAGATAATAATACATAATTTTGCTATAACATCGACCTTTCTGGTTGGATTGTTTTTAGTAAGTCAATAAGATTTTTAATAATGTCAGTAACATTGATATGTATGATTTGTATTTATGAATTTTATAAAGTGTAATAAATTTTAGTGGTTTTAACAATATAATAAGTTATCGGCAACAGGAAATGAGGTGGGGATTTTATTTCCTTATAGATTTGCATATATTCATTAGTTTATTCCATTCATCCAAATAAATATTGCGGATTGAGTTGCTATTTGTCCCGTGGGGACACGCTTAGTAGTAGACTGTCAACAGGAAGTTGATAGACAGATTGTATGCCACCCCCCTTTTCCTTTGATTGGCTGAGAGCAGAGTCAAATAAGTATAAAAACACAAGCCGCCTTACCGGAAGTGATGTCTTTGATAACGCCCATTAAGGCGGGCGAAACGCGTCGACGCACTTCCGGGCAGCGGAGCTTTTGCAGCGTCATTTCCTGTTAACCACCGTGGAACGCACGCCGGCAGCGACACGGAAATTAGAGGATTGGCTGTGCTAGGCTGCTTAATGCTGTTCATTGCTGATTTTTAAAGATACTTTGTGAGTATTATTCCTACTATTTTTGATTTAAATAAATCCTACGGGCTTCACTATGTATGGCTTCTCTCTTTGTATTTGAAACACACATTGGAGAGAGAGAGGAGACGAATTATTAAGGAGCCAGTCTATGAGGTGCATGTCATCCATCCATCCGTTCGAGGGATATTTCATATGCTTGGGTGGCTGCATTGATCCTGTGATCCGATTAAGGAACATTATATATGTTCAAGGCTCATTTTTACCCAAAGTCTGGTGAGTGCATCCCCATTGGGGGTCTTTTTTCCTGAAGAGCACTTGGGCACCTTTATGGATTTGAGCACTTGTTTGGCACTTTAGTTTTCTGTTGAAGAAACAATTTTTGGACTGCACCTTAACAAACTACTCTGCACTTTAATGGTCATATTATGGACACCTAATTATAGCACTTTATTATATATTCATTGTTTATGAATGCACCTTTGGCTATATTAATTAATTTTCTAGAGCACTTATTAATCATTGTAGCACTCCTATATATATTTATAATTTATTTATTTATATTTTGTCACCTGTTAGCGCTGTCTATTTATGTTTATAATATTCTTCCTCCTTGTCCACACATACTCCTGCCATAGCCCCAGCATCAGGCATGGAGGAGTCAGCTGAGCTATTTGAGCACAACTTCAATCACTTGCTCCTTGACGATGCACAACCATTATTTGACTCAGATCTTGATTCTGAGGTTGAGGAAGGTAGGAACATGAGCTTACAATGTGGTGAGAACACCGATAAACAATAAATTGGCACTCATGTTCCCCCAGCCGCAGCATATTGCCAATTTGTCTTTGGTGATAATGAGGATGGAGGGGATGATGATGATGATGAGGTTACTGATGTGACTTGGGTGCTAGATAGAGCAGAGGGGGGGAATTAAGGGTGAGGCACAACCCCAAAGCGGCAGCCATCATGAAAGAGTAGAGAGCAGCCACCCTATTTTACCAGCTGTTATCTCCCGACCCACTTCCCACAGCTCAGCTGTTTGGACCTTTTTTTTAGCACATGTGCAGTCGATCCCACTATTGCAATTTTCAAATGTTGCCTCAAGCAAATCAAGCGTGGCAAAAACACCAGCCTTTTGGGTACCACATGCTTGACAAGACACAATTCTGCTCCTCCTCCCTGCTCACCTTTTCCCCTCTGACAGGGATGATGGTATAGCATAGGGTGTCCCAGGTCCTTGCAGCACATCTGCCAGTAGCACACCACCAAGTGTAAGCAGGCAAATGTCTCTGCCCCATCTGCTGCAGCGAAAAATAAATAAATAAATACAGTCACTGTCACCCACATGCCTAGCATTTAAATTCAAGCTTGTTAAAGCTGCTGGCTTTACAACTCCTGCCTTTCCATCTGGTGTATTCTGCACCCTTCTGTGAGTTTGCAGAGTGTGCTGTACCACAGGTCAGGGATGATATATTTCATTCACAGCACACTGGGTAACTCTGCTTGCAACTCAGAAGGATACAGGGCAGGGCTCAGTCCTGCAGCTTTTTGTGCCCCCATGTCTCCATACAGTTAGTGGTGATTATGTGGGATTTGTCAGCTTCACGTCATCCTCCATGCCCTTCTCTGCTGAATTGTCAAATTGTCAATTAACCACAAGTACCCCCTAAGCATTCAAGGGGCTATTTAATGAGTCAGGTGGTCTGTCTAGGGGACAGGAGCCACACCAGAGCAGAAATTCTGGCAGCTCTGCGGCGGCATGCCCAGAGGTGGTTCATGCCACACCAGCTAGAGCCAGAAATCATAGTGTGCGATAATGGCATAAACCTCCTGTCTATCCTTAGACAGGGAAATTTGAGACATGTTCCATACCTGGCACATGTCCTCAATTTGATGGTACAGTATTTTTTAAACAGGTACCCAGGGTTGGAAGATCTGCCAAAGCAGGCCAGAAGAGTCTGTAGCCATTTCAGGCTGTTCTACAAAGCCAGTTCTCATTTGGATGAAATTCGGCGGGAATTCCACCTGCCCATTAACAACCTAATTTGTGACATGCCCACCAGGTGGAACTCTACTTTGGCAATGCTGCAGCGGCTGCACATGCAGCAGAGGGCCATCAGTGTGAGTATGGCACAACTATAGGCTCAGGCCAATGGCTGTTGATAAAGGATGCATGTACTCTCACCATTTGAGGAGCCCACATAAATAGTGAAAAAATGTGTAAAAACGAAATAATTAAAACCCGCGCTAAAAAGGTGTATAAATGGATATAAAAGGTGAATAAAAATGTGCGTCCTGAAGCTGCTGCTCACTAAGTAAAAAACCAGAATGTGCTAAAATCAATCAAATGGCAGCGCTAACAGGTATGTATAAGTAAATATATCCGTGTAACTGTGATCAAAATATTAAGATAGATATAAAGTTTAGTTTCTTTGAAGGAACCTTCTGGACTGCACCTTAATATTTAGATTTTGCATTTTTGCATATGGTTGCACAATGGACACATGATTGCAATATACTTCTGCGCTTTAATATGTACTAATTTTTGTATTTGTTGATCACGATATGAACTTTACTTTATATCTATCTTAATATTTTTATCACAGTTACACGGATATATTTACTTATACATACCTGTTAGCGCTGCCGTTTGATTGATTTTAGCACATAAATAGTGAGCCATGACAATGCATGCATCAGTGACATAATCCCTGTTGTGTTCCTGCTTGAGCAGACTCTGCATGGCATTATGGACAGGGCACTCGAAGCACAGCAGCAGGAGGAAGAGGAGGACTTCCTTTCCTCTCAAGGCCCGCTTTATGCAAACACCATTATTTCTAAGCCACAGAACACACAAGGGGAAAGGGAGGAGGAGGATTCTGGCAAAAAATTTGGGGGAGCATACCCATGTATTTCTAAAGCTGCTGCAGCTATGAACCAAAAGACATGTATATTAAAAAAGAATAGCGCGCAAATGCAAAAGAAATAACTACCAAATCTGAAGACAATCCATAAATAAAAATGGGGGTTTGGTCCCACCATATGGCCATATCGTGCTCAAGCCCACTACTGCGTCAAAGTACCCCATTATCAGTGGGTCCTACACTATCCATGAAAGAAAGTGGATAGTGTAGGACCCACTGATAATGGGGTACTTTGACGCAGTAGTGGGCTTGAGCACGATATGGCCATATGGTGGGACCAAACCCCCATTTTTATTTATGGATTGTCTTCAGATTTGGTAGTTATTTCTTTTGCATTTGCGCGCTATTCTTTTTTAATATAGGAGGAGGATTCTGGCAGCTTTAAAGGCTTTGAAGCAGTGCAAGACATACATCAACCCCTTTTTTTTTTACAACAAGGAGTGCTTTATTGAAAAAAACATAAATACAGGGTAGGAAGTAAATGGTAACAGTCATCACAAGACAGAAGTCAAGAGCATTACAACACAGCAAACATTATTACAAATCAACCAATATGACAGGCTGGAGGTCAGACAGAAAAATACCCAGCAGCAAAATCAAAACCATCACAAGCCAGGAAAAAGAAGAAGGGAGAGCGGGGGGGGGGGTGAGGGAGGGAGAAGGGGAGGAGAGGAGAAGGGGGGAGGAACAGGAAAGGGAAGGGGACACAAGGCTCGGAATCAATCAGCAGTCCAAGACGCCCAGACCTTATTATACTTCCAAGGGCAACCCCTGTTCATGTAAGTAAGTTTGTACATAGGCAGATCCGCATCCACCAATTTAAGCCACATCCGGGGGAGATAAAGCAGCCCACTTAAGAAGTATGCCCTTTTTTGCATAGTATAAAAGGTAGGAGATCAGCAGCTTGGAATGGTGCGAGCGCTGATCATCCTCATGGATACCCAGCAATGCCAACTCCGGGGAAACCTGCAGTGAGAGCCCCAGTTTGGCATTGATAGCCCCAAAAACTGCCGCCCAGTAACCAGCTATCACCGGGCAGTCCCAGAACATATGAAGGTAAGCATGGCGTAGCTGAAAGTACCAAAACCTTATCCACAGAGGCAGCCCAAATCTTTCCCTCAACTGTGAAAACGGCAGAGCCCCACCCGAAGACAGAACATCGGCCAGAGTCTTAACCCCGTACTGCGCCCACACCTGCGGATCTGGGAGCACACGCAAATGGGGCAGGAAAGGGTTCCCCCATAGGGGATGCTCCGGGGACCACCGGCAAGGCTGAAGGAATTTCCTGCGGGAACATACATGCCAAGTAACACAGGACAGGCCAGACACAAACTCATAGGCCCTTGGGCCTCTATATACAAGGTTCCGCAAATCGGCTAAAGAGCCCAGATGAGCCGCCTCCAAGCAGGTGGCAGCGTTCAACGTAGAACCCTGAAACCACCAGTAGACCGTCACCAAAATCGCCGCCCAAAAATAAACTTGAAAATTTGTTAGCGCCAGGCCCCCCAGGCCAGGAGGTAGCCATAAAGTGGATTTGGCCAAACGCGGGACCGAGCCCTCCCAAATAAAGGACCCCATACATTTATCTAAATCGCGAAAGAAATGACCCGGAACCCAGCACGGGGTATTACGAAATATATAAGTAAATTTGGGTAAGATCATAATTTTAGGGAAATTGATTTTCCCCAAGAGATTCAACGGAAAGCTAGCCCAGGAGGAACAATGCACCTTTAAGTCAGCAAGCAGAGGTAATACATTTTTGTCCACAAAAGATTGAGGGGCTTAGACACCTGAACCCCAAGATAGCGGAATTCAGTCACCCAACAAAGGGGGGTCTGCTGGGCCAGCTGCACCACCAAATCATTGATCGGGAAAAGCACTGACTTGGTCCAATTAATACGAATACCGGAATAATCCCCAAAAGTATCAAAAATAGTAAGCGCTGCCCAAAGAGAGGGACCCGCGTCCTGAAGGTAAAGAAGAGTATCATCCGCATAGAGATATATTTTCTCCTCCAGGGTACCCAGGCGCAAACCACTCACCTCATCCGCCGCCCTGATCAGTATAGCAAGTGGCTCGGGGGCTACAGCAGAAAGGCTGGGGGACAAAGGGCACCCCTGGCGAGTGCCTCGGCGGAGGGGGAACGAGTCCGATAGGACACCATTTGTATGGACACGCACTCTGGGTTCTCTATACAGCAGCTTCAGTTCATGGAGAAATTTAGGGCCAAAGCCAAATCTGCGCAGAACTTCTCAGAGATATTCCCACTCCACCGAGTCAAACACCTTTTCAGCGTCCAAAGAGGCAATAACCCTGGAGCCAGTGTTGTCATGAGGGATGGAGAGATTGAGAAACAGCCTCCTAATATTAATGTCGGTACCCCTGCCTGGCATAAACCCCGTTTGATTCACATTAACCAATTCTTCGATAACCGTGGACAACCAGGAGGCCAAGATTTTGGCAAATATCTTGGCGTTCACATTCAACAGCGAAATGGGGTGGTACGACGCACAGTCTAGGGGATCCTTGCCCGGCTTGGGGATGTGGACGATCACCGCCTCTTCCATCGAGGTACAGAGGGACTCCAGGGAGGCAAAGTCCGACAGCAGAGAGAAGAGGCGCTGGGTGAGTATTTCCTCATGAACAGAGTAAAAGTCCCCAGGTAGTCCGTCCGCACCCGGCGTCTTACCCTTCTGCAGTCCAGAAATCGCCACCTAAATCTCCTCCAGCGAGATCGCCCCATCCAGGCGGTCCCTAGAAGAGGCCTCCAGGACAGGAAAGGAAATCCCGTCCAGGTACCCAGCCAGGTCAGAGAGAGTAAAAGCGGCCCTAGATGAATAAATTGACTCAAAAAATTCTGCAAAGCAGTCGTTCACTCGATCCGGAGAAGAGACAAGCTCTCCCCCCTCCATCTAGACAAAGCCCACCGGAGTAGTCAATGACTGACTCCATGCCAACCAAGCCAGAAGCCTGCCATTCTTGCCACCATGTTCAAAAACCTGCTGAGCAGAGTGCACCATGGCTTTGGTAGTCGCCTCCATGCGGAATACAGATAGAGTGCGGAGAGCCGGCTGGAACTCCGCATGTCTCTCTGGGGACGGGTTCGAAGCATACACCTCCTCCAGGGCAGCCGCCCTCTCCTCCAAGTCCCGCAACGAGCCCGAGGTCCGCCTCTGAATAAAGGATATACGAGATATAAATTCCCCCCTAATCCAAGCTTTAAAAGAATCCCATACCACCAGGGGTGAGGCAACATCAGCATTGGATTCCCAGTGGGCAGTAATGACCCCAGTCATCTGCGACTGCAGTCTGACATCCTGAGCCCAATATTTCGAAAGTCTCCAGAGCCTGGGTCCCACAGCTCGAGAAAGATCGAGAGATAGGCAGACAGGTGCATGGTCTGAAATGCCGCGAGAGAGGATCTCCGCCTCCGTGATCAGGCGCAGAAGAGGGGCAGACGCGAATGCCAAATCTATGCGTGACAGAGCCCAATACGAGGCAGAGTGACACGTATAGGCCCTGACATTCGGGTGTAGAAAGCATCACACTTCAGTAAGGGCAAACGCATCCGCCCAGCGTGGGCGGCCCGGGGAATCCCTACCCGCAGCATGCAGTCTGTCCAGGCCTGGACACAGTACCAAATTAAAGTCCCCCAGTAGTAGAATAATGGGAGTGTGAAATTGCAACAAGGTCTCCATAAAGGAGTAAAGTAATTGGACAGAGACAGGGGGAGGCAAATAGACCCGCACCAGCACCAGAGGGACATCATAGATTTTAGCAGAGATAACCATGTATCTACCACCCGGGTCTGTTTTAACGGCAAGTACATGAAAGGGAAGGGACCTACGCACCAGTATACTGACACCCCTAGCACAGGACAAGTAGGTTGCATGGTATTGGGGTCCCACCCACAATCTGGAGCCCTGCAGGTGCGTTTCCTGCAGCACACAGATATGGGGATTATGCTGCCGAAGGAACTTAAAGACCAGTGAGCGCTTAACTGCAGCATTGAGCCCTCTAACGTTCCAGGAAATAATCTTTAAAGAAGACATGAGAAAAACAAACATGCATAGAATAGGGACAGCAGCCGACCACAGGGAGCCCCCCCAGCAGAGAAAAGACCCCTCCACCACTCATGCCCCCCACAGGCGGCAACCCCCACCCGATAAGTCAACATGCACAAACTTAAATTAGTCAGTTCCCACCAATTACAATTCAGCAAGGTAGAACTCCCAAAACAAAAAAAACAAAGAACAAAACAGTAAAAACAAACCCCCAAAACTGGTAGCATGTATAAGAATAACCCCCCACCCCGCATCACCAACCCAAACTTTGGTGCGTATAGTTCCCCAAACCGTGCAACTGCACAACCAACGGGAGGGGCGATCACCATCAGAGATCTTCCCGAAGGAGCAGTGGTCCATGCAGCAGAGATGCCGAAAAGGTAGGATAGTCAGGTACACAAAAAATAAAAAATAAACTCTTCGCCGGCCAGAAGAATATACAGGAAATAGGCCCGGCCGGCCTCACCATCCAGAAACATATGGGACTAAAAAACAAGGAGCACCAGGGGTCACCTCGTAGAGGTGCCCCAAGGACAAAAGAAGGGAGGGAAAAACAAAAATAGGGATAAAAGAAGGATCCAGCGAAGAAGGCATTTCCAGATCATCCAGCCCAGTCCTGAAAAAGGTATAAGGGGGAGAACCAGAGGGCTAGACCAGGCGAAAAGTGCAACACAGTCAGCGGCATAACAGTCTCCTGTAGTTCCAGGGGCACATACTTAAAGGGACCAGACAGTACTCAGCGAACACAACCGAAGTAGGCCGAGCAGACCTGGGGCCCAGGTAACAGAGCAGCAAAAACAAAAAACAACGTAGTATACCACATGTAGGAAAGGCAAGGTACTCAACATTGCGGGGGTAGAGTATCCATCCAGGCAGAGACACTCGAGGGGGGTCACAAAGAAACGGACAGATTCCCCATCCTGAACCCGGAGGCGCACAGGAAACAGCACACTGTATTTGATGCCACTGGCACGGAGGACAGCCTTAAGAGAATCAAAGGACTTCCGGAGCTTCTGAGTCTCAATGGAGTAATCCGGGAATATTAGGAGCTTAGTCTTCTGGTAGGAGAGGGCACCCTTCAGCCTAGCAGCTCTTAGCACTTCATCTCGGTCCCTGAAATTCTAAAGCCTCAGGATCAGAGTGCGCCAGGAGGACCCGGTTTAGGTGGGACTCGATGGGCCCTCTCCACAATGTAGAAGGGGGAGAAGCGGCCTCCAGCAGCAGGGACGAAACAGTTTCTCCACAAAGAGCATTGGATTTGCCCCCTCAGCCAGACCCACAATGCGGAGGTTGTTGCACCTATTGCGATTCTCCGCATCCTCGCTTTATATTCCAGAGCCCGAACTTTGGTTTGCAGAGAGCGGATCACCCCTGTATAGACCCCGTCCAGATCCTCAGTGCGGCCCAGGCGCTGCTCCGCCTCGGACAGGTCTGAACGCAGATTGTCCATGTCCTGTCGGATAAGCCCCACATCTAGCTGCACTGCCTCTATTTTCGAAGTGAGGGCAGATTGGTAGGAAGCAATAGCCGCCATGATGTCCTCCAATCTCAGCTGAGATGAAGGAGAGGAAGACTCGGAGTCCATTTGGGACGCCATATTGGAGCGGGTGCGCGGGCTTCCCGCCACTAGGCCTGGGGCACTCGGGGAAGAAACCTCCAAAACGGCCAGGAATTTAAGCTTCTTACCCCTCTCCATGAGTCTCACAGATCTCCGTTGCATGAGGAGCAAGTCAGGGCAGGTCCAGTAGCCGTAGGAGTTACACAGCCGACGAAGAAGTCAGAAAGTCCAGCAGAGCTCAGGCAAGTACAACCGCTCAGGTCTCCATCTTGGCCACGCCCCTACATCAACCCTTAACAGGTGGTTTTCCATCCCCAGAAACCTTGGGAGTAGTACGTGGCTGGGAGGAGGCAGTTCCAGATACTGTAATCCTCAGTGACACAAAGGAGTCTGCTTCACATGCCTCCACAGACTTGCGGTGCATGGGCTCCCTCATTCTTCAAAGCCTGCGAAAGGACCTGAGAATACATGGCATCAAGGAGAAGGATAACTATTGGTTGGCAACCCTCCTTGTACACAAAGGGAAAGTCTCGAAACTCATCCTGTCCCCAAAGAGGGAGGATAGGATGAAATGTGTATTCCTTTTCCTCTGTGATAATTTGCAGTCTGGTGGAAAGCGTCATTTTGAGACTTCTGTTGGTCGAGAGGAGCGGTGGAGAAGGAGGCCACCTGAGTGATGCCTTTCAAAAATGTTTTAGTCCTCGGCGCCCAAGGCTGTCAGCTTCCGCATCCCATCGGCAGGGTTTTCATCATATGGTGGGAGATTATCTAGGGGTGAGGACAGATAGGGAGAGCTTTTCAGTTGACCATCCACTGGGTTACTAGGTCATGAGAATAGACCACTGGCCAGAACATGCCCAGTATACAATAGAGTTGCTGGGCTGCCCTGCATGCAGTGTGTTTTCTGAATGGGCATTCAGTGCTGCCGGAGGTTTTGTGACAGATAAGAGAGCAACTGATATTTATTAAAATAAATCAGTACTGGATTAACAGCAGATGACAAGCCCCTGATGCCAATGTCACTGATTAAGTGCTTTGTGTATCTGGAATCTCTGAAAGACTGTCTAGGCTGCTTAGCTTTGTGGGTGTTGATTTCATCTGGAAGAAATGTTTTTATTGTAGGTTTCCTGGGCACAATTACCACCCAAGGACCAATTTTTTTACACTTTTTTGACGGGGGAATATCATTACAATTTTAGATAGCAAGGCCAATTGTTGCTTTCATCAAGAGTACCTGTATAGGGTTACATTGTGAAAGCACCATCCACACCCAAAGACAAATTTTTTTCACACCTGTTTGACAGGTGCATATCACTGCAATTTTTTACAGCAAGGCCAACTCTTGCTTTCATCAAGAGTATCTCTATAGGGTTACGGTGTAATGGCACCGCTGACAACCAAAGTCCAATTTTTCCGCACCTATTACTTCTATCCAAATTCTGCCAAAGGGACACCAGAATTTATCAAAAAAAATCTCTAATCTTTTTCCGAGTGCACTAAATTGTGACCTCATCATACAGACTTGCTCCCCAAGCCGTTGTTTTTAAAATAAAGAGAACTTGAATGAAAATTGACATTTTTTTGGGGCTTTATGTCATTATACATGGTACAGATGTGGCACTTTACAGGCAGTCTAAGAAGACCCCCGAAACACTATATTTAAAGGAATTTTAAATTGTATTTGTTATTTCTCATTTTGATGGTTTCAATTCAAGAAACAGTAAATAACTACTACTTTAACCACTTGCCGACTTCTCACAGTAATCCTACTGCGGCAGTGTGGCTCCCCTGGGTCCAGTGATGTAGACCTACATTGCTGGACTCCTAGTGGTGTCGGCGGGGCATGCCGGGAGTGGGGCCGGAGGAGGAGAGGCTGCGATCGCCGCCTCGCTTCCCCGATCATCGGGGAAAGTGTGAGAAGAACCGCCTGCTTATGTAAACAAAGCAGGCAGATCTTCTCAGTGACAGACAGGGAGAGATCACAGGACTCAGCATAGCTGAACCTGCAATTTCTGTCTGTGTCACAGAACCCCCCCCCCCAAACACGTCAGTAAGCATGAGGCATACATTTAACCCTTTGATCACCCATAGAGTTAACCCCTTCCCTGCCAGTGTCATTATTACAGTAACGGTGCATATTTATAGCACTGATTACTGTAGTAATGTCACTGGTCCCCCCAAAAGTGTAAAAAATGTCCGATCTGTCCGCTGCAATGTTGCAGTCCCGCAAAAAATCGCAGATCGCTGCCATTACGACATAAATCTTCCCCGTAGTTAGTAAACGTGATAACTTTTGCGCAAACCAATCAAAATATGCTTATTGCAATTTTTTTACCAAAAATATGTAGCAGAAAACAAATTGGCCTAAAATGTAAAAAAATTTAGATTTTTTTTTTTTTTGGGGGAATGTTATATAGCAGAATGTGAACAATATTGTTTGTTTTTGTTTTCAAAATTGTCACTCTTTTTTTGTTTATAGCTAGGGTTGAGCGAACACCTAGATGTCCGTGTTCGACGGGTTCGGCCGAACTTTAAAAAAAAGTCCGGGTCCGTGTCCCGGACTTTTACCGAACTTTTCCCGGACACCGAACCCCATTGAAGTCAATGGGGACCCGAACTTTAAGGCACTAAAATGGCTCTAAAACACCAAAGGAAAGGGCTAGAGTGCTGCAAATGGCAGCAAAACGTAATTAAGAGCATGGCAAGTGCTCTGCAAACAAATGTGGATAGGGAAATAACTTAAAACAACAAAAAAAAACAGAAAAATAAAACAATGTTCTTCTTCATCTCTGAAGGACGAGGCCCATATGGAGTAGGAGGGAGGTTGAGGTGGTGGTGGATGTGGCGGTGACTAGACATATGCCGGTTTTCGGTAATTCGATATATCGCGGTATTGCATAGCCACGGTATTGTTATTGTGGCATTTTTAAAATACCGAGTTTCTCTGTCAAGTCTGCCTGACTTGTGAATTGATACATTTCAGTGAGCTGGATGACTCATTCACTCACTCAGCTAACACCTTTCAGCATTAAGTCTCCTAACTATAAACAAAAATGATTACATTTGTATCTTTTCCTTCCCTCTGCCAGGGAGAAAGGAAGTTTAACCTCTTAAAGACTGGATCTTTTTCTGACACTTGCTGCTTGCAAGTTAAAATCAGTTTTTTTTTTGCTAGAAAAGTACTTAGAACCCCCAAACATTTTATATATTTTTTTAGCAGAGACCCTACAGAATAAAATGGCGATTGTTGTAATATTTTATGTCACACTGTATTTGCGCAGCAGTCTTTCAAACGCAATGATTAGACTTTAATGAATAAAAAAAAAAAACGTAACAGTAAAGTTATCCCAATTTTTTTTTTTTTGTTACACAGAGAATCGTGAGAGAATCGTGATCTTTATTCCAAGCTAAATAATCGTGATTCTCATTTTGGCCAGAATCGTGCAGCTCTAATAAATATATATATACACACACACACGCCTAGCAGCCCACATTACATTATTATATAGCCATCAAGCAGTGTCTGGCCTACCTGGTGATGACTGGTCCTGGCGCTCTGATCCGATGGCCTGGTCTTTAAAGGGGCAAATCCTTGCGATCCAGAAGTGGTTAAACCTGCAGGAGGACCGGTGTTTTTATCTATTAATGACTTTACTATTGCTTTAGGCCTGGTTCACATGTATGCGGGTTGGTGGTTCACATGTATGCGGGTTGGCGGTTCACATGTATGCGGGTTGGCGGCCCACATTTGCACAGGCATAGCAGCCCATTGATTTGAACGGGCTGCTATGCCCTCATTTTCCGCAGAAAAAAGGTGCATGCAGCATTTTTTTTAAATTCAGTGGCCTTGAAATCCATCCTGCTTTTGCACCATGCGACTAACCTGCAGTTCCTGCTCTGGCAAGCTTTCTGCATTTTTTGTATACGTGGGCACGGCATTTAAAAATAAACAGTTTGCGTGTGCAGCAACGGCAGGTAAGTCGCATGGTGCAAAAGAAGGATGGATTTCATGGCCACTGCATTTTTTTAAATTCTGCATGCACCTTTTTTCAGCTGAAAACGCAGGCATAGCAGCTCAAGCCCATTCACATCAATGGGCTGCTATGCCTGTGCAAATGTGGGCCCCCAACCCGCATACATGTGAACCAGGCCTAAAGCAATAGTAAAGTCATTAATAGATAAAAACACCGGTCCTCCTGCAGGTTTAACCAATTAATGACTTTACTATTGCTTTAGGCCTGGTTCACATGTATGCGGGTTGGGGGCCCACATTTGCACAGGCATAGCAGCCCATTGATGTGAATGGGCTTGAGCTGCTATGCCTGCGTTTTCAGCTGAAAAAAGGTGCATGCAGAATTTAAAAAAATGCAGTGGCCATGAAATCCATCCTTCTTTTGCACCATGCGACTTACCTGCCGTTGCTGCACACGCAAACTGTTTATTTTTAAATGCCGTGCCCACGTATACAAAAAATGCAGAAAGCTTGCCAGAGCAGGAACTGCAGGTTAGTCGCATGGTGCAAAAGCAGGATGGATTTCAAGGCCACTGAATTTTAAAAAAATGCTGCATGCACCTTTTTTCTGCGGAAAATGAGGGCATAGCAGCCCATTCAAATCAATGGGCTGCTATGCCTGTGCAAATGTGAACCACCAACCCGCATACATGTGAACCAGGCCTAAAGCAATAGTAAAGTAATTTATAAACAACACCTCCTTCAGGTTTAACCACTTCTTGACCACAAGGATTTGCCCTCTTAATGACCAGGCCATCGGATCGGAGCCGAGCGCCAGAACCAGTTATCACCAGTTAGGCCAGACACTGCTTGATGACCTATTTTAGGCCTGGTTCACAGAGTCTGTACTGACTGACTATATAATAATGTGCATAAGTGAACCAAAGCCCCTAAATTCAGCAATGAAATTGAAGTGAGGTGGAAATTTAATAATTTAAATTTAATAATAGAATACCGTGATAATACCGTATACCGTGGCAAAACCTTAATCAATTAATCGCAGCATGAAAATCTGATACCGTCACAAGCCTAGCGGTGACATAGGCGTGCGCACAGGGTGTGCTGGGTGTGCCTGGGCACACCCTAATCACCTAGGGCACATAGCATTGCCAGTGAGGAGATGGGAAAGATCTCCCTGGGACCTGCTCTGCTCTATTTCTCCTTGCCTACAGGTACATGGCCCCGATACATTACTCTCCCTGCTGGCAAACACATGCATGTGTATTTCAACTTTGGGGTGCACACCTTAATGCAATAGGCTGCGCACACCTATGGGCGGTGTAGGTGGAAGCGGCGGTGGAGGAGGACCAGGGCCGGATTAACAGCATCATGGGCTTGGTGCTGAGGATTTTGAAGGGCCTTAAGGGCCGTGCCTTGCCATGCACCCAGAGGAGGAAGGGTGCAGCCATGCATGCCTAATTCAACATGGGATGCTGTCTCTGAAGCCCATAAACACATCCATGCATCGCCAACTGTCCCTCCTTGTCCGGCCTTCACGCTGTGTGGGGAGGTTCTGAGGGTGCTGCCTGGGGAAGCGAGCATAGAAGCCAGACTTCTGTGTTTACAAGTGACAGAAGAGCGGTAACAGTGAATATGGCCAACCCGGGGCCTATATAAAAGGTAGGGGCCTGGAGCTGCAGCTCCAATAGCCCCTACATTAATCTGGCCCTGAGGAGGAGGACGAGGTAGCCAACACTGCTTCTTTTCAAAAATTTTAAATGAGGGTACACCCCAAAAGAGTGAGAAAGAGCAAAAATGGAACAATGGGTGGGTAAGGTCGGTATCCATTGCTATTCTGCATAAGGTACGGAAAAGTCCCGTGGGATCCATGCCTGGTTCATTTTAATGAACGTGAGCTTGTCCACATTGTCTCTGGACAGGCGGCTGCGCTTGTCTGTTATAACGCCCCCAGCCGTGCTAAATACCCGTTCAGATAATACACTGGCTGCAGGGCACGCCAGCACCTCCAAGGCGTAAAGGGCAAGCTCAAGCCATGTGCCCAATTTGGAGACCCAGAAGTTGAAGGGGGCAGACCCGTCATTCACTACATGTAGGCGTGTGCACACATACTGCTCCACCATGTTGGTAAAATGCTGCCTCCTGCTAAGACGTTCCATCTGAGCTGCTGGTGCTGCTGTTTGTTGTGGCGTGCTGACAAAGCTTTTCCACATTTCGGCCATGCTAACCCTGCCTTCTGAGGTGCTGGCGGTGCCCTGGTTGCGTTGGCGACCTCCTCCTCCTCCTCCTCTGCCTTGTGCTTCCACTGTGGCCCCGCTGTCAGATGGGAATGCCAGCAGCATGGCGTCTACCAGCGTGCGCTTGTACTCGCGCATCTTGCGATCGCGCTCCAGTGAGTGAATTAAGGACGGTACGTTGTCCTTGTAACGGGGATCCAGCAGCGTGGCCACCCAGTAATCAGCACAAGTTAGAATGTGGGCAACTCGGCGGTCGTTGTGGAGACACTGCAGCATGTAATCGCTCATGTGTGCCAGGCTGCCCAGAGGCAACGAAAGGCTGTCCTCTGTGGGAGGTGTATCGTCCGTGTCCTCTGTATCCCCCCAGCCACGCACCAGTGATGGCCATGAGCTGGCCTGGGTGCCACCCTGCTGTGAACATGGTTCCATCTCCTCCTCCAGCTCCTCCTCCTCCTCATCCTCCTCATCCTCCAGAACTGTGCCCCTGCTGGACAATTGCGTCCCTGGCGTTTGCGTGTGCAGGAACCCACCCTCGGAGCCCCTTGCGAATGACTGCCCTGAAAGCCTTGGAAATGTTACCTCTTCATCCTCCTCCTCCTCCTCATCCTGTGCCACATCCTCTTCCATCATCGCCCGAATTGTTTTTTCAAGGAGGCATAGAAGTGGGATAGTTAAGCTGAGAACGGCGTCATTGCCACTGGCCATGTTGGTGGAGTACTCAAAACAGCGCAACAAGGCACACAGGTCTCGCATGGAGGCCCAGTTAAATTAAATAGCGGAATAGAAAATATGATCCAAAAAAAGTGTATGTATATCACACGTACACAACCACACTGGGCCCCAATTACTATTGTTTGTACCCCTAAAAGGCTAGATGAGGAGTAGGGGGAGTATGGAACAGGCAGCACCCTCAAACCTTCAGAAGTATGAGATGAACCCCAACAACTTGGAAAGGTGGATCTCTCTCACACGTACCGACACAGACTATCCCGCAATTCAATTGATCCTCAAAGGTTTTTATTGAATAGCGGAATAGGAAATATGATCAAAAAAAGTGTATGTATCTCGCACGTACACAACCACACTAGGCCCCAATTACTATTGTTTGTACCCCTAAAAGGCTAGATGAGGAGTAGGGGGGGTATGGAACAGGCAGCACCCTCAAACCTTCAGAAGTATGAGATGAACCCCAACAACTTGGAAAGGTGGATCTCTCTCACACGTACCGACACAGACTATCCCCCAATTTAACTGATCCCCAAAGGTTTTTGATTAAATAGCGGAATAGAAAATATGATCCAAAAAAAGTGTATGTATATCACACGTACACAACCACACTAGGCCCCAATTACTATTGTTTGTACCCCTAAAAGGCTAGATGAGGAGTAGGGGGGGGTATGGAACAGGCAGCACCCTCAAACCTTCAGAAGTATGAGATGAACCCCAACAACTTGGAAAGGTGGATCTCTCTCACACGTACCGACACAGACTATCCCCCAATTTAACTGATCCCCAAAGGTTTTTGATTAAATAGCGGAATAGAAAATATGATCCCAAAAAAGTGTATGTATATCACACGTACACAACCACACTGGGCCCCAATTACTATTGTTTGTACCCCTAAAAGGCTAGATGAGGAGTAGGGGGAGTATGGAACAGGCAGCACCCTCAAACCTTCAGAAGTATGAGATGAACCCCAACAACTTGGAAAGGTGGATCTCTCTCACACGTACCGACACAGACTATCCCCCAATTTAACTGATCCCCAAAGGTTTTTGATTAAATAGCGGAATAGAAAATATGATCCAAAAAAAGTGTATGTATATCACACGTACACAACCACACTAGGCCCCAATTACTATTGTTTGTACCCCTAAAAGGCTAGGAGTAGGGGGAGTATGGAACAGGCAGCACCCTCAAACCTTCAGAAGTATGAGATGAACCCCAACAACTTGGAAAGGTGGATCTCTCTCACACGTACCAACACAGACTATCCCCCAATTTAACTGATCCCCAAAGGTTTTTGATTAAATAGCGGAATAGAAAATATGATCCCAAAAAAGTGTATGTATATCACACGTACACAACCACACTAGGCCCCAATTACTATTGTTTGTACCCCTAAAAGGCTAGATGAGGAGTAGGGGGAGTATGGAACAGGCAGCACCCTCAAACCTTCAGAAGTATGAGATGAACCCCAACAACTTGGAAAGGTGGATCTCTCTCACACGTACCGACACAGACTATCCCGCAATTCAATTGATCCTCAAAGGTTTTTATTGAATAGCGGAATAGGAAATATGATCAAAAAAAGTGTATGTATCTCGCACGTACACAACCACACTAGGCCCCAATTACTATTGTTTGTACCCCTAAAAGGCTAGATGAGGAGTAGGGGGGGTATGGAACAGGCAGCACCCTCAAACCTTCAGAAGTATGAGATGAACCCCAACAACTTGGAAAGGTGGATCTCTCTCACACGTACCGACACAGACTATCCCCCAATTTAACTGATCCCCAAAGGTTTTTGATTAAATAGCGGAATAGAAAATATGATCCCAAAAAAGTGTATGTATATCACACGTACACAACCACACTGGGCCCCAATTACTATTGTTTGTACCCCTAAAAGGCTAGATGAGGAGTAGGGGGAGTATGGAACAGGCAGCACCCTCAAACCTTCAGAAGTATGAGATGAACCCCAACAACTTGGAAAGGTGGATCTCTCTCACACGTACCAACACAGACTATCCCCCAATTTAACTGATCCCCAAAGGTTTTTGATTAAATAGCGGAATAGAAAATATGATCCAAAAAAAGTGTATGTATATCACACGTACACAACCACACTAGGCCCCAATTACTATTGTTTGTACCCCTAAAAGGCTAGATGAGGAGTAGGGGGAGTATGGAACAGGCAGCACCCTCAAACCTTCAGAAGTATGAGATGAACCCCAACAACTTGGAAAGGTGGATCTCTCTCACACGTACCGACACAGACTATCCCGCAATTCAATTGATCCTCAAAGGTTTTTATTGAATAGCGGAATAGGAAATATGATCAAAAAAAGTGTATGTATCTCGCACGTACACAACCACACTAGGCCCCAATTACTATTGTTTGTACCCCTAAAAGGCTAGATGAGGAGTAGGGGGGGTATGGAACAGGCATCACCCTCAAACCTTCAGAAGTATGAGATGAACCCCAACAACTTGGAAAGGTAGATCTCTCTCACACGTACCGACACAGACTATCCCCCAATTTAACTGATCCCCAAAGGTTTTTGATTAAATAGCGGAATAGAAAATATGATCCCAAAAAAGTGTATGTATATCACACGTACACAACCACACTGGGCCCCAATTACTATTGTTTGTACCCCTAAAAGGCTAGATGAGGAGTAGGGGGAGTATGGAACAGGCAGCACCCTCAAACCTTCAGAAGTATGAGATGAACCCCAACAACTTGGAAAGGTGGATCTCTCTCACACGTACCAACACAGACTATCCCCCAATTTAACTGATCCCCAAAGGTTTTTGATTAAATAGCGGAATAGAAAATATGATCCCAAAAAAGTGTATGTATATCACACGTACACAACCACACTAGGCCCCAATTACTATTGTTTGTACCCCTAAAAGGCTAGGAGTAGGGGGAGTATGGAACAGGCAGCACCCTCAAACCTTCAGAAGTATGAGATGAACCCCAACAACTTGGAAAGGTGGATCTCTCTCACACGTACCAACACAGACTATCCCCCAATTTAACTGATCCCCAAAGGTTTTTGATTAAATAGCGGAATAGAAAATATGATCCCAAAAAAGTGTATGTATATCACACGTACACAACCACACTAGGCCCCAATTACTATTGTTTGTACCCCTAAAAGGCTAGGAGTAGGGGGAGTATGGAACAGGCAGCACCCTCAAACCTTCAGAAGTATGAGATGAACCCCAACAACTTGGAAAGGTGGATCTCTCTCACACGTACCAACACAGACTATCCCCCAATTTAACTGATCCCCAAAGGTTTTTGATTAAATAGCGGAATAGAAAATATGATCCCAAAAAAGTGTATGTATATCACACGTACACAACCACACTAGGCCCCAATTACTATTGTTTGTACCCCTAAAAGGCTAGGAGTAGGGGGAGTATGGAACAGGCAGCACCCTCAAACCTTCAGAAGTATGAGATGAACCCCAACAACTTGGAAAGGTGGATCTCTCTCACACGTACCAACACAGACTATCCCCCAATTTAACTGATCCCCAAAGGTTTTTGATTAAATAGCGGAATAGAAAATATGATCCCAAAAAAGTGTATGTATATCACACGTACACAACCACACTAGGCCCCAATTACTATTGTTTGTACCCCTAAAAGGCTAGAAGTAGGGGGAGTATGGAACAGGCAGCACCCTCAAACCTTCAGAAGTATGAGATGAACCCCAACAACTTGGAAAGGTGGATCTCTCTCACACGTACCAACACAGACTATCCCCCAATTTAACTGATCCCCAAAGGTTTTTGATTAAATAGCGGAATAGAAAATATGATCCCAAAAAAGTGTATGTATATCACACGTACACAACCACACTAGGCCCCAATTACTATTGTTTGTACCCCTAAAAGGCTAGATGAGGAGTAGGGGGAGTATGGAACAGGCAGCACCCTCAAACCTTCAGAAGTATGAGATTGTGTTCACTGTACCCCACAAAGATTGAGTTCACTGCACCCCACAATGATTGTGTTCACTGCACCCCACAAAGATTGTGTTCACTGCACCTCACAAAGATTGTGTTCACTGTACCCCCCAAAGATTGTGTTCACTGCACCCCACAAAGATTCTGTTCACTGTACCCCACAAAGATTGTGTTCACTGCACCCCAAAAAGATTGTGTTCACTGCACCCCAAAAAGGATGTTGTTCACTGCACCCCAAAAAGGATGTTGTTCACTCCACCCCAAAAAGATTGTGTTCACTGCACCCCACAAAGATTGTGTTCACTGCACCCCAAAAAGATTGTGTTCACTGCACCCCAAAAATGATTTTGTTCACTGCACCCCAAAAAGGATTTTGTTCACTGCACCCCAAAAAGGATGTTGTTCACTCCACCCCAAAAAGATTGTGTTCACTGCACCCCAAAAAGATTGTGTTCACTGCACCCCACAAAGGATTTTGTTCACTGCACCCCAAAAAGATTGTGTTCACTGCACCCCAAAAAGGATGTTGTTCACTGCACCCCAAAAAGGATTTTGTTCACTGCACCCCAAAAAGATTGTGTTCACTGCACCCCACAAAGGATTTTGTTCACTGCACCCCACAAAGATTGTGTTCACTGCACACCAAAAAGGATTGTGTTCACTGCACCCCAAAAAGATTTTGTTCACTGCACCCCAAAAAGATTGTGTTCACTGCAGCCCAAAAAGATTGTGTTCACTGCAGCCCAAAAAGATTGTGTTCACTGCAGCCCAAAAAGATTGTGTTCACTGCAGCCCAAAAAGATTGTGTTCACTGCAGCTCACACACAGAAAAATGGATGTGGATCACTGACACCTGCCTATCTCCAATCCCACACCACACAGCAATATCGATTGTAGTTTGTAGAACACAGTTTCCCTAAAATTCAGCAGACTCTGTCCCTAACAGGATTGAGAAGAGATCGTAGATCAGGATTGAGTGCAGACCCCACCCCCCACACAGCAATATCGATTGTAGTTTGTAGAAGACACTGACCCTATAATTCAGCAGTCTCTATCCCTAAAATGCCTACAACTCGCCCTGCCTAAACACTCCGACCTGTCCCTCAATTCTATCCGGACACAAATGGTTTTTTCCTGCCTATCTTTCCCTAATCAGCAGCCAGCACGTTGATGTGTGCTCTGTCCCTGAATCTAAGCAGCATAATGACGCCGCTGCGGCTGCCTCGAACTTATAAAGACTTGGTCACATGCTTCAGACGGCCAATCACAGCTACTGAGACATTTGCAGGCATGGCTGGGATGGCTTAAGGCACACCAGTTAAACGATTGTTGATTGGCTGTTGAAAGCCCGCCATGAAAAGAGCGCCAAAGCATGCAAAACCCGGAAATAAAACGACCGAACACGGATTTTTACCCGAACATACAGTAAAGTGTCCGTGTCCGTGTTCGGGTACAAAAAATCCAATTATTCGGTACGAACACGAATAATACAGTCCGTGTTCGCTCAACACTATTTATAGCACAAAAATTAAAAATCGCACAGGTGATCAAATACCACCAAGAGAAATCTCTATTTGTGGGTAAAAAGGATGTACATTTTGTTTGGATACAGCTTTGCACGACCGCGCAATTGTCCGTTAAAGTAACGCAGTGCCAAATCGCAAAATAGGGCCTTGTCAGGAAGGGGGTCAAATCTTCCGGTCTTAAAGTGGTTAAAAATGTTGTTTTCATTGATACATGTCCCCAGGGCAGTATCCAGACTCCCATACCCTTTGTATGCTCAATTACTTGCATATAAGCCTTCAAAATTGGCACTTTTGATTTTTCCAGTTCGGGTTCCATAGACTTGGAGTACGTTATTCGGTTCCAAACTTTTGTGATGTTCTAAAGATCTGCCGGGAGCCGAACAGGGGATTGTTCCGCCCATCTCTATTTATTGTCAATCCCAGAATTTCTTATATACTATACATATGAGCACATTATACTGTATTTTTCCTTGCTGGCAGATTGTTCCTCCATTCTTGTTCCAGTGACAGTTATTACATTTTAGTAATCCATCACTTTCTCTCCCAATGCCAACAGTCACCATGATAAACAAAGAGATCTCTACCCACTGTATTAATATTTTTTTCAGGAATGTTTCCTTTATTCTTAACTGGTTATCTAGTTATTAGCATTTTTTCTGTAATAGGGTGACAATGCTCAGAGAGAGCTGAAAACATTGTAATTGATAGGAATGCAGCACAGTGCTTGTAGTTCAATTATTCACATAACTCTTTGGATGAATGAACCAGCTGGGTGGAGTCCCTCGCGGCTACATTCTTTTCAAATTGTGACAGCGGGTGCGGGCAAAAGATCCCTGGCCTGCTGTCACAATTAGAAGGGGGATCAGGGATAGGGCGCAGGAGCAGGAACGTGTTACATGTTCCGAAAGGTGACCTTACCCTTTAAACAAGTAAAAAACAAGTCCAGCATGTCAAAATATTAATTTTATTATAGATTTTTGCTAATAATATGAATTCTGTATTTATAATAATTTACATTTTTTCATCAACCACCTAGACATTATCAAGGTGATGATTTCTGATAATAATAGTAAATACTGTTTCTTGCTGATTCTTGGTAAATACTGATGCTGATTCTTGGTAAATACACCACCTTCAAATTTTTTTATCATTATGGCCAAAACAAGGATCAAAATGCTCTAAAGAACGAATTATTTTTAATTACCTGTAAACAAATGTAAAATCCACGCTTGGTGTGAATAAGGAAAAATAGCAGCCACTTAGCAAACCGTGATACCATTTAGTAAATTATAAAGGGAAAAATAAGCCAGCTATTTTTATTTAGTTACCTTAGGAGCAGGCCAGACACACAATCTGACGGCTGTAAATGGTTTAAACTCAAAGTTTATGTTACATTGAGATATGGTTTCTGGGAAAGATCCTGAGGCAAAGCTACAAGTCTCTATTTGTGCCCACAGTTTATACATAATTTATATTTCTTATATATTTATATAGTATTAATTCAGGGTTGCCAACTGTCAGGAAATGTACAAACAGTTTGTAAAATTTGTAATTTTTGCATCTGTCCATTAATATCTGGTACGGACATTCAGACTGCATGTCCATAAAGGACATTCATGGACATATGCAAAAATTCTGGATTTTACAAACTGTTCATAAATGTACTCACAGTTGGCAACCCTGAATTAATGGATGTTCTTCAGAGTGATTTTCACACTAATGACAAGGCTGCAATCATGCGCATACAAACAAGGGTCAGTGCCAGTGGATGAAGTTTAGGCAGAAGTAAGTTTTAGAAGGAAACAGAAACTCCAGGAAGTAACCCTTGCAAATGCAGATAAAACATTAAAATGGCATTTTGATAGTGTTCTTGGTAACCAAACCTAGGACACCAGTGGCACTAGTGTCTTGATGTACAGGATTAAAAAAAAAGTGCAATGAAAAAAAAAAAGCTCTACACTGGGGACTGATTGATCAAAGACTATTGATTACTTAGTTCTTGGCTCTGCTCTAAGCAAAAAGTGTCTGTCAGTCACCACTCTCTGTTCTGCCCCTCCAGCGCTCATTAAAGCACCAAACTGTGAAGGAGGCAGACGTCACTTGCTCCGACTCTCAGCCGTGGGTTGAGATGCTGAGCCAGCTGCCGATCAGGCATCTGGGTGGATCCCAACATTATTATCGGGATCCCTGCTGACCCTGGACAGACACTGTGATGTCAGCCATCAGATGTTTTAAGCCTGCTGTCACCTGAATCTGAGTCACAGGAGTGCAGAACTATGTGTACTCCTGTGACCCACAGAGGGAGTATGGCAAAAAGATCTTTGGCCATGCTTCTTTAAAATGGTTCAATACACATCATATGCTTAGTTATGCACTGCCTAAAAATGAACAAAGGTTGGCACATTTGGCAACACTGCAATCATCCCTATCTATAGCTACCTTATATCAAATCTCAATACAGCTAAAGTTTCTCATGTACTATAAGCCAAATTTAACTACGAGTCTGCTCTAAATTAGGTTTTGTTTTGGAGAGCTCCTCAGTAAAGCTTTTTTCCAAAATTAAATTTAGCTTGACAAAAAAGGAAGGTGCTAAAAAATGGGAATGGCTAAAAAGAAGGAACTGTCTTAGGGCTCTTTTACATGGGAGGCAATAAAGTCAGGAAGCTGAAACGTGGTTTTACAGGCCTCTGGACTCCCACCTAAATTCTATTTGCACACATGCAGTGGCATTTTTAACTCAATCCGCAGAGTTTGACAGGCAGCGCAGCCTGTTAAACTTGTCAATTGAGGTCAATGGGAGTGTACTGCAACCGCAAGCCAAGAGCTTGGCTCGCAGTTGCAGTGTGATTTTTTTTTTTTAACCCAAAATCTTCCACAAAAAAAAAAAAAAACAGACATTCTGTAGGCAGTAGTATCAGTGGTCAAATTTAAATACAAATGGAAAAAACATTAACCTGTTCTAAAACATAAGTTTTAATAACAAGTACAGCAGGCAGAGTAGGAGGAAAACATGTTCCTGAGTCCCCGTTCACACTGGGGCGACCTGTGAGGTGACCTGGTCGCCTCACAGGTCGCTGTAGGTCGCCTTCCATAGGGAAGCTGCGGACCCGTTCTAATAGGAGCGACACAAGTCGCTCCGACTTAGAAAAAGGGTCCGGAGCTTCTTTGGAGCGACCCGGAGCGACTGTCATAGACTTCAATGTTATGAAGTCCGTGCCGGCCGCTCCGAGGTCGCGGCGCGCTGCTCGCACCGCAACCTCGGAGGTCGCCCCGGGAAGTCGGATCGCCCCAGTGTGAACGAGGCCTAAACGTCAGTCAGTGTTCTGCATTTATATGTCATCAACTTGTTTGATAATAAAAATTTGTGAATACAGAAAAGTAGGGCAATTTAGATAAAATACATATTTTATTTGACTCTATTTTTCTTTTAATACTATAAATGCCAAAACATATACTGAATGATTATCATTTTTTTAACAACTGAGAATATAATCAGCTTGTTCTTTCACTGTGTTGGCATAAGTACTATCGATAACTGTTCATTTCATAGAAGACAGCTTGCAAATCCATGATGATCATAGTGAGAAGCTGGGATCATTTTTCTAGTTTTTCTAATATGCTGTTGTTAATATTTAATTTTATTGTCAAACTGTGGGTGTGTAACAAATGAAAGCAATGGAAAATTGGAAGTCTTGCTTATAGCATATAATCAGGCATGAACTTTCATATATTTTATTTATTTTCATATATCATAGTCACCTAGTTATGACAAATTTTGGAGCTAAATACAGCCTTCAATACAGTATACTAAAAATAGCTTAATAGGTCAAATGTTTGAAAGCTTTTCCTCAATTTATTTGCAAAACATGGCAGCCACCCAAATCAATTTGTACGTTTAGAAAGGGACACATGGGTGGGACTAAACAATTCTCTTGGACATTCTCCAGCTAAAAAAAAAAAAATACACTTTTTTAAAATTTAAAGCAAAAATGCTGTCCAAAAATAAGATAAATATAAATAGCCTGTTAAAAGATAAAAGAACCAAACAAGATTTCCCTCATAGTACTTTTTTCTTTCACTAGATGTCTTTAGTCTGACAACCAGCATTATTAACCACTTGCCATCCAGAAGATTTACCCCCTTCATGACCAGGCCATTTTTTGCGATACGGCACTGTGTTACTTTAACTGACAATTGTGTGGCCGTGTGACACTGTACCCAAATAAAATTGATGTCCCCTTTTTCCAACATATAGAGCTTTCTTTTGGTGGTGTAGGTGATCATCTCTGCGGTTTTTATTTTTTGCGCTATTAACAAAAAAGAAGATCAACATTTTTGAAAAAAAATAAAAATATTTCTTACTTTCTGCTATAAAACATATCCAATAAAAAAAAAAAAAAAAACATTTATATATATATTTAGGCCAATATGTATTCTGCTATATGTTTTTGGCAAAAAAATCCCAATAAGCATATATTGATTAGTTTTCGCAAAATTTATAGCGTCCACAAACTATGGAATAGATTTATGGAATTATTTTTTATTTTACTAGATGTACAAAAAAAATCAGCCACGATCAGAGACTTATTGCGGGACTGTGACATTGTGGCAGACAAATCAGACACTTAAGTGACACTTCTTGGGGACCAGTGACACTTATACAGTGATCAATGCTAAAAATATACACTGTCACTGTACTATTGAAAGGGGCAGGGAAGGAATTAACATCAGGGGCGCTCAAAGGGTTAAATGTGTTCTTAGGGAGTGATAGTGGGGGGGTGCTTGCACTGTGAGAAGGCAGAGATCTGTGTTCTTCTTAGCAGGAATGCAGGATCACTACCTCCCTGTCCGGGAGGTTTGCGTCACATATTTATGCGCTTGCGCAAAAAAGCAACTGCCCAGGCTAAATTACATGGTTGTGGACCAGGGGATGTGCAAAGGCGAATGCGCATGTGCACTCCCAAAAATGCGTGCACTCGCGAACACTCATACGCATGTGCACGCACGATTGTTGGCGCCAGTCGGGCTATTTAAACTGGCTGCAATATGAACTTGTTGTTGTTTGGTTACAGCTTCTGGTGTTACTCCTGTTTCCTTTGCTGACCTTTGATTCTGATCGGACTTCCTCCTGACTAACATTGTTCTGCTTAATGCCCTGATCTTGGCTTGTTTTGGATTCTTCTGCCAGCTGTTTTAGCCTATCTGCCTGAACGTTACCTACCCGGCTCGTCTGACTCTGCACCTGCACTTCCAGTCTGCTTCAGCTGTTTCTTTGGTCTGCCAAGTTCTGTACCAGCATACCCGCCATCAGCCTGTCTGCTGCACATCCTCCTGCTGATTGCTGCTACACGGATTATTGGACTGATTGCAGGTGATTCTATGTCTCCATGCTCTGGTGGCTGCTGTCTCCACCTCAGTAACCCCTGAGCCGGTGTTGTACAAGAGGCCCTACTCTACACATCAGGCTCATTGATCAGTTACATGACACTCCTCTTCTCACAGAATGACGATCTGCTCTGTCTCCCCCGGTAAAGTTCAGCAGGTCCCGCTGTGTCCAATCACAGTGGGAGCGGGTCGCAGTTGGAGACCTGGAAGTGCAGGATCACGTACAGGTATGTGATCCTGTACAGAGGACCTGCTTTGCCACTGAATCTATACAGTATACGGTCAGCAAGCGGTTAAAGTGGTTGTAAAGTATATTTTTTTCTTAAATAACAGACATGTTATACTTACTTTCTCTGTCCAACAGAATTGCATGACCCAATCCTCCTCTTCTTGGATCCCCCACCGGCCCTCCTGGCTCCTTCTGTTCTTGGTGTGCCACCATCGGAAGCAACTTTATTTTTTGACACACCTTTATTTTTTGACACACCTGCGGGCTCGATCTTAAACCAGTCTGTGTGCACCTACACGCAGACAGCGCTCCACTCCCTTTTCACAAGATTTAACTAAAAGCAGGAGGAGTCAATGGCTCCCACTTCCTCAGCAAAGCCTGTGCAAATGGGGAGCATTTTTAATGCTAGTTATGAATGTCTGATCTATCTATCTGTTATGTCCATATTATGCCCATACAATGATTTTGCCTAAAATAATTGATTTGCATTGCTGGACAACGTGATCAGGGAAGAGAGGGTTCACACTCTGATATGATTCTTGGGGGGGGGGGGCTATGCTTTTTTTCGGACTTTTTTTTGCATGCAGTCCCCCTTGGCAGCCATGCAGACCACCATGGAGTATAAGGGTTCAGTACATTTTTTTAGGGGGAACCTCAAGTATTTGTTTTTCTTTGTGGGAGCCTCCATTGATATCTATACTAAACAGTCATCAAGAATAAGGGTATGGTGTAAATGAAGGGAATCCCCATTCATTTGTACAAATAAAATGAATTAGCCATGAGCTGTCATTTACTGCAATTTAACTGGCATTATTTTTCTTTGTCAATGTCAGTTTTGTTGTAGCAGGTAGCATACATCGTACACATGTGCCCCTTCAAAGGCAGGTTCAGGCCATCCCCTAGGCATGCTATTTAAAGGAATTTTGTGTTATTGAATTTGTTACTCCCCACTAAAATGTTTTCTTTTGCATATGTTCCCCAAGGCAGTCCCAAACCCCTCATGTCATTCATTTGACAATCCCTGGCCAATTAGCCTACTTGGCTATAACTGTTTTTTAATATTCATTTCAGAAATGATTAGCAAACCCGCCCTGAATTAAACCCAGGTAGATTTAGCTCAATACTAATATATACTGTATATAGATATATCGATCCAGATTTATACGATAGATAGATAGATAGATAGATAGATAGATAGATAGATAGATAGATAGATAGATAGATAGATAGATAGATAGATAGATAGATAGATAGATAGATAGATAGATAGATAGATAGATAGATAGATAGATAGATAGATAGATAGATAGATAGATAGATAGATAGATAGATACTGTATATATACTGTATTGGAGGAGCTCATAAAGTTTAGAATAAGTGAGTTGTTAGTTTTTTAATAAAAAAAAAATTATGAAGGCACTATTAATAGTTTATATCCAGTGTTATAAGGGGGCATGGATAAGGAGTATTGATCTCCCATGAACCCTTTCACGAGTAACTCAAAGTCTTAAGAAGAAATTTTAGGAGGAATTAAAAGAAAAATCAATTTTATTTTGATCTGCTATAATGAACACATTATTTGGCATTTTCTTTGCGTACCATGAAATAAACCACTACTGAAAGATATATTTTAATGAAGATGACAAAATTATAATACCAATCAAGATTAATTTTACCAGTTTCCAGGTTAATAAACATTTAAAAATGTTACCAGACTTTGAAAATGAAAAGTGAGGGATGTCACTGACATGTCACCTTTCATCACTTCTCATTAATGTGGAGTAATTAAAAGCTCTTTTCCAATAAATTAAACAACCCTTTTGGCCTTTACAACTGCACAGTGAGCTGAATTTTAAGACACTTTATTAACTCTGTTTGCAAGTTAGGCTTTATTATAATTTGGTATTTTAATACATTAGTTGGCATTACCCTTTTTTAAAGAAGGACAAATGTAGACTTTATATTGTTGGGGTCCTTTCACACGGCCGCTCCGCTGCTTTAGTCCGCTGCGGGACTTTTTTTTTTTTTTTTCACGGAGCGGATGACATTTGTGTCATCTGCTCCGTGTGCCCGCATATCATCCCATCCGTTTGCGGATGATATGCGGACATAATGTAAATATATGGCATTGCGGATATCAGCGGATGACACTGCTGACATCCGATTTTCCTTCCTTTCTGTTTTTTACACGGATGAAAAAATAGGGTTCTGTTCCATTCGAAAAAACGGAACAGAACTGAAAGGAGGAAAATCGGATGTCAGCGGATGGTATTCCGCTGACATCCGCAGTGCCATTCACTTACATTATGTCCGCAAATCATCCGCAAAAAAATAGGATGATTTGCGGACACACGGAGCGACCGTGTGAAAGGACCCTTACAGATTTTTGGTTCATAAACATGTGCAGTGACATTTATTGTATTCAGATGAGCCCTGTGTGTCTTTCCAGGTGTTCTCAGGACTGCTGTGCTGACATCTTGCTATATACTGTAGGCTGCACTGGAGACTGTAGAGATTAGCATGAGCCTGCAATGACAGGTCCTGCAAAATCAGGGAAGAAAATAAGTTATTTTCATCATTGTTGATACCCCTTTAGGTATTAAAAGAGCTCATGTGTTTTAAAATTGCACTTATCCTTTAAAACACGCCCCTGTCTATATCCAGGATGTGAATTTTATTTTTTGAATTCCAGGCAAAAGGACATTAAAGTGACCCTGAATGATATCCTTATGCTTCAAAAATAATCCAAACACATCCACTAATTAATGAGCCTGTAATCTATTATTTCATTAAAGTGTTTCTTACTGTGTTTTTCTGCCTCTTTGTAATATCCTCTGTGAGCTCCCGAACGTCTCCTGTTTCCCCCTGCTTCCATTTACACTTTGGTTACGGTCATGTGCACTACTCTATGCAAACTATAAAGTTCATAGTCCACAGTCCTTAGCTCATTTAGGGGGTGAGCAAGAGAGGATTGGTTACATTCGAACATACAGTGGGGCCATGGAGAACGAGCACAGCAATCGTCTAACAGGAAGTCGGATCGCAACGGTATTTGGAGATTTGGAGGAGGCTGAGAGCAATACAAGGAACTTTACTGAGTTGAATAGAATGCCTAGCTGAATAGAATTTTATTTTTTAATAAGAGTTTAGTGTCCCTTTAAAACAGCAAAATACACATATGGCAACTGTTTTACCTTCCATTTGTACCTGTCCACCTACTTCCGAGACTTACATGCACTAACACACAAAACAACCGAATCTGGCATGAGACCTGATTTTTTTGAATAATGAGAGTGAGGCTGATGTGATATAGGGTTCTTCTTATAACTTTATTTCCACTTTAAAATGACTGCTATCTAAAAAAAATAAAAAAAAAATTATGTATTAAAGATTACAGAACTGCATGAATTCGTGAGCCTGGGTCTCATCGGTAAAATAAAAAGTATAACAATGGTAAACTTGTGTCAAATGTACGCACAAATACAATGGATAGCAGGACTTTTAGATCTTGAGGTTAACAGTGGCCGAAAATTGAAGAGAGCATTTGCAAATCAATTGATAAATTATTAAAGCTTGTTTTGCATTGTATAGACATCTTCACCTGACTTTAAGTTCAGCTAAATTCAACGGATTGCTTTTATGATTTTAAGATATTTATCTCAAGAAACAAGAATGTTTAAAGTAAAACTTCAAACATATACAAATCTTGCACTCCCGATCAAGGTTGTAAAAACAGCAACAGACCTCAGATGAAAGTAAAGAACTTTTACCCAGACAAGTACAGTACCATTTCACTTCTGCAGCCTACATGAAGCCAAGCATTGTTCATATTGTTTATTCGATATTCCAAAATCCATGCAATGAACTCCTTGTACATGATTTAGGCCCAGGCATAGAAAAAAAATTGTAATGGCTGACCTGGTAGAACCTCAGGGACTTTATGGCACTGTAGTGGACAGTGCTGGTCATGATACAAAACATTGCAGTGAAAAAGTACATTGTCTGAAATTGAGGTTTGTCATGGCATTTACAAGTTTAACTGGATACTAAAACGATTTTGTGTTCGTTTTTATTTTAGTCATTTTTTGATGTTTCTAAATTTTCACATTGTTTTTTTTTTTCATATACTGTATATGTTTTGTGCTTTACTTGTATGAAAAATGAAGCTTGAGCTAGAAAGCATGTATAAAAGGGCTTTTTTTTTTACCAGAATACAAATAGATATACATTTGTAAAAAGTTGTCTAAGGCCCCTTTCACACTTATGCGACGCAATTTTACCGCGATTTTGCGGCACGATTTGACGAGACTTTGTCGCGATTTTGAAAGCAATGGCTATGGCTATGGCTCAAAACGCAATCAAATCGTGGCAAAGTAGTGAAGGAACTATTTTGAAGTCGGTGCGACTTCAAAACGCACTGATATGAATAGTGCTCATTGAAAATAATGGAAAACGACTTGTCATGCGATTCTGCGGTCCAAAATCGCGGGACAAGTTGCACTAGTGTGAAAGGGGCCTAAAAGTCCACTAGCTTGATCAAATATGCAAAATATTTATAAACACTATTTCTAATTTATAAGATTTACAAAAAAGAGACTACTTTATTTTTTTAAATATGGCCTTTAATCCCCTCAGTTATGAGAGGGAGGGTGATGTGATATTTATAGGATTGTGTTTATAACTGTAGCTAAGCTTTAAAATGACTCAGTGGGTGCAGCTTACCTACTGCTAGCTATATCAATGTAGTCTGAAGTACTTTCTTTTTTTTGGGCTTTAAATCTGGTCCTATAGGGGGCGGAGCCGGCAGCAGATGGAGATGGCCGCGTTCTAAGGAGCACCGATGCTTGTCCCTGCACAGTGGCTAATTCCAGCGACACTCAGCAGCCCTCACTACCTAGATCCCTCAGGCACCTCGCCGGTAACGATCTGACACCCACCATGGGCAAAAAGAAGCAGAAGGGAGGCCCGCGGAAGCTCACAGAGTTCTTCTCTCTGCCCAGCATGTCACCCTCTCAAGATGGCGCCGGCAGCTTCACAGCACCTCTCCCACAACGCAACATCAATGACAGGAGACCTCAGCAATTCAAACAAGGTAATCAGCTGCCATCCACCCCAAACTCCCCCAGTACCAGTCCCCAGAAGAGTAAAATTAGATACTCCAAGCCACAACTTCACTCTGGGGAGCATATTGAGGAGGACTGTCACTCGCAGGACGATACCAGGGAAGATCTTGAAATTATAGATAACTTTACTACCAAGAATCAGCCCATTATGGACACCACTCTTAAAGAGATGCTAGTCTCCCTTAGAGGTTCTCTACACAGAGATATGGCTGCTTTATTGTCGCAAGTCAGAGGGGAAGTAGCGGACCTGGGAAGTAGAGTAAACAGGGTGGAGGACAAAATGGTGGAATTTACTGAGGCCCACAATGAACTTATTGATGCTCATAATGAAAAAGAAGATGATGTTAAGGCACTTAAGGCGAAAATAGCGGACCTGGAGGATAGATCTCGCAGGAACAATGTAAAGTTCCGTGGAGTGCCTGAATCTGTTCATCCTCGAGATCTCCGCTCCTATGTGCAGGATATGATCACGGCCCTCCTTGCTGACTCCCCGGACAGGGAATGGGTGGTGGACAGGGCTCATAGGCTTCCCCGCCCGGCTCATCTCCCTGATACAGTGCCCCGGGAGGTGATCGCAAAGATCCACTTCTACCACATTAAAGAAGATCTCATGCGACACGCCAGACAACATTCTCCACTACCAGAACCATATATTCGGCGGTTACCCTGTTCTCAGACCTCTCCCAATTTACCATTCAGGTGAGACAGAAGTTAAATATCCTGACCAAACTCCTCCGCAATCACCAAATACCTTACCAATGGAGAGGAACAACTCCTCTCACATGATTGGAACCCTAGAAGATGGCCTTAAACTTGCACGACAATGGGACCTACTACCCCCCGCAGAGGAAACCCTGCAATCTACCTCCTCCAAAGCCCGACTGTCGCCGGATTGGGAGAAAGTTGGTTGAATAATTATGACTATCACACCTGGTCACTTTGCTGCTAGCCCTTGAGTTCTTGTTTTTTGTTCAGTTTTTTTTTTTTTAGGGCTTATGCCGTTATGTGCAGAAGTCACACCGGAATTGACCATCTTCATTCTACTGATGCGCATCTGCAGTTGCGGATGCACTGCTACCCAGCTCTTTTTATTGTTCTATATTATTCCTGTTGTTTTTTTTATTCTCCCTTCTTCTTTTTTCCCCTTTTTTGTATTTCTCACCATCAACTCTGAGTCCTCCATGATCTTCATCTTCACCGTTGGACCACCTGCTTTCATCTTCTGGTGCCCACCTCTGTCTCCGCATCATTTGAAAACAGGTACCGTTTTCCTGCACCTCATACACTGCTCATTCTACTTACCCCTTCAGCGTCATGGCCTTCACCAGCACCCTAGCCTTCCACCACCATGGCTATCAACATTTCTTTTAATGTCCACGGACTGCACAGCCCTTTTAAACACAAATTGATGTGGTCTGAAGCTGTTTCTCTACATGCTGATGTCTTGTGCATTCTGGAGACTCACTTTCACTGTGATAAAGCCCCCAAATGTTCCCATAAGTTGTACCCTACCGTGATCTGTGTCAATGCCCCAGAGAAGAAGAAGGGTGTGCTTATTGCCGTTAGCAACTCGGTAGCCTTTGTCCAGCAGGACACCATTTTGGATCCTACAGGTCGCTTCATAATACTAATCTGCGAAATTAACAACGATTGTCAATATTTATGCCCCAAATGTGGGCCAATTGCCCTTCCTGCGCAAAATATTAAAGAAAGTCACCAAACTTAAGAAGGGCAACCTACTTATATGTGGGGATTTGAATGTTATGCTCCAACCTTCCTTGGATTCCACTGCTCCAAATACTGCCAGACTTCCTTCTTTAACACCCCTACTGCACACCTTCGATCTTTTTGACCCCTGGCGCTGTCTGCATCCTACAGATAAGGACTACACCTTTTTTTCCTCTGCCCATGGCACATACTCTTGGTTGGATATGTTCCTAGTGGATCTCCCTCTTCTTCACAGAAATAAACAAGCTAATATACATTCCATAACATGGTTAGACCACGCCCCCATTTCCCTACAACTCCGTGATGACTGTCAACCTTCCCCGACTTTTTTGTGGAGCAACAATACCTATTTATTGTCTCGGACCGCAACTCAAGACAAATTGCGCTCTCATCTCAAGGAATTTTTTGATCTGAATGCCTACTCTCATACTAATGTGTTTAATGTTTGGTGTACTCAGAAGGCTGTTAGTAGGGGGTTGCTGATTCAAATAGCAGCAAGGGAAAAAAGAAGGAAAATGCAGACACTTGCCTCTTTGCTATCCAAGATTAAACACTTGGAGCAGCAAACTAAAATATCCCCTTCTCAGCAGCTCCTGTCCGACCTATCTAAGGTCAGACAGGACCTTCGAATGCATCTCTTCGGTGAGCATGAAAGCTCCCTTAAGCGATGTAAAGCCACCTTTTACTCTCAGGGGAACAAGGCGGGTAAACTCCTGGCATCCCTCTTTAAATCACGCCAACTAAAGGCCAAACTAAGCTCCATTACAGATCCTTCTCATGGTTCCCTAGTCAACTCTCCTACCGCCATAGCTAACGCCTTTCAAAAATATTATCATTCCTTATATAATTTGGCCGCTGATGTCACTACCTCACAACCCACTTCGTCCCTCATTGCTGGATTTATTGAATCTACCAACGTACCACAAGCCTCACCCCAATACTTGGCCCTACTCAATTCCCCTATTACTTCTCTGGAAATTGAATGATTGATTGCCTCTTTAGCGCCTAATAAATCTCCTGGCTCTGATTGGTTTTCGGCGGAATATTATCAAACATTTGCTGACACTCTAATTCCCGCCATGACGGACCTGTTCAATGAAGCTGCCGTACCTCCACTTTTCCCCCTGAAATGCTTCAGGCTACTATTGTTACTCTTCCCAAGCCGGGGAAGAGGTCGGATCACCCTCAAAATTTTAGGCCCTTATCTTTACTCAATTCGGACTTGAAAATATATGCCAAAGTATTAGCCAACAGACTAGCAATGATCACTCCCTCCCTTATTCACACTGACCAAGTGGGGTTTGTCAAGGGCAGGCAGGCCCCTGACGGTACACATAGGATGTTTAACTTGCTTCGCCTAGTGGAGTATAGGAAGGTACCTGCTGTCTTTCTTGCCCTGGATGCTGAAAAGGCGTTCGAAAGAGTACACTGGGGATACCTCCAGGCGGTGCTTCAAAAATTCGGACTACCGGGTTATATCAATTCTGCTGTCATGGCTCTCTACACTCACCCCTCAGCCAGGGTCTTTACTTCTAGTGCTCTGTCGGACGCCTTTGCTATCACCAACAGAACTAGACAGGGGTGCCCCCTGTCACCCATTATTTTTTCTTTACTTATGGAACCTTTAGCTGCCAATATCCGTGCAAATCCCCTCATTTCTGGTATCCCTGTAGGAGATCATTCCCACAAAATTGGACTATTTGCAGATGACGTCATCCTCACCCTGACAGATCCGACCTCTTCCCTGCAGGAAGTACAAAAAGAATTACACCGTTTTAGCCTATTTATTACAAATTCAACATCTCCAAATTGTCCCTGCTCCCAATTAATATCTCCAAGCCCATGCCCCGGATCATTAAATCCCAATTCCAATACCAATGGTCAACTAGTGGTTTGGCGTATCTAGGCATCAAACTGGTGGTCCCCACCCATAAAACATACCAGTGTAACTTTTTGACATTTATCGACGAGTACCGACGAGAACTCCAACGCTTAAGTACCTTTGAAATTTCCTGGATAGGTCGCATTGCTGCCTTTAAAATGTTACTCCTACCACACCTACTTTATCTTTTCCGCACCATCCCTCTCGCCCTACCTGATTCCCTGTTCGTCTCCCTGGACAAAGACCTACGTAAGTTTATATGGCATGGCAAGCGCCCCAGAATATCCTTTAATATGCTCAGTAAACATAAATCTATGGGAGGGGTTGGCTTACCAGTGCTGAAGCATTATCACTTAGCAGCAATCTTAGATCAGCTTCAAGCTTGGTTTCATTAAAGCTCTGATAAATCATGGGTCCAAATTGAGGGGGTTGTTGCGGGTAGGGGAGGTCTACGTCCCCTGCTTTGTGCCAGCCTTCTTAGCCCCTCTCATTTTCCTTCCCTTCTGTCCTCTATGCAGATATCTATATCTGCCTGGAGACATGCTAACCTCAAACCCCAAGCCCAATCTTTTACCCAAGTCCCCATTCCATTGCTAACGTTAGCACACTTAATTCCGTCATTGCGCACTGTGGATTGGACGGCTCTGGGCCTTACCAATCTATCAGCCGTGGTGCACAATCCCTCTTTGCCCATATCCTACAGCATGCTCCAAGTTATGTCCTTCTATAAAGCTCACCATGTAACTCACGTCCCCATCCCTAAGAAGGTGTGGGACTTCATGTCCATTAGCCCTCAAATGAAAAAAGGGATCTCCTGGTTCTACAATTACCTACAATACCCTCCAGCCACCACCAAAATGTTGTTTATGCTCAAATGGGAGTCGGACCTAAAAACTCCCTTTCCACTTGAATCCTGGAACAGAGCTATTAGATCCAACTTTTCCTACACACATAGCACTAACCACTGGGACATGAACTTGAAAGTTCTCCATAGGGGTTACTTAACGCCAGTAAGGCTGTCTCAAATATACCCTCATACTTCCCCACTACGTTGGAGAGGTTGTGGGCACGCCGGTACGCTCTTTCACATACTGTGGGATTGTCGCAGTTTGACCAGTTATTGGAGGAGCGTATTTACCATGATCTCTTCTATCCTTGGCACTCAGGTATCAGCTACCCCACATATGGCACTTCTAAATCTCCACTTGGACGGTATTCCGTCCAAGTGTAGAACAGTGATATTTCATGTCCTCATGGCCGCCCACATTACCATTACGGCCAGGTGGAAATCCACCCTGGCACCTAACGCATCTGAAGTGGTGGACAGAGTCAATATGCACCATCTGTTTGAAAGAGCGATTGCATGTAATATTAAGTCATTAAGCTCATTTATTCGCAAATGGTTTACTTGGACACAATTACACCCTCCCATATAATCAGTGATTGCTGCTAATAACTATATGCTGGTTATCAACTCTCGTATTTTTCTCCTTTCCCTTCCTAGCGGTGGTTTCTCTTTTTCACTTCCTTGACGGTGTACTCCCTTCCCTCAAATTCTCCCCTCCCCCCCTTCCTTCATTCTTCTCTTAATTTCCTCTTCTATCCAACCACTCTTCCTACTTACTTTTTCCTTCCTCCATCCTGAACCTACACTGGACCTTCCCCTAATATACCTTTTCCTGATTGCTCTGACCACGCTATACAGTTTCTGTATTGTCTTAGGTTACTCCTTCGCTGCAATACTGCACCCTCCATGGAACTTTGTTTAAAGTGCATAGGGGTGGATGGGGGGGCCTCAGGCCCATGGGCGCAGTATGATACCACCCGGGGGGCTTGGGGTCGGTGGCACCCTCCTGGGGCCCGGAAGTTGTGAACTATGGCCCTGTACACCAGGAACGTAGACTCAAGGATAACCTATTTTGATAAAGTTCATCTTTGTTCCTTTTAAGCCTGGTCTCTATGTTATTATGTTCAGACAGGACCAGGGAGGCCCAGTTGGGTTTCCTTGCTTCCCTTTTGTATCTGTTAAATTACATTTCTTTATACTCCTGCTGTAAGTTCCTTATGGTCTATTTGTTTTGTTTCTCTTTACAAACTCTAGTAAAACATTTTTGAATCATAAATCTGGTCCTATAGAAATTCAGACTGGTGTTCCCCTGGCTTCCAAGTAGTACCTGTTCTCTTAACCAACTTCTGTTTCAACCACAGAGGGATGTTCACATCTTAGCAACAATTTTAGTACAGTATTGTATTCAGGAATGCCTACCACTGCATTGCAGGTAAAGTGCATTGTATACTAGCACCACTGACAGGGCTTCCATCTTCACCGGGTCTTCCTTCCACATTTGCGGACTGTGGCCGTTTGATTGGCTGAGTCTCGAAGATGTCACGGCGTGCATGAGACTCACAGCCTCATCTAAAGATGGCACACTGTTCATTGAGAGAGCAATGTGCATGCACTGGTTACATCACGAACGCTGCTAAAGTAAATATCTCCTAAACGGAGCATGTTTGGGAAATATTTACTGCACCTACAGGTAAACCTTAATATATAGTATAATTAAAAAAATGCCTTTACTACCACTTTAAAAACATTTGACATCATTTTAAAAAAACAACCCATGCTGGGGTTTATATAACTCCACCCTATTCCAAGAATTCCCTGGGCATACTATATATATATATATATATATATATATATAAGCATTTAATCACACATATTGTTGCATTGAGCCATCCCTGTCCAAAATTGTTGTGCAAACTTTGTGCAATTAAAAAAATCACAGGGTCCTGTTGCCTCTCTGCCTTTTGCGGGATATACCCACTTCCTCAGGGGAATAGGGCAGTACCAAAATCAATGAACAATATATGTGTGTTTAAATGTTTATATAACTATAGTATGTTCATTGAATTCCAGGAATAGGATGGATTTATATAAATCTTATAAAGGGTTGTTTTAATAATGATGTTGACAGTTTTTTATCTTTGGTAATAAACTGTAAATATTGTAGCACCTTCAAAGTTCCTTTCTCCAATAATATTGTATATAGTTTATTTCTCATATAGTTGGGATGTGGTGCTCTCTTGATAGCCCAAAGGAACCAATAGAATTACTGTATGGTAAATTTTAAATGTTGAGTTGCCACCAGAAGAGCAATATAGGAATTATCATTTAATGGGGACACTTGTTCCCATGATAACTGTCTAAAGGGGGAATATCACTCACATTGATCAGATATGTACATGTGTAAAGGGTGTGAAAAGTGCGCTGAAAAAATTATGTGAAGCTGCCACCTTAGATCCAAAATAAGGAAAAATGTAATGAAATAAATAAAGCAGGTGCGCTAAACAAATGTGAGGAAGTTGTACAAAATGAGAACACTGCAAAGGTTAAATCAAAAACCAATAGACTTGCTATAAGTGGTGAAATGTATATCTCCTAAATAGGATAATATGACCACAGTGCACAAAAACACTACAATATAGATTACAAAGTCTAGTTAAGACAACCGATATCCGTGATGAATGTAAACCAAAGTGTACCAAACCATAAACGGTACAACTGTGCAAAAAAGATGCAAAGTCCAAATAAAAGTGTCAGTGATCAAAAAAAACAAACAGAACAGGTGATGTTCCAGGTGATAGTCCCAAGACAACTGGATGTGCTTGATATCCCACCACCGATGTAGATTAGCTTCTTACCAGAGTTGAAAATAAAAGGGCATATGTGTAACCAGATCCAATTGGAAAATCACATGCTGGGGAGAGGGAAAAGTGAATATCTTCCCACACCTTCCTTATCAGGGAGGGGGAGGGTAAGCCTCTTACCGGATAAATAAACCGGATATTTCCTGGCTGGAAGTGGGTTCCCTCCTCTCATCCAGGTATGAAGATGGACCGATACTCCCTGGCAGTCTATGCCTCATACTGATCCTCGTAGTGTAACATATAGGACAAAAGCAGCTAATGGTGCATTATCCTCAGACCAATGTATTAAGTAAAATAGAGTACACTTACATTAGCATCATGTATAAGACACCATGGATGACTTCCGAGAGGTTCCTGTAATCCGCAGCCGCCTGCAGTGCAGACCGCGGGGATGTGTGTGGCGATGCAGCGCCTTCTCTCTGATGCGTTTCCTCCCAATACGGGCATCAACTGAGATAGGAGATCTCCTATCTCAGTTGATGCCCGCATCTTTTTTGCACAGTTGTACCGTTTATGGTTTGGTACACTTTGGTTTACATTCATCACGGATATCGGTTGTCTTAACTAGACTTTGTAATCTATATTGTAATGTTTTTATGCACTGTGGTCATGTTATCCTATTTAGGAGATATACATTTCACCACATATTGCACATGTCTATTGGTTTTTGATTTAACCTTTGCAGTGTTCTCATTTTGTAGAACTTCCTCACATTTGTGTATACTGTATGACAGGAAGTGAAAGGAAATCTCCCTGATGACACGCAAATGGAAAAAAAAATGGCAGCAGTTTAAACCCTCAGCTGATTTTTCCAAAATGAAATAAAAAAGTTTTGGCTTTAGATATACTTTAACTCAGCCCTCAAAAAATCCACTCGCCTGCTCGCATTTTGCGAGTGGAATTATGAGGATGGCGAGTAAGGGCTGTGCTGTATGGGGATAGGGAATGTATTAGTGCCTGCCCCTGCCGCCGCCGCCGTTCACATCGCAGCCTGCATTGACATTCTTCTTCAGAAAACGGTGGACCCGGGGCGCAGAGTAGTGCGCCCTGAGCTCACCCATTGTGTGACAATAGCGAATGAATATTCGCTATTGTCACATGGATCCTCCTCCTGATCCTCCTCCTTGCCAATCAGGAAGCGGGTCCGAGACCAGTTTCCTGATTGGCCGAAAGGCGAACAATTGTCATTGGCCAAGGAGGAGAAGGAGGAGAGGCGCGGAGGATTGAGGAGAAGCCGCCGCTGCATCAGGTAAGTGCACGCTGGTCTCTCTGCACGCTGTGCTAACTCTTCATTTAAGGGGGCACGCTGTGCTAACTCTGCATTGTAAGGGGGAACGCTGTGCTAACTCTGCATTGTAAGGGGGCACGCTGTAGTCACTCTGGCATTGAAAGGGGGCATGCTGTGGTCACTCTGGCATTAAAAGGGGGCACGCTGTGGTCACTCTGGCATTGAAAGGGGGCACGCTGTGGGCACTCTGGCATTGAAAGGGGGCACGCTGTGGGCACTCTGCATTTAAGGGGGCACGCTGTGGGCACTCTGCATTGAAAGGGGGCACACTGTGGGCACTCTGCATTGAAAGGGGGCAATGTGATATGCAGGGGGGGACAGAGGACACTGATGTAAGAAGAACATTGTTGCACCACCACTACAACCACCAGGAGAGGAAGGGAGCACGTGAATCAGATGAACTGCGCACTGTAAGTCAATATTCTTTATGGGTTACTGGGATTTGTACGCCTCTATAGCTGATGGTATTTTTCACTGCTGTATTATATACTGTTGGGATTTGCAGTCCTCTATAGAGGGCGTGTTTAGGGGCGGAGCAGGGTAGAGTTTGGGTGGGGCAACAAGTGGCAAGTAACTCTTAAGGCCTGGCTAGTAGCTCATGACTTGAAATTTTGAGCCCTGCTTTAACTATTGCTGTATCACCATATAAAGAAATATCAAAAAGGATAGAAGAAGATAATAATTTAACTGTATTAGGGGATGACCAGAGCAATAAAAACATGAAAACAACAATAAACATAAGTTAGGTTCAGAGCTATTATATAAAGTTGTAGGATATTTGCTTGACTATTTATTGTGTTTATAATTCTTTATTAACAATAGGCCAGAAAGTACATCTGTTACTTGTGCTGGCAGACTAATTTAGGCACCAATTTAGCACTGTCAACTGAAAACATGTTTGTGTCTACGGAAAGACAGTCTGATAGACAATACATCAGTTGTGTTGGTGTGCACGCCTTAGAATTTGATGTTCCCTAATGATACTAAAAAAGCCAGATAATTATAAGTTGCAAATTGAAGCCTCAGAAAGCTGACTGCTTTGATTTGTAGAGTTAGGGAAATTTTCAAGCCAGAAACCAGACAGAAATGCTGATTTAGACAAGAGTCTTAGAAAGTTAATAGAAAAAGATACATGACCCCTTAGATCCCCATTACAATCTATGAATTATTTATAGGATTAAATAGCCCAGCAGCATAACCGGTTATGTAATTCTATTTACTGACTTCAGTTTGCGGGGTGCAATTACATTGACAGGGTGTGACTGAAGCTGTCTTTGTAATTTATTTGCATTAGGCCAATATGCCTGGCTACAGCTTTGTCCAAAAGAGACAATTATTCATACTGGGGAAATGCAGAGTTCTGAAATTCTAGTTGTTTTTCTATTTATGGTATCCAAAAGCACATGCTGCACATGACATTCCAGCATTCAGTAGGAAATCCAAGTGTGGACCAAAACTATTACATTCGTATAAAAACAATTGAGTGCTGCATAATGATATCTTAAAGTGAACTTGGGCTGGTCAAAGAGCTTCATAATGATATCTTAAAGTGCTGGTCCAGGTCAAAGTAACAGGTTCACTTTATTTTAGCCTTACCCCGCAGCATATATTTTCTTTAATTTCATCTGCTGCTCCATTCAGTCTCTGGGTGCAAAGTAATGTACTATGGAAAGCATGAATCAGCAGAGTGTACAGCTTGTATAACAGTGCAAATGTGCTGTCCCCTCAAAGTAACTCAACACACACCCATTAATGTCTAAACTGCTGGCAACAAAATTGAGTACACCCCTAAATCAAAATGTCCAAATTGGGCCCAAAGTGTCAATATTCTGTGTGGCCACCATTATTTTCCAGCACTGCCTTAACCCTCTTGGGCATGGAGTTCACCAGAGCTCCACAGATTGCCACTGGAGTCCTCCTACACTCCTCCATGATGACATCACGGAGCTGGTGGATGTTAGCGACCTTGCGCTCCGCCACCTTCCATTTGAGGATGCCCCACAGATTTTCAATAGGCATTAAGTCTGGGGACATGCTTGGCCAGTCCATCACCTTTAGCTTAACTTCTTTAGCAAGGCAGTGGTCATCTTGGAGGTGTTTTTGAGGTCGTTAGCTTGTTGGAATACTGCCTGCCATCCAGGCTCCGAAGAGAGAGGATCATGCTCTGCTTCAGTATGTCACAGTACATGCTGGCATTCATGGTTCCCACAATAAACTGTAGCTCCCCAGTTCCAGCAGCACTCATGCAGCCCCAGACCATGACACTCCCACCACCATGCTTGACTGTAGGCAAGACACACTTGTCTTTGTACTCCTCACCTGGTTGCCACCACACACGCTTGACACCATCTGAACCAAATACATTTATCTTGGTCTCATCAGACTACAGAATATGGTTTCAGTAATCCATGTCTTTAGTCTGCTTGTCTTCAGAAAACTGTTTGCGGGCTTTCTTGTGCATCATCTTTAGAAGAGGCTTCCTTCTGGGACAACAGCCATGCAGACCAATTTGATGCAGTGTGCGGCATATGGTCTAAGCACTGACAAGCTGACCCCCCTCCCCTTCAACCTCTGCAGCAATGCTGGCAGCACTCATACGTCTATTTCCCAAAGACAACCTCTGGATATGAGGCTGAGCACTTGCACTCAATCTCTTTGGTCGACCATGGGGAGGCCTGTTCTGAGTGGAACCTGTCCTGTTAAACTGCTGTATGGTCTTGGCCACCATGCTACAACTCAGTTTCAGGGTCTTGTCAATCTTCTTATAGCGTAGGCCATCTTTATGTAGAGCAACAATTCTTTTTTTCAGATCCTCAGAGAGTTCTTTGCCATGAGATGCCATGTTGAACTTCCAGTGACCAGTATGAGAGAGTGAGGGCGATTCACACATGTAACACTAATGAATCGCATGACACAGGGAGTTAAAATGGCTAATTGGGCCCAATTTGGGCATTTTCACTTAGGGGTGTACTCACTTTTGTTGCCAGCGGTTTAGACATTAATAGCTGTGTGTTGAGTTATTTTGAGGGGACAGCAAATGTACACATTGTTATACAAGCTGTACACTCTGCTGATTCATTATTTCCATAGTACATTCCTTTGCACCCAGAGACTGAATGGAGCAGCAGATGAAATTAAAGTAAATATATGCTGCTGGGTAAGGCTAAAATAAAGTGAACCTGTTACTTTGTACACTCACTACTTTACACTGTAGCAAAGTGTAATTTCTTCAGTGTTGTCACATGAAAAGATATAATATAATAAAATATTTACAAAAATGTGTGGGGTGTACTCACTTTTGTGAGATACTATATATATATTGTACAGGACGCCAAGGTTGGGTCCTGGACGGGTGCTATATAGCACCGATTTTTGGGTTATGGTCCCTTTAAGTGTGGAAGTACTCAGGGGGTCACCCAGGACGGGTGAGGAATTCCCAGGAATAGCCTGAAACAGGAGAGGACTGACTCGCAGTTCTCTCTGGTTTAATAGAGAAGTATTTGGGACCCGGGATTTCGGAGACCCTGAAGCAATATTCGGGTGGGAAGGGGTCTCCACCTCTGACTATGAGGATACCAGCACACACAGGGTTAGGTGGGGTGGTGAGGAGGAGTTGGTGTATGCACCTGTTTTGGAGAACTGTGAGTTTGGCTGGAGGCTGCAAGAAGCAGGACTTAACCAGGACTGTTAAACCTGGGGCGAAGACCCAACTACAAACTGTATGTGCTTTCCTTTTACTTTGTGCTGAAGATAAGCAGACTTTATTTTGTATTTTTGTGCATGTGTGCTGCTGGAAGCCTTATTTTTGTGTTACCTGCTGAATAAAAGCCTTTTTGTTTAAAGTTTAACGGTTTTGTCCTGTGGAGCCACAATCCCCCCCAAACATTACAATATATGTTTGCATTGATTAATATTACCTCTCTGCTGCAATGCATGCATACTTCCCCAATGTTATATCTCTTTAAAGAGAAGTTTCAGTCCCCTGATATTTTGTCCCACCCCTACTCTCTTTCTCTACCATCTCTGAATATCATGCATTTATGCAGATGTGCAAAATCTACCAGGCCTCTGGGGACTTGAAAACCTATGGTGCCTGCAAATGTATTGAAATCCTCTGCATTTGCACAGGTGTGCCGCAGGTCTCCGACAGCTTCCAAAGACCTGACGGTACACCTGTGCATGAACAAAATTATATGTCACACATATGCCTATTAGAAACTGACTTCTGGCTTGTATGACATGAACATCCCAGAAGGCAGCTTGGAGCAGGTAGTGCTGCAGTACTAAAAAATGTCAGAAACTATTCTAAAATGGGGAAAGCTTACCCTTTTTTTTAAAAGGAAAGAGAGGAACCAAAACCAAAAACGCTGTTGTAATGGGTGAAGGCCTGCTTTAAAGACCTTGCAAATACATGTGGATCTACCAGAAAAGTGCCCTTAGCAACTAATTCCTGTTGCGGGCTGACAACACGCAGCATTTTTATGGACTGAGTAAACCTTCTGTACCTGTCACTGTCCTGTGTGGATTATTGTTGGGATGTAGCAATAAATGGGCTTTTATCAGTCATGGTGTGCAGCCATTTCAGGGGCTAGCACCCATGTGTGGAGTCCAATCAGCATAACTATCTCACCTGGAGTGGCGCTTCTCTTGCTTCATCATGAGTGAAGACCTGATTTAAAGACCTTGCAAATACCAGTTGATCCACCAGAAATTCACTCAGCAACTCCTCTGAGGCTGACAACTCACATAATTTTTATGGACTGAGTGGTGTCATTCCTGCACATTCTGTTTAAAGCAATTTTTACCCAAAAAACTAAAAATAAAGATCCTGTTCATTTGTTCCTTTAAAGCATGTTACACAGCACAGTGTTTGTTCTGTGTGATTAGGCCCCCTATATCACCTGTAATACCTGGCTGATCCTGCCAGTTTCTGCCTTTCCTCTGTAAATTGACCATGGTGTATCATGGCTGCTGAACCCTGACACCATGGTCAGTATACGTGCCTCTGTCAGCCGCAGCTCTAGTGTCCTCTTCTGTCTCCCTCTATCCTCCCCCCCCTTCCCCACCCCGCTTTCTGCTCCTGTGTCAGGTGCCCACTCCCTCCCCTCCTGCTGCTAAAAAACCTTTTATTATCTCATATAATCCTCTTTTTTCCCTAATGCTAGGTCTTCCTGTCACTGTGATTTATAAAAAATACTGGCTTTACCAGATTTCAGAGCGCCGACTCACGTGACTGGCCGACTCTCTCCTCCTGTCCTCCTCCCCTCCTGACTGACGTCAGTGGGGGAATCTCTGCCCTGCCCACTAAAGCTGTCAGGCGGGGAGAGGAGAGAGGCAGCGGGTCACGTGATGGCCCATCAGCGCTCTGATATCGAGTAAAGCCAGCATTTTTTTTATATAAAACACAGAGACAGGAGCACCTAGCATTCGGAAAAAAAGAGGATTATATAAACTTAGGAGTGTGGGTTTAAAACCACTTTAATTAACTACTCAATTAATCCCACTCTGATAAACGATAACAATCCTGTAGTCATTGATAAGAACTAGAAGGACTCTCTGAGATAACATAAAAAGTGTGCAGGAGACATACAACAGCTCTGAAATTTCTACAAAATCAATAGGTATATTTTGCTTTATTGTTTATTAAACAGATCAAAAGGGAGCAAATAAAAGAAGATACATTTTAGGGTTCACATACACTTTAAAGTATACCAAAACCAATCATAAAAATCTCATGTACAGTATCTCAAGCATTTTACCCCGTGAAACTGAAGATGACCCTGCCTACCCATTCAGAAGATTCCAGGCCCAAACATTAGTTCCAAGTAGGGATGAGCCGAACACCCCCCTGTTCGGTTCGCACCAGAAAATCTCAAACAGGGGAAATGTTCTAGTGAACATGCAAACTCCATTAAAGTCTATAGGACACGAACATGAAAAATCAAAAGTCCTAATTTTAAAGGCTTAAATGCAATTTTTAGGCCCAAAAAAGTGTATGGGGACCCGGGTACTGCCCTGGGGGACATGAATCAATGCAAATTTTTTTTTTAAAACAATCTTTTTTACAGGAGCAGTGATTTTAATAATGCTTAAAGTGATATAATAAAAATGAAACATTCCTTTAAATAATGTGCCTGGGGGGGGGGGGGAACTTAACGTGCCTGTAAAGTGGTGCATTTGTGTGATGTATGTAGCCTGCTGCAGCAATACTGACAATTTAAAAGGAAAAAATGTCATTTAAACTTGCTCGCAGCTGTAATGTATTGTCGGCTTCCAGCAATACAGATAAAAAATGTTTAAAAAATGGCATGGGGTCCCCCCCAGAATCCATACCAGGCCCCTCATGGATTTTAGGGGGAACCCATCCCAAAATTAAAAAAATTTAAAAAATTGGCATGGGGTTTCCCCTAAAATCCATACCAGACCCTTATCTGAGCACACAGCCTGGCTGGCCAGGATGGGATGGGGGCGAGCAAGCACCCCCCCTCCTGAACCACACTAAGACACATGCCCTCAATATGGGGGGGTGGGTGCTTTGGGGCAGGGGGGGTTCTGCCCCCCCACCTCAAAGCACCTTGCCCCCATGTTGATGGGGACAGGGGTCTCTTCCCCACAACCTTGGACTGTGGTTGTGGGAGTCTGGGGGGAGGTTTATAGCAATCTGGCAGCCCCCTTTAACAACTACATCCCCCCCAAGTGAATGGATATCGGTTACATCATACCCCTACCCATTCACCAAAAAAGTGTACAAAAAATAAAGACAAAAGCCAGTTTTAGACAAGTCCTTTATTAAAAAATAAAAATAAAAAAATAGTGTCCCCCGATGATCAGTCGCCCGCCCAAAAGCACCCACCCCTCATGTTAAGGGCATGTGGCCTGGTATGGTTCAGGAGGGGGGGGCGCTTGCTCGCCCCCTCCCCCATCCTGGCCAGCCAGGCTGTGTGCTTGGATAAGGGTCTGGTATGGATTTTAGGGGGAAACCCACGCCATTTTTTTTAAATAGTGCGGGGTTCCCCTTAAAATCCATACCAGACCCGAGGGGCCAGGTATGGACTGGGGGGGACCCCACACCATTTTTTTCAGCAATACTGACATAAACTGATAAACTTAAGTGCATATATATATATATATATATATATAAATAACTTTGTGGTATACACTGCACTGTCTGATCTCAACAAACTGTAAAAAGCAAAAATCTCTCGCCAGCAATGTATTATTAACTATAGAATTCCACTTTATAAATCACCTGCTGGCCAAGGGATTGAAACCCACAACCTTGCAATTGCAAGCCTGGTATTCTACCACCTACTCCACCATCAAGCAGGCTTAGACTGAATACATTCTCCCTAGAAGATAGGGATAGCGTGTTCAGCCTAAGCAGGCTTGACAGTGGTGTAGGTGGTAGAATACCAGGCTTGCAATTGAGATGGTTGTGGGTTCAAATTCCCTGGCCAGCAAGGTGATTAATTGAAATCAGAGGTCAGAGTCCATGATAATGCGGGAACTCGAAGTTCCCATAAAGAAACCCATTTGTTCGTCATTCGACAAACGAGCAAACAGCCAATGTTCAACTCTAGTTCCAGGCTCAGTCTAGGGGATATCTATTTTTTGCAGTGCTTCAGACAGGAGAGAGGGATGAGGGTGCAGGACAATAAAAACACCAAACAGATACAGGAAACCATTATGCTAATAATAAATCCTCTAGCAGCAGCCTTTGTTAGAGGTAGAGGGGATAGCCAGTCAATTTGAGACTCTTTATAAGCGGTCGCAATTTTTGGAGTCTTAAGCAAGGGTCCTACTCACAATTTTAATGGACAACTATTGTGCACCAGCTTCCATGCAACATTTTTCTGTGATAAAAGGATCCCTCTTTAGGCCAGCGTCCACAAGTGACTCCCAGCAAATATTCTTCAATTCAGATTCCTTCAGGCCTCATAAGAAGAAACTCAGAGCAAACCTCCCAAACATGTATCTTTTCCTTCAGCCACCTTCTGGGTGCCCCTCCCAGGGATTGGCTGATGTCAGATAACTATTCATAACTTCAGTGGCTGGCCCTCCTACTCTATCTCTTGAATCTCCCTCCAGAGGCAGACAGGAGCAATCAACCACCATGCTTGGGAAAACCTGATCAGACATATAAACAGATTACTGCTTCACTTACTGCTTCACTGAGTACAACGGAGCCAAAAAGTAAATTTAGCCTAAATAGGCCAGAGCGCTATATAACCTTTAACATGTTGATATAATTAAAAAAAAAACATTTTTATAAATTTTCAGGTTTCAATAAAGGTATTTCCTGTTGCAGGGTGATAGCACTGTCCATCTGTCCATGCTCTAAGCTGTAAAAAAAAAAAAATTGCAGGGGATAAGCAGAGCTTATATGCAACAAATAATGAAATAAAATGCAAATAGTACTCTATTAAAAAAATGGTTGCTGTTGATGACACAGTATTAGCATTTACATTTTAAATATTCAGTTAGGGAAAAGCTCTTTAAGGGAAAAGCTCCCAGGCATAGTGGGGATCTTATCATATCTGCAACTGCACACTACAACTAAAAAGAGGAACTTAATTCGTGTCACCCTACATTTCAAGTTGTAGTTCAAAGTTAATCTAGTGCTTTGTTAAATTTCTGCATACATAGCCATTATGTATAATACACTTGTAGTGCAAATTCTAATGGAGTTGAGAAGCCCTTCCTCTAACATTAACAATTCAAGTTGAGTCCATCTTAAAATCTGCCACTTCACTAATGAATTCCTGAGAGAATACCATGGAATTAAACTCCAGTTCACCTATTACACATTTGCTTTTGCTGACATTTTTGCTGCCATGTGCATTTTTATCAGTTATATTTAAAGAAATTATATTATATTAGTTAAGAAAAAATCACCAGCTGCAGCCGAACTGGCTGTCAAACACATAACACAATCATTTTTTTGCTACCATAGTGAACATAATCATTAGCCTCAGGCCATATATTCCATGATCTGGTAGTCTTTCAGCTTTGGCTGGACAAGGAGGGTCAATATTGCAAGGCTAGACTGGTCCACTGAATAGCCAGTAGATCCTTCTGTGGGTCTCTTACTGTCTTTAAATTGGGCATCTTTAAAGCAGAACATTTCCAACAGGACAAATAAGCTTTAATACATGCTCTATTCCCCCAGAAGTACAGAGGTAAATAAATATATACAGTATATATCCACCAACCAGCCATAACTTTATGAACACTGACAGGTTAAGTAAATAACATTGATTATTTTGTAACAATGGCATCTGAAAGTCAGTGGGATATATCAGGCAGCAATAAACAGTTTGGTCCTGATGTCATTGTGTTAAAAGTGGTAAAAACTGGCATCACAGTTTGCTGTCTATAGGGCTGCAGGGTGCTAATGCTGACCCATGTCCACAGCCAAAACTGCCTACAATCGATACATGAGCATCAGTACTGGACCAGGTAGCAATAGAAGAAATTAGCCTGGTCTGATGAATCATGATTACTTTTACATCACGTGGATGTCTGTGTGCACGTGTGACACCTACCTGGGGAAAAGAGAGCACCAGGATGCAGTATGGCAAGAAGGCAAGCCAGCAGAGGCTGTATGACACTTTAGGCAACATTCTGCAGGGAAACCTTGGGTCTTGTCATTCATGTGGATGTTAGAATAGTTTGAGGTTGACTTATCCTCCTAATTCTCCAGATCTCAATCCAATTGCACATCTGTGGGATGTGCTGGAAAAACAAGTCCAATCCTTGGAGGCCCGAACTCACAGGTCTAGTGACGTCTATGCCTCGATGGGTCAGGACTGTTTTGGCGGCAAAAGGGGGACCTACTCAATATTGGGTGGGTGGTCAGAAAAATGATGGTTGATTGGTGTATATATGTATAATCGTATATTATCCAGCTTTCTATCCAATCAGATAGTGAATTAAACTATAGATTGATGCTAGTCCCTTTCAGGCTTTGGTGGAGTTGTGGTTTCAGTTAGACATTGTTGGAGCTGTGTGCTTGGGCTGTGGCTATAGAGTGGAAAAAACATGCTGTGCAATAATGAAGTGTGTGATTTGGCAAAGTGACATAGTTACATAGCTATTTAGGTTGAAAAAAAGACACAAGTTCATCTAGCTCAACCAATTAAAACAATAAAATAAAAAACACAACCATACAATCCCATATACACAATCCTATAACCCACAGTTGAACCACAGGAAGGCGAAAAACCCCAGCAAAGCATGATCCAATATGCTACAGCAGGGGAAAAATAATCCCTTCTTATCCCCCGAGAGGCAATCGGTTATTCCCTTGATCAACTTTACCTATAAATGTTAGTACCCAGCTATAGTATGTACATCTAGGCAAGAATCCAAGCCTTTTATAAAGCAATCTACTGAGCTGGAGGGAGTCTTTTCCACATTTCCACATCTCTTACAGTTGAAGAAACCTTTCTGTATTTGGAGACAAAATCTATTTTCCTCTAGATGTAAAAAGTGCCCACTTGTCCTCTGTAGGGATGATCGAACTTTGCAAAAGTTTGGTTCGGCCAGAACATCCGAACTTCCCGAAAGTTCGGCCCGGATTTCAGAACCCCATTGAAATCAATGGGACCCGAACTTCGGTAATCAAAAAACACCATTTTGAAGCCCTAAAACCCAATAAATGCCCCTAAAAAGTGGGCGTTTTTTTTTTTGACGCTAGCGTTTTTTTGGGCATTTTTTGGGGTTCTTTGGAGGCAGGCAAAACATCTGAACTTGTGTATAGTGGTTTATATACCACTATACACAAGTTCAGATGTTTTGCCTGCCTCCAAAGAACCCAAAAAATGCCCAAAAAAACGCTTGCTACTAAACCGGCAAGGTGTGAAAAGCGAGAAGCCACTAACCTGTTCTATAAGTGACAAAATACAAACAATCTTTTTTTTTATGGTGCTGGACATGCTACAGAGCTGAAACTTCACAGGTACACTTTTTAGACCCCCCCCCCCCCCCAGATACTAAATCCAAAGAAATTTTCTTTTTATTTTAATTTTTTTTTAATTTTTTCAATAATTGGCTCTCTATCAAAAATTACAATTTTTAAGAACTTTTTTTTTTGTGTGATTTTGTGTCTGGGGGGGGTCTAAAAGGTGTACCTGTGAAGTTTCAGCTCTGTAGCATGTCCAGAACCATAAAAAAAGATTGTTTGTATTAGGTCAGTTATAGAACAGGTTAGTGGCTTCTCGCTTTTCACACCTTGCCAGTTTAATAGCAGGCGTTTGTTTGGGCATTTTTTGGGTTCTTTGGAGGCAGGCAAAACATCTGAACTTGTGTATAGTGATATATACTGTATACCTGTATACACAAGTTCAGATGTTTTGCCTGCCTCCAAAGAACCCAAAAAAATGCCCAAACAAACGCCTAGCACTAGCGTCAAAAAAAAAAAAACGCCCAGGTGTGTTGTTGCAGGCATTTTTTTGGGATTTTTGGAGGCAGGCAAAACATCTGAACTTGTGTATAGTGGTATATATACACACATACTTATATGTATTTTACACTTAGACATATATAGGTGTGATAGGAGCGTAACTATATTGGTGTTAATTATTTCATTAGCGCAAGTAGTTTTTTCTGCTCCTTTCACATCTATATATGTCTAGGTGTATATATACATACATGGGTGTGTATATATACCCCCTATACACATGTTCAGATGTCATGCTTGACTCCAAACATGTGCTCAAAAGATCCCTATAGACGCCTGCAGCCAAAAAGAATGCTGACGGGGGCGAAGCTATATTACTGCAGCGAAAGTGACACAAGAGAAACTAGCTTTTCTCTATTGCGGTCACCCTGATATGGAAGGGTTTTGTCACCCTGCCATAGCAGTCACTGTCAGTTAACCCTACACTACACTACGGTCCCCTTTCATTTAACACTTTTCCTACAGAAACTGAATAAATTAAAGCTAACTAAAGTGTAAAAGAGCACCCTAACTACACTAGATATCCCTTTCCTCACACTAAAAATTGCTAAATGACACTTTGTAACACTTTGTAACAGAAGTAACAGAACAGCATTCCACTCTCTTCCATGTCCCGTATAAGAATGCTAGGAATTTGGCGGGGGCTCTCTTATATACTGGGGGCGTATTCACTAATGATTGGTCTATGGACCCCCTAGTCACTCCAATCACATTCCTAGCATTCTCCTGCCCCCTCAATTGGCTTTTGCTAATGGTTCTGGTCCAATCATGGGCTTTTAAAGCCCATTTCCTGTCCCATTGCATTTTGGTCGGTTCTGGTTGCCGAATTCCGAACTTTTTGGGCAAAAAGTTCTAAATTCGGCCGAACCTCGAACAGCCAATGTTCGGGTCGAACCGATGGTCGACCCGAACCGTTCGATCATCCCTAGTCCTCTGTGATGGCCTTAAAGTGAATAACTCAACACCAAGTTCACATTATATGGATTTGTACATGTTGATCATATGCCCCCCTAATCTCCTCTTCTCAAGAAAGAATAAATTCAGTTCTGAACTGATGCCCAAAAACTGAACTTCCTATTCTAGATAAGGTCTTAATAATGATTTGTACAGGGGCAAAATGATATCTCTCTCTCTGCAGTCCATGCCTCTCTTAATACAAGAAAGGACTTTGCTCGCCTCGGAAACCGCAGCTTGGCATTGCATGCTTTTATAAAGCTTATCATCTACCAAAACCCCCAGATCCTTCTCCACTATGGATTCCTCTAGTTCTACGTCCCCTAGTATGTGTGATGCATGTGTATTCTTTGCCCCCAGATGCATAACTTTACATTTATCAACAGTAAAACCTCATTTGCCACATAGTTGCCTAAACAGTGTATTGAGGTTGGCTTGTAAGTTGGAGACATCCTGTAAGGATTAAATTGCACTGCAAAGCTTGGTGTCATCTGAAAAGACTGAAGTGTAACTTTATCCCAGACACTATATCATTTATAAATATATTAAAAAGTGACAACACTGAACCTTGGGGTACACCACTAATAACTTTAGACAATTCAGAGTAAAAATCATTGACCACTACTGTCTGAATTCTGTCTTTTAGCCAGTTTTCTATCCATCTACAAACCAATCTTTCCAAGCCTGTAGACTTTACATTACACATTAGCCATATGTAGGGAACTGTGTCAAACACTTTTGCAAAATCCAAGTAAACTTTGTCCACAGCCTCCCCTCTGTCCAATGTTTTACTTACCTCCTCATAAAAGCAAATCAGGTTTGTTTGACAACTTCTGTCTTTCATGAATCCATGCTGATGTTGTCTAAAATATTTTTTTTTAGCAAGAACTTATCTATGTGGTCTTTTATTAAACTCTCCAGTATCTCCTGACTATAGAAGTTAAACTAACAGGTCTATAGTTACTTGGTAAAGACTTTGATCCCTTTTTAAATATAGGCACCACGTTGGTCCTACGCCAATCCAATGGTACTATTCCAGTCATTAACGAGCCCCTAAAAATTAGAAACAATGGCTTTGAAAATTGGAATCACAGAGCTCAATTCTTTTAGGATCAGTAGGTGGATGCCATCTGGTCCAGGTGCTTTATCCACCTTTATTATTTCTAAATATTTCTGGACCATATGACTTTTGAGCGATTGTGGATAATTTGGGGCTGTGTCAATACCATCCCCATTATGGACATGAGCTCCCCCATGCTTTTTTGGATACACAGAGCTGAAGAAAGTATTTAATAAAGCACCAGCACCAGCATTTGCTTAAAAGGGGCTTTGAGGTTTATAGCAGGGAATTTAAAAAAAATGGTTCAAGAGTAGAGTTGAGTGGACACCTGGATGTCCGTGTTTAGCGGGTTCGGCCGAACTTGAAAAAAAAGTCTGGGTTCGTGTCCTGGACTTTTTCAGAACTTTACCCGGACACCGAACCCCATTGAAGTCAATGGGGACCCGAACTTTCAGGCACTAAAATGGCTCTAAAACACCAATGGAAAGGGCTAGAGTGCAGCAAATAGCAGCAAAATGTAGTTAAGAGCATGGCAAGTGCTCTTAAAAAAATTCCCCTTTAAATTAATTTTTTAATAGCAGATTAGAACAGCAATCTGTAGTGAAATATAGCTGAACGCTGCACACAACAGACTGATAAAAATAGATTTTTTTTCTCACTCCTCCTCCTCAGTGGGCTCAAGTGAGGGCAAAAAGATCGTTCACTGCACCACCCCCCACACAGCAAAATCGATGTAGACTGTCCCTGCCTAATCTCCAGCCTGGCCCTAATATGCTCAATAAGATCGTTCACTGCACCACCCCCCACACAGCAAAATCGATGTAGACTGACCCTGCCTAATCTCCAGCCTGGCCCTAAAATGCTCTAATAACTTTCCCTGCCTGCACTCCGACCTGTCCCTGCATTCTTTTCGGACACAATTTTTCACAGAATCACTGTCTGTCCCTAATCAGCAGCCAGCACGTATGATGTGTGCTCTGTCCCTAAACTACAGCAGAATGACGCAGCGCGCTGGGGCTCTCGAACTTATAAAGACATGGTCACATGCTTCAGATGGCCAATCACAGCTACTAGTACATTAGTAGGCATGGCTGTGATGGCGCACACCAGTTAAACGCTTGTTGATTGGCTGTTGAAAGCCCGCCATTAAAAGCGCGCCATTACATTCAAAACAGGAAATAAAATGACCGAACACAGATTTTAAACCCGAACATACAGTAAAGTTTTCGGGTCCATGTTCGGGTAACAAAAATCCAATTATTCGGTACGAACACGAATAATACAGTCCGTGTTCGCTCAACACTATTCAAGAGCAGTCTATTTTAAAATGATTGTGATGATAATGAGGTCTGGGCACCTGAAAACTGGATAACAAAACACAGGACAGCCTTGTTGTTTTAAAACTCACAGGCCAGATAATGACAGTCTTTAAAAATGACCTTTTGTCTATGACCTCTGCCACCCTAGCACACAGACATAGTACACTGGTAATGAAATGCACTCCTCTAAAGATCAGAACACCATGGAACAAATATTTTAAAAAAAACCTGGCATCAAATTTTCAAAGGATTTTTTTAAACAGGCAATTATGGCCTTTCAACAGCAATCTAAACAATCATTGTTAGAGCTGTCACAACACTGAAACCCCCTAAGGGTTAAATAGCCATCCTAAACTATCATCAAGACAGGGTCTTTGTAAACAGATACCTTTATTGGGCCCTATCATAAATCCCATTAGCAGAACTTAACCACTTCAATACAGGGCACTTTTCCCCATTCCCGCCCAGGCCAATTTTCAGCTTTTAGCGCTGTTGCATTTTGAATGACAATGGCGTGGCCATGCAACTCTGTACCTAAACCAAATTTATGTCATTTTTTTCCCACAAATAGAGCTTTCTTTTGGTGGTATTTGATCACCGCAAGGTTTTTTCTTTTTTGCTACACAAATAACAAAAGACAGAAAAGTTTGAAATAAAAAAAAAAAAATTTTTTTTATGTTATAAAATGTTGTAAATATATACGTTTTTTCCCTGCACTGATGAGCACTGATGAGGCCGCACTGATAGGGTGGCACTGATGGGGTGGCACTAATATGCAGCACTGATGGGCACTGATAGGCAGCACTGATATGCATCACTGATGGGCACTGATATGCAGCACTGGTGGGCACTGATAGGCGGCACTGATGGGCGCTGATAGGCGGCACTGATGGGCGCTGATAGGCACTGATGGGCGGAACTGATTGGGGGGCACTGATGGGCACTTATAGCCAGCACTGGTGGGCAATGATGGGCACTGGTGGGCAGCACTGATGGGGAGGGCACTGGTGGGAAGCACTGATGGGGAGGGCACTGGTGGGCTCCCTGAGCCCTGATTGCCCTTCCTGGTAGCATGGTGGGCATCCCTGGGGTTATGGGTGGGCATCCCTGGTGGTTGTAGTGGCACCCCCCCCCCCAAGGGTCTGCATTGGTAATCAATGCTCTGATTACAAGCACAGACACCCCCCCCCCTTATCAGGAGAGCCGCTGATCGGCTCTCCTCTACTCGTGCCTGTCAGGCACGAACTGAGGAAAACCAATCAACGGGACTTCCTATTTACTATGTGATTGGACACAGCTGGTCACATGGTAAAGAGCCTACGTCATATGACGTCCGGTCAGGATAATGTAACCACTTTCCCGCCATCATTTGACTATAGGGCAGGCGGGAAGTGGTTAAACAGGACCTAATGCAGGTAATAACTACTTTAGCCAGCATTTAAAGCAGTATTTTAAAGCAGTATTAAACCCAAAAGTAAACATATATTATATTGCAACTTACCAGTTCTTAGATGTTATAACTGCATTCGTTTTCCTTTAGACTTTCTTTTATTTTTATTTGGTGATCCAGCCAGTAAGTCCATTGTTCTTTAACACCTTCCCGCCCATCCACCCAGAAGGAAAGAGCTCCCGCCCAGCCGTCATTTGGCACCCCCCACCCCAAAACATGCTCTGGCGTGATCTGACTTTGTCCACCGCTGTGTGCCCGGTATTGAAGTGGTTAAAAGAACAAGCTCTGTTCCAGATCTATCACAGTTTATAGGGATGAAATAAATCATTTAGCACTAACAGTGGATGCTTACATGATCAGGTTTTAGTTATTCATGCAAAACCTTTATTCCAAAAGAAGAAAAAAACTGTTTGCAGAAACTGCTTATAAAGTTTTAGCTGGAGTTTGGCTTCAATTTGTTGGTGTATTTAAATCTGCTAATACATTTAAGACCCCCCTTCCCCTGACCAACAATGCTACCCCCTGTACTTCATCCCGAGTGGGGGGGGGGGGACTCTAATACAGGAACTGTGTTACTGGCCATATGCCAAGTAGAGATGTATAGAACTGTTCGCCGGCGAACAGTTCCCGGCGAACTTAGCATGTTCGCGTTCGCCGCTGCCGGCGAACATATGCGATGTTCGGTCCGCCCCCCATAAGACATCATTGAGGCAAACTTTGACCCTGAACTTTACAGTCAGCAGGCACATTTCCAGCCAATCAGCATACCTCCCTCCCACACCCTCCCACCTCCTATAAATAAGCCAGGGCAGCATCCATCTTAGATCATTCTGAAGCAGTGTGTGTAGTGAGAGTAGGGAGAGAGCTGCTGCTGCTGCTGCTGCTGTTAAGCTAGGGACAGTTAGTCAGTGTTCCTGGTCTTGCAGTGTTCTTGGTCCACTACTGCTGTAAGGACAGCACCCCAAAAAGCCCTTCTAAGGGCTGGTATTTGTGTAATTTTTTTATATATATATATATATATATATATATATCTATCTAGTGTCCCCAAAAGCCCTTTTAAGGGCTGGTAATTGAGGTTTTTTTTTTTATTTATATATATACATATATATATATATATATAGCGTCCCCAAAAGCCCTTTTAAGGGCTGGTAAGGTAATAGAGTTTTTTTTATATATATATATATATATATATATATTGTACACTGTGACTGCAGTTGCCTGCCCGCTGTGTGTGAGAGGCCACAGACCTACCACAGACTGTACTGTGTGCACACCACACTCATTTCGGGTGGCACAGGCACAGTACCTGGCATTTTAAAAAATATTTTTTTTTTCCTCTGTCATAATTGCAGTGAGTGCTGTGTCAGGTCCACAGAGTGTACTGTACCCACTGCAGTGCACTGCCCACCACTGATATATATACGGTGCCACAGCATCTTGTTGCAATAAATTGAAAAAAAAAAATATTTTTTATTATTGCAGTTGCCTGGGCTGCCAGTGACTGTCAGGTCCACAGAGTGTACTTTGCCCACTGCAGTGCCACTGTGTGCCCACCCACCACTGATATATAAGGTGGCACAGCAGCTTGCAAAGTAAAAAAAAAATATATATTTTTTTTAAATTGCAGTTGCCTGGGTACCAGTGACTGCTGTCAGGTCCACAGAGAGTGTACTGTGCCACTGCCCACCCACCACTGATATATAAGGTGGCACAGCAGCTTGCAAAGTAAAAGAATATATATATTTTTTTTAAATTGCAGTTGCCTGGGTGCCAGTGACTGCTGTCAGGTCCACAGAGAGTGTACTGTGCCACTGCCCACCCACCACTGATATATAAGGTGGCACAGCAGCTTGCAAAGTAAAAAAAGAAAAAGCCAGCCGCAGAGAAGCCATATTCCTGAAAATATAAGAAAAATGCTGTTTTTTAGAGGTTCTGGACATGCTACAGAGCTGAAACTTGACAGGTACACTTTTTAGACCCCCCAGACACTAAATACAAAAAATGACATGCCTGCCTTAAAAAATGCCCGCTAAATGCCTGCAAGAGAAAAAGCCAGCCGCAGAGAAGCCATATTCCTGAAAATATAAGAAAAATGCTGTTTTTTAGGGGTTCTGGACATGCTATAGAGCTGAAACTTGACAGGTACACTTTTTAGACCCTCCAGACACTAAATACAAAAAATGACATGCCTGCCTAAAAAAATGCCCGCTAAATGCCTGCAAGAGCAAAAGCCAGCCGCAGAGAAGCCGTATTCCTGAAAATATAAGAAAAATGCTATTTTTTAGGGGTTCTGGACATGCTACAGAGCTGAAACTTGACAGGTACACTTTTTAGACCCTCCAGACACTAAATACAAAAAATGACATGCCTGCCTAAAAAAATGCCCACTAAATGCCTGCAAGAGAAAAAGCCAGCCGCAGAGAAGCCGTATTCCTGAAAATATAAGAAAAATGCTGTTTTTTAGGGGTTCTGGACATGCTACAGAGCTGAAACTTGACAGGTACACTTTTTAGACCCCCCAGACACTAAATACAAAAAATGACATGCCTGCCTTAAAAAATGCCCGCTAAATGCCTGCAAGAGAAAAAGCCAGCCGCAGAGAAGCCGTATTCCTGAAAATATAAGAAAAATGCTGTTTTTTAGGGGTTCTGGACATGCTACAGAGCTGAAACTTGACAGGTACACTTTTTAGACCCTCCAGACACTAAATACAAAAAATGACATGCCTGCCTAAAAAAATGCCCGCTAAATGCCTGCAAGAGCAAAAGCCAGCCGCAGAGAAGCCGTATTCCTGAAAATATAAGAAAAATGCTGTTTTTTAGGGGTTCTGGACATGCTACAGAGCTGAAACTTGACAGGTACACTTTTTAGACCCTCCAGACACTAAATACAAAAAATGACATGCCTGCCTAAAAAAATGCCCGCTAAATGCCTGCAAGAGAAAAAGCCAGCCGCAGAGAAGCCGTATTCCTGAAAATATAAGAAAAATGCTGTTTTTTAGGGGTTCTGGATTTCTGGGTTCTGGGTTCTGGACATGCTACAGAGCTAAAACTTGACAAAAATAAACCCTGGATGGCTAAACTCCAACATAAAAATGTATATTAGTGCTAAAGAAAAGGACTTCAAAAAATACAAGACTGAGGGGTCATTGGCAGCATTTAAGCATTACAAAGAGTGTAATAAGAAATGTAAAGACGAAATCAGGGCGGCTAAAATAGAACACGAGAGACATATAGCGGAGGAGAGTAAAAAGAACCCCAAGAAGTTCTTTAAGTATATAAACAGTAGGAAAGCGAGGCCAGAACACATTGGCCCCATAAAAGATGACAAAGGAAATATGGCCACTGAGGACAAAGAAAAGGGGGAAGTGTTAAATAATTTCTTCTCTTCAGTCTTCACAAAAGAATCGGGGGGCTACACAAACCCAGCTTGTAAGGCCGAACTAAATAATACACCTCAGGAAGTGCCGCCATGGCTAACAGAGGATAGACTTAGAGCTAAACTAGAGAAACTTAACATAAATAAATCCCCGGGACCGGATGGCTTACACCCGAGGGTTCTTAATGAGCTCAGCCAGGTGATTGCCAGACCATTATTCTTGATCTTTAAGGATAGTTTACAGACGGGTATGGTGCCAGCTGATTGGAAAAAAGCCAACGTGGTACCAATATTTAAGAAGGGGCCGAGATATATCTAACTATAGGCCGGTCAGCCTAACATCTGTAGTCTGCAAAATTTTGGAGGGGATGTTAAGGGACCACATACAAGACTTTAGTAATGAAAACGGTATTATAAGTAGTAATCAGCATGGATTTATGAAAAATCGTTCCTGCCAAACCAATCTATTAACCTTCTACGATGAAGTGAGCAGCCACCTAGATAAAGGTAAGCCTGTGGATGTGGTGTATCTGGACTTTGCAAAGGCCTTTGACACCGTTCCCCACAAACGATTACTGTACAAACTAAGGAAGGTAGGTATGGATCATAAGGTGAGTACCTGGATAGAGAACTGGCTCCAGGGGAGTTCATATAAAAATTCATACTTTTTGATAAGATTCAATTATATTTGTCACGGTCATTTCCCCAAATGTAGAAGACCATTACAATAATTTTAAGAGTAAATATACCTATATTGCAAGGTGCAAAAGGTAATGGGGCACATTACGTCTTCTTAGGAAGGCACATTTTACAGGTATGTCATATGTGATTTTGTTAACCGGTTTCCGACTGCGCACAGTATATTTGCTGCGGCAGCCAGCCCCGGTCAGGCAGAGTGACGTAGATCTAAGTCGCTCGCCTGTCACTGGGTTTTGAGCCAATAGCGGGCGAGCTGGGGCACGCGCCCGCCTCGGCTCGTTCATGGAGGAATGCGGGCATGTGACCGGCGGACCCGATGTCTGCCGGTCACACTACGATCGTCGGTAGAGCAGGAGAAAGGCAGAGCGACTTATGTAAACAAGCCGCCTATCATTCTCCCCTACCAAACATATGTAGCATAAAACAAATTGGCCGAAAATGTTAAAAAATTTTGATTTTTACATTTTTTTGGGGGGGAATTTCCTATAAAAAAAAGTGAAAAATATTGTTATTTTTGCAAAATTTACTCTCTTTTTTTGTTTATAGCGCATGATCAAAAAATTGCACAGGTGATCAAATACCACCAAAAGAAAGCTCTGTTTGTGGGAAAAAAAGGACGTCAAATTCGTTTAGGTACAGCATCGCACGACCGCGCAATTGTCCGTTAAAATCACGCAGTAAAAAATTGCAAAAAAAGCCCTGGTCAGGAAGGGGGTAAATTCTTCCGGGGCTTAAGTGGTTAAAAGGGTAATCTTAGGTTGGATGATAAAATATGAGTTATTAGATTGTGGCATGTTGTGAAATTAAACTATGAGCACATTTAGAAAACTGACATTGAGGGAGAATATGCTAAAATATTGCTTCCGGTTTCAATACTGCTGCTCTCACTGTTTGATCAGTCCCGAGCTCTCTGGAGGAGCAGGAGAGTATACTGACAATTTTTTTTATTGTTTTTTTTTTAATTGTCTTTTTCTTTCTTTGAAAAATCAAATACAAATTCAAATTATAATGCTTAAAGTGTAAAGGTTCTATTTTTATTTACATAATCAACATGTTATACTAACTTGCTCTGTGCAATGGTTTTGACCATCCTCCTATTGCTAAACACTAGGGGATAGATTTACTGAAACTGGTGCACTCAGAATCTGGTGCAGTTGTGCATGGTAGCCAATCAGCTTCTAACTTCAGTTTGTTCAGACCTGATCACGGATATAGAAATACGGGACAACTTAGGAAACAGTGACCATAGGTCAATAAGTTTCAGTATTAATTACAGTAATAGGAAGCAGAGGGGTAATATAAGAACACTGAATTTCAAAAGAGCCAATTTCCCTAAACTGCGCTTGCTGCTAGAAAATATCAATTGGGATAGAACCCTGGGAACAAAGAACACGGAGGAAAAATGGGAGCGCTTCAAGAGCATACTAAACAGGGGGATTGGCCAGTGCATTCCAAAGGGAAATAAATTTAAAAGAGCAAAAATAAACCCTGGATGGCTAAACTCCAACATAAAAATGTATATTAGTGCTAAAGAAAAGGACTTCAAAAAATACAAGACTGAGGGGTCATTGGCAGCATTTAAGCATTACAAAGAGTGTAATAAGAAATGTAAAGACGAAATCAGGGCGGCTAAAATAGAACACGAGAGACATATAGCGGAGGAGAGTAAAAAGAACCCCAAGAAGTTCTTTAAGTATATAAACAGTAGGAAAGCGAGGCCAGAACACATTGGCCCCATAAAAGATGACAAAGGAAATATGGCCACTGAGGACAAAGAAAAGGGGGAAGTGTTAAATAATTTCTTCTCTTCAGTCTTCACAAAAGAATCGGGGGGCTACACAAACCCAGCTTGTAAGGCCGAACTAAATAATACACCTCAGGAAGTGCCGCCATGGCTAACAGAGGATAGACTTAGAGCTAAACTAGAGAAACTTAACATAAATAAATCCCCGGGACCGGATGGCTTACACCCGAGGGTTCTTAATGAGCTCAGCCAGGTGATTGCCAGACCATTATTCTTGATCTTTAAGGATAGTTTACAGACGGGTATGGTGCCAGCTGATTGGAAAAAAGCCAACGTGGTACCAATATTTAAGAAGGGGCCGAGATATATCTAACTATAGGCCGGTCAGCCTAACATCTGTAGTCTGCAAAATTTTGGAGGGGATGTTAAGGGACCACATACAAGACTTTAGTAATGAAAACGGTATTATAAGTAGTAATCAGCATGGATTTATGAAAAATCGTTCCTGCCAAACCAATCTATTAACCTTCTACGATGAAGTGAGCAGCCACCTAGATAAAGGTAAGCCTGTGGATGTGGTGTATCTGGACTTTGCAAAGGCCTTTGACACCGTTCCCCACAAACGATTACTGTACAAACTAAGGAAGGTAGGTATGGATCATAAGGTGAGTACCTGGATAGAGAACTGGCTCCAGGGGAGAGTACAGAGGGTGGTGATTAATGGGGAGTACTCGGATTGGGCGGGTGTGGAAAGTGGGGTCCCCCAGGGTTCTGTCCTGGGACCAATCCTGTTTAATTTGTTCATAAATGATCTAGAGGAGGGGATATCTAGTACAATCTCAGTATTTGCAGATGATACTAAACTAGGCATGCCAATATCTTCTATGCAGGATGTGGAAACCTTGCAAGCAGACCTGAACAAAATAACGGGGTGGGCAACTACATGGCAGATGAGGTTTAATGTTGATAAATGTAAAGTAATGCACTTGGGGGCCAGAAACCAGAAAGCAAGCTACTCACTAGGGGGGGAACCTCTGGGTGAGTCTAGGATGGAAAAGGACTTGGGGGTACTGGTAGACAACAAGCTTGGCAGTGGCATGCAATGCCAAGCCGCCGCAAGCAAAGCCAACAGAATACTGGGATGTATAAAAAAGGGGATTCACTCCAGAAATAAAGAGATTATTCTCCCACTCTACAAGACTCTGGTCCGGCCACATCTGGAGTATGCTGTCCAGTTCGGGGCACCGGTCCTCAGGAAGGATGTGCTGGAATTGGAGAAAGTCCAGAGAAGGGCAACAAAAATAATTAGGGGAATGGAGGACATCAGCTATGAGGAAAGACTACAAGCACTGAACCTTTTCTCTCTGGAGAAAAGACGATTGAGGGGGGATATGATATCAATGTACAAATACTGTACTGGTGACCCGAGCATAAGGAACAAACTATTCAGAGAAAGGAGATACAATAAGACACGTGGCCACTCACTAAAACTTGAGGAAAGGCGGTTTAGCCTTAAAGTGCGTAAGGGGTTCTTCACTGTAAGAACGGTAAGGATGTGGAATTCTCTTCCACAAGCAGTCGTATCAGCAGGGAGCATTGATAGTTTCAAAAAACTATTAGATGGACACCTTAAAGACCACAACATACAGGGGTATACAATGTACGGTTAAAGCAAACACACACACACATCATAGGTTGAACTGGATGGACTGATGTCTTTTTTCAACCTCACTAACTATGTAACTATGTAACTATGTTGAATTAAGCAGAAACTCACAGTCGTGGTCATGGTTACGTGACATCAGAAGAGGGCGATGCCACTGGATGACATAGCCAGGTGGCCCCGCACCTTGCGTATATAAGAAATGTCAAAGCGCAGAGCGGACATATGGCAGGAGGCCTCCCAGGAGGCAGAGCGTTATTAATTTTTTTCCATTTTTGAGGTCGGCGGGCGGCATGATTGATGATGGATTTACATCGAGGGACACTATTTTTTTATATCAACTATCTTATGTGATTAATACTTTTGTGCACTTTTTTGGTGAATGGGTAGGGGTACTATGTACCCAATACCTATTCACATAGGGTGGGAGGGCGGGATCTGGTGGTCCCCTTATTAAAGGGGGCTTACAGATTACGATGAACCCCCTGCCCGCAGACTCCAAAACAGCCCACAATTGTTTTGAAGAAGCCCTTGTCCCCATCAACATGGGACAAGGTGCTTTGGGAGAGGGACAGAGCCCCCTTGCTCCAAAGCCCCCACCCCCCATGATGAGGGCATGTGGCCTGGTATGGCTCAGGAGGAGGTGGTATGGTTCGCTCATCCCCCCCTTTCCTGGTTGCATGCCCAGATAAGGGTCTAGTATGGATGTGGGGGGGGGGGCACCCCCCCCCCAAAAAATCCATACCAGACTAGAAGGGCCTGGTATGGACTGGGGGAGAGCTTACGCCATTTTTTTCTTAATTGTTTCAATAGTTGGGTGCCGGCAATTGTAGCAGCGAGTCATTTTAAATGGTATTTGACTTGTTTTTGTTTCTTTAGAAATGTCACTTTTGCTGTAGGATGTTTTATGCATGCTACAGATGCACCATTTTACAGGCACAATAAGCCCCCCCCCCCCCCGGCACAATATTTAAAGGGATTTTTCTTTTTTTTTTTTATTGATACATGTCCCCCAGGGAAGTACCCCGACCCCAATACCCCTTTTATGGCAAACTAATTTCATATAAACCTACAAAATGGACACTTTTGATTTTTCCTGTTCGACTCCTATAGATTTCGATGGGGTTTGCTGTTCAGGTTAGAACATTTCCCCTGTTCGGAAGTTCTATTGTGAACCTAACTGGGGGGGGGGGGGGGTGTTCGGCCCATCCCTACCTACTGGATTGCTTTGAGGGAAAGAATGGGGATCAACCACCGAAGTACATACAGCACTTGCCCTGCGGAATGTTCTTAATTTTCTGAGTGTCGGAGTATTCCAGAATGCATCACTGTTGGTATATGGATGCACCAGGGGATACCCTCATTTCACAGTAAATGCCTGTTTAGAATTCATTCATGCATTCTTTGCATTTGCTTCATGCCTGCTTTACTTTCAGCAATATATATATATATATATATATATATATATATATATATATATATATATATATATATATATATATATATATACATAATATTAACTCTTGTAAAAATGTCTTAATGTTTTTTGTCTTAACCTATTTTCTCTTAGAATAGCAAAAGCGCCCATAGGCAGAATTGTTATCCTCAGTCCCTAATAGTTTCAGTTGGACTGAGAAAACACTATTTCCACCATATTTGTCTTTTAATCTACAGTTTTGCTTCGATCACCTTGGTGTAAAAAGTCATAAGAAATCCCCTGTTGGTAAGCTTGATTCTTAAAAAGCTTTGTTGCAGCAAGTTTGTTTCTCTAGTTGAAGTGTTTACTTGTAATGCTGTGAAAGTCTGCCCAGCTTAAAAAATAAAAGAACAAACTTTTTCTGTCTACCTGAAATCTGTCCTTGGCAAATAGTAGATCTATGCAGCAGACTGTGAACGTGCTGAGCAATGAGTCATTGCCAGAGTTAGATAAAGGCTTCTGATATTTATATTTCACTTAGTGTAAACTAGTGGGAAAACTATTTTTCAGACACCAAACTCATTGCTATCTTTGTAATTTGACAATTAACAATTATCCTGTGCACTCAAGACAAGTTTTATTTTTCTTTTTTAAGGGAACTTCAATGCTTATTGTGGAATACATAAGTATTCTACTTAAGTTTTCTATTTTATCCTACTGAATAAATCAAATTTTGCTTAGGCTTCCTGTATCGACTGACACTTAAGACAGAGCATAATTTCTATGTGTAGGAGTGAGATTTGCATGAACAGCTATTCTGTCTGCCACTGTTTCTTCCTGTGATGCTTCTCTTTAGCCTTTGGATAGAAGTTACATTTTCCCAGGTGCCATATTTTATATTCAGTGTTTCGAAAATTACCTGGGATGCACACTGCTTGGCACATGAGCAATACACAACAGAACTAAAAAAAATTGCCAACAGCATGGGGGAAAAGTTTGGCAAAATAGATTTGCTTGTCTTTTTTGCCCAAAAAAATTCTAACTGCCAGCAATTTTTGACAGCAGTAGCTTAGTTCTGCTTTAAAGTACACTATATTGTCAAAAGTATTGGAACACCTGCCATTACGTACACATGCACATTAATGGCATCCCCATCTTAGTCCATAGGGTTAAATTTTGAATTGGCCCACCCTTTGCAGCTATAAAAGCTTCAACTCTTCTGGGAAGGCTGTTCACAAGGTTTAGGAGTGTGCCTACGGGAATGTTTGGCCATTCTTCCAGAAGCAGATTTGTGAGGTCAGGCACTGATGTTGAATGAGAAGGCCTGGCTTGAATCCCTCCTTCACCAAATGATTTGGACCAGTGCACAAAGCAAGGTCCATAAAGACATGGATGAGCAAGTTTGGGGTGTAGGCTCTGATGGCAAAACACACAAAATCAAACAATTTATTAATTGTGGGACCCCATTTGTCATAGATGGCATCCTATGTTCTTGTGGTTTTTTTATACGTTGGCCAAACAACACGCCCCTTGAGGGTTCAGATCGGGGAACACAAATGTAACATCATTCATGGGAAAGATAAATACTTGGTTCCCCAACACAATGAGACTTTTTGGCATTGACGCCATTTCTGAAGAACTAGATAAGGGTAATAGATACCAGAGGCTTTGCAAGCGTGAAAGCTTCTGGATCTTCACCCTTAGCAGTCTGGCACCCAAAGGGCTGAATGAGGACATTGAGGCCCATAATTTAGTCCATTAGTTCAGGGTCTAACATGTTGCATTGCTCCCTCTGTTTTAGGTTTCCTTTCCCTTCCCCTTATATTTTTCATGTAAAATAGAAAAGGCACCCCCCCCCCCCTTCCTACTCTGTAATTGTCATGATATGATTATCCAATGAGGGGTTTTAATTACACATTATATATATATATATATATATATATATATATATATATATATACATACACAGTGCCTTGCAAAACTATTCGGCCCCCTTGAACATTGCAACCTTTTGCCACATTTCAGGCTTCAAACATAAAGATATAAAACTGTAATTTTTTTGTGAAGAATCAACAACAAGTGGGACACAATCATGAAGTGGAACGAAATTTATTGGATATTTCAAACTTTTTTTACAAATAAAAAGCTGAAAAATTGGGCGTGCAAAATTATTCAGCCCCCTTAAGTTAATACTTTGTAGCGCCACCTTTTGCTGCGATTACAGCTGTAAGTCGCTTGTGGTATGTCTCTATCAGTTTTCACATCGAGAGACTGACATTTTTGCCCATTCCTCCTTGCAAAACAGCTCGAGCTTAGTGAGGTTGGATGGAGAGTGTTTGTGAACAGCAGTTTTCAGTTCTTTCCACAGATTCTCGATTGGATTCAGGTCTGGACTTTGACTTGGCCATTCTAACACCTGGATATGTTTATTTGTGAACCATTCCATTGTAGATTTTGCTTTATGTTTTGGAGCATTGTCTTGTTGGAAGACAAATCTCCGTCCCAGTCTCAGGTCTTTTGCAGACTCTATCAGGTTTTCTTCCAGAATGGTCCTGTATTTGGCTCCATCCATCTTCCCATCAATTTTAACCATCTTCCCTGTCCCTGCTGAAGAAAAGCAGGCCCAAACCATGATGCTGCCACCACCATGTTTGACAGTGGGGACGGTGTGTTCACAGTGATAAGCTGTGTTGCTTTTTCGCCAAACATAACGTTTTGCATTGTTGCCAAAAAGTTCCTTCTTCCACATGTTTGGTGTGTCTCCCAGGTGGCTTGTAGCAAACTTTAAATGACACTTTTTATGGATATCTTTAAGAAATGGCTTTCTTCTTGCCACTCTTCCATAAAGGCCAGATTTGTGCAGTATACGACTGATTGTTCTCCTATGGACAGAGTCTCCCACCTCAGCTGCAGTTCATCCAGAGTGATCATGGGCCTCTTGGCTGCATCTCTGATCAGTCTTCTCCTTGTATGAGCTGAAAGTTTAGAGGGACGGCCAGGTCTTCGTAGATTTGCAGTGGTCTGATACTCCTTCCATTTCAATATTATCGCTTGCACAGTGCTCCTTGGGATGTTTAAAGCTTGGGAAATCTTTTTGTATCCAAATCCGGCTTTAAACTTCTCCACAACAGTATCTTGGACCTGCCTGGTGTGTTCCTTGTTCTTTATGATGCTCTCTGCGCTTTAAACGGACCTCTGAGACTATCACAGTGCAGGTGCATTTATACGGAGACTTGATTACACACAGGTGGATTCTATTTATCATCATTAGTCATTTAGGTCAACATTGGATCATTCAGAGATCCTCACTGAACTTCTGGAGAGAGTTTGCTGCACTGAAAGTAAAGGGGCTGAATAATTTTGCACGCCCAATTTTTCAGTTTTTTATTTGTTAACAAAGTTTGAAATATCCAATAAATTCCGTTCCACTTCATGATTGTGTCCCACTTGTTGTTGATTCTTCACAAAAAATTACAGTTTTATATCTTTATGTTTGAAACCTGAAATGTGGCAAAAGGTTGCAAAGTTCAAGGGGAACGAATACTTTACAAAAAATAGCAAAAAATTTGGCTTTAACCCCTTCCCATCGATTTCCCTCAGCCCTTAAAGAACTTCTAGATATTGGGATGTGGAGGCAGGCATATCCAAGTATACTTTAGGCCCTTTCCGGACCATGCTGGTGACTGTGCTGGGAGTTCGCAGAGTGTGCACTCTCATCACAGTTTTGTGTTTACACAGGGCCACCTATATGCCGCCTCTCTGCATTAAAGCCCACCCACCGAGAGGCTGCATATATAAGCGAGTGGCCGGTTTCAAGAGGGTAAATATATACCAAAATAAATTTCATCTATCATATTCTCATTGTTTTCACTTTAGCCGTGTGTACTCAATTTCTCCTAAACCTTCTCCTAAAAAGTACAGCTCAGAAAGACTCATGGCAGTTGTTTTTTTTTTTTTTTCATTAATATTATTTTAATTAGAGAAAAAAAACATTTTGCTTATAATAAAAGAAAAAAGACCAGTTCATTCTCTGTTTCAGTCCACTTCCTGTATCATTTTAGCACATAAAAGTGGCACATAAAATGAACTAAAAGACCAAAAACCAAAGGATAACTGAAACAAAATAGCATCAACTACCCTGAATCCAGACAATCGGGTTGATTTACTAAAAGCAAATTGACTGTGCACTACAAGAGCTGCAGATCTGAGGAAAGGATCTGAAATGAGGGGAAGCTATGCTGATTTCTATCATCCAATCATGTGCAAGCAAAAATTCTGTTTTTTATTTTCCTTGCATGTCCCCCTTAGATCTACAGTGACTGCACTTCCAAGTGCACTTGCAGTGCACTTGTTGTGCACAGTGGAGTTGCCTTTAGTAAATAACCCCCATTGTCTTTAACCACTTCTGGACCGGAAGTATTTGCCCCCTTAATGACCAGGCCATTTTCTGCGATTTGGCACTGCATTAAATTAACGGACAATTGTGCGGTCATGCGATGCTGTACCCAATGTCCTTTTTTCCCCCACAAATAGAGCTTTCTTTTGGTGGTATTTGATCACCTGTGCGATTTTTTAGTTTTTGTGCTATAAACAAAAAAAGAGCAGCAATTCAGAAAAAAAAAAATAATAATTTTCACTTTCTGCTATATAACATCCCCAAAAAACAACTCATAAAAATCTATTTTTTTTTTTTACATTTTAGGCCAATTTGTTTTCTGCTTCATATTTTTGGTAAAAAAAAATTGCAATAAGTGTATTTTGATTGGTTTGCGCAAAAGTTATCGAGTCTACTAACTACAGGAAAGATTTTATGTCATTTTTATTTTTTTTTACTAGTAATGGCGGCGATCTGCTATTTTTTGCGGGACTGCGACATTGCGGCGGACAGATTGGACCCCTAAATTACACTTTTGACACTTTTGGGGGGACCAGTGACATTACTACAGTAATCAGTGCTAAAAATATGCACTGTTACTGTAATAATGACACTGGCAGGTAAGGGCTTTTGGAATGATCACAGAGACCTGTGTTCCTATATAGAAGGATCACAGGCACTCTGTGATCATTCCAGAGAAAAGAACGGTCAGCTGTGTTTACAACAGCTGACGTTCTTCTCTCTCAGCGGGGAGCGATCGTGGGTGGCAGGCAGCAATTGGAGCCACCTGCCTCATGCATCGGAGTCCCCGCTAATGAGTGGGGGCGGAAGGGTAGACCTATGTTGGTTAGCACAGGAGGGGCGGGCAGTCCGGAAGCAATTAAAGAGGAGTTCCACCCAAAAATGGAAATTCCTACCCCCCCCCTAACATGCCACATTTGGCATGTCATTTTTTTTTTTTTTTTTGTGGGGGGGGGGGGGTACCTAGCCTTTACAGGTACCCAGCTTCCTCCTTCCCTGTAATCTTCTAGGACATGTCACAGGTCCCAGAAGATTGCCCGGCCATTGATGAGGCGCAGCGCGACCCGCACATGCACAGTGTGCACCCGGCTGTGAAGCCTCAAGTGTCACAGCTTAAAGCCCACACTTGTGATGTAGGGGAGAGGCAGGGGAGAGAACCGAGGGTTTGGGTGGCCGCATCACTGGATCAGGTGAGTTTGTGTTTATTACAGGTCAGCATCTACACTTTTTGTAGCTGCTGACTTTTAATAAGCACAAAAATGACTTTAACGCCACTTTAAGATATAAATAACAATATCTCTTCAATGTACAGATATACAATTTACAACTTTGCAGTAGGATCAGAGATCCAATCCAAAGGTCATTCATTCATTAGGTCTCTCATTCTGAGAACTGTAAACCTGCAAATAATATGTAGAAATGCCATCAGCTTTTTACAACAGAAGCCTAGCCCCTGGTTCACACCTGTTGATTTGCTGCCCGCATTTGTGCAGACATGGCAGCCCATTCTTTGGACTGGATTGCTGTGCTGCATTTCCTGCAGGAAAAGGTGCTTGCACCTCTTTAAAGAAGAAGCCTCAGATAAATTGCATGGTGCTTTTGCACCATGCTATTTCCCTGAGGTTCCGGAACCTGCAAATGCTCTGTGAGTTGATATGCATGGGGGGTATTATTAAGAATGAACGAAAGCCCAATGCATCTCTACAAAGCAGTGCGATTCCCCTGTATCTAACCCGCAAACGGTCTGGGGGGTTGAGATGTATGGGGGTGCAATTAGGATGGTAGCCTTGCATGTCTCTACAGAGCAGTGCAATTCGGCTGCAGGTGGTTGCAGGTGTGGAAACAGCTGACATTCCCACACCCGCAGCCACCTGCAACAGTGTAAGCCCAGCCTAAACTCCTAGGCTCCTGAAATGAAAGTACTGATTTGAAATGTGGTCATAGATGTTCAGCTTTCTAAAATACATCTCATGTTTTTTTTTTTGTAGTAATGACTGGAGTGTACCTTTTAATTTTAATTTTCATAATTTTTTACCAAGTGAAAAAATATTAAATTGGGTAAAATCAATAAAAAAAAAAAACAGACCTTAAAACTGCCTTAAACATTTCCTTTTTTTTTCTGCTCGTAATTTTTAGCAACTTTGGTTCAAACATGAAGGTATTTTGTTATAGTATAGGAAAAATAAATACCAGAATTACAAAGGTGTAAAAAACTAAACTTTTCTATGACTTACTATGTTCTTCTTACTTTTCTCAAACTTTGTTATATCTTAGACTGTTCTTACCAAAAACTGGTTAAAATATAAGTAAAATTAGCCATGACCTGGAAATACACAGAAGCAGAGATAGGTGTTTCATACATTTCCAAAAATGGTATTTTATTTTTTTCACCACTAGATGACCGCCCGCGGCAGATTTACTTAGCCTTGCCGCTAGGGCAAAATCGCAGATCTCCGGCATTACTAGTAAAAAAAAAAACAATAAAAATTACATAAATCTTTCCTGTAGTTAGTAGACGCAATAACTTTTGCGCAAACCAATCAAAATATGCTTATTGCGATTTTTTTTTTACCAAAAATATGTAGCAGAAAAAAATTGGCCTAAAATGTTAAAAATGTTGATTTTTACATTTTTTTTTGGTTATGTCCTATAGCAGAATGTGAAAAATATAGTTTTTTTCAGAATTGTTGCTCTTTTTTTTTGTTAATAGTGCAAAAACTAAAAATCGCACAGGTGATCAAATACCACCAAAAGAAAGCTCTATTTGTGGGAAAAAAGGACATCAATTTCGTTTGGGTACAGCGTTGCACAACCGTGCAATTTTCCATTAAAATAACGCAGTGCCAAAGCGCAAAATAGGGCCTGGTCATTAAGGGGGCAAATCCTTCTGGGGCTTAAGTGGTTAAAGAAGGATTTTTTTTTAAGTTAGCTTTAACTTATAGGGACCTATAAGTTTTATCTGGTTTTATATTTTTCAGAATACAGAGGTATTTCTAATTGTACAACTTTGTAAAAGAGGACTTTACAAATATACAACGTGTTATTTCGCATGTAAAAGAACATGCTAGGTCAAATGTTCTCTCTGTGATGAAACATTGAACATTGTAGCTTGATTATTCAGGCCCTGTTTGTTCAATGTAAATTAACACACTGGGACCTGCTCATGAAAAATGGAAATCGGGAGAGGTATGAAAGTAACACAGTCATGGCTCCTTCCTTTGGCCCACAAAAATTCAGAGTGAGAGAGGGTAATAGAGAGTAAGGGAAACTCTTAATTCATAAAAGGGATGGAAATAATTGAAGGTGAACTCAATTACTAAAATGTCTTGCATGCTTTAACATGTTAATGTATCATCAAAAGTTATTTTCAGTATTTTTTATTAGGCAGCTTTTATTTAAATACTATCTGATGATCCTGTCATGGAGGTCTCTTCTTAGGCATTTCCTGTTATAGGTGGCTGACAATGCTGATCTGGAATTTAGTATAGAAAGACAGAAACACCTTCAGCCATCATTGGGGTACATGTGGGCCCTGCTGTTAAAAATTCTATACCAATTTGAAATTGCATGTACTTGTCATACAGGTGCAGAAAAATTGGGCCTTGGGAGTTGGTGGTGCCTGAACACTGCAACCCCTCGCAGTTACTTTTGCTATTTTGAGCAATTGAATTTTTAACAGCAAGGCCCGTTCCTGTGCACAACAAGAGTAACTGCGAGGAGTTGCGGTGTTCAGGCACTACCAACATCCAAGGCCCAATTTTTCTGCACCTGTATGACAGTATGACAAGTACATGCGATTTCAAATTTGTATGGAATTTTTAACAGTTACTGGCCAATTTTTTGTAGAACTGGTGTGATAGACCAGTGGACCCCCAATACCACATATTGAAGTGGGGTGTTATCTGAGTATACTTTTATAAGTGTATTTGTGTCCTGCAACATTTTTGCCTCTTTTGCTGCGTTAAATCTGCTACACACAGTGCCAAAACTTACTGGCCAATTTTTTTCACAACTGGTGTGATAAACCAGTGGCCCCCCAATACCACATATTGAAGTGGGGTGTTATCTGAGTATACTTGTCTAAGTGTATTTATGTCCTTAAACAATATTGCCTCTTTTGCTGCGTTAACTCTGCTACACACAGTGCCAAACTCACTGGCCAATTGTTTAGTACAACTGGTGTGATAGACCAGTGGCCCCCCAAATACCACAGATTGAAGTGGGGTGTTATTTAACTGTATACTTTTATAACAGTGTATTTTAGTCCTGTAAAAATTTGGCCTCTTTTGCTGCGTTAACTGTGCTACACACAGTGACAACAGTTACTGGCCAATTATTTGTAGAACTGGTGTGATAAACCTGTGGCCCCCCAATGCCACAGATTGAAGCGGGGTGTTATATACCTTTTTCCATATTTACTGCAATTCTCTAGAGACTTTTGTCACAGGGTAATTTAAAAAATGACAGGCAGAGGAAGAGGCAGGCCCTTCTGCAGGGGTGGTAGGGGTAGGGCAGGAGCAGTAGGCCAGAGCCAAATTGTGAAGTTTCATTACGTCAAAGGACGCACCAGACTTGTTTGAGTGGCTCACTCAGCCTTCCTCTTCTGCACACTCCTCATCCTCTCTATCTGCACCCTCTTCACACCCCCAAAGACACCACCACCAACACCACCACCATATACCCTCCGCTTTAGTCACTGGAATTATTTTCCGATCCATCACAAGACATTTGCGATGAGCAGCCATTCTTGGCATCGGATCAGGAAGAGGAGGTAGCAACAGCCACCACTCAGCAGTCTGACGAGAGTACCCAGATCAGCCCAAGGCTGTTGGTCCCCGCTATTACTGCCTACTCAGAGATCTCGAATGTTAGTGGTGGGGAAGGTGATGTGGATGGTGACGTGTCTATGGACGTAACATGGGTGGCCACAAGAGAGGAAGAGGAGAGGAGTTCAGAGGGAGAGATGGACCAGCAGATAGGGAGGAGAAGCAGGCGGAACTTGCATTGCACAGGAGGGGCAAAGCAGACTGCAAATCAGGAGCGAGCCATCAACCATGTACAGTCACATCCGCCGCTTCCAGGATGCCGGCACATGGCTCCACAGTGTGGGCTTTTTTTAATGTGTCTGCTGCTGACAACAGTGTTGCCATCTGCAGCCGTTGCAGTCAATGCATAAGTCGCGGTAAGCCCAACACTCACCTAGGGATGACCGCCTTAAGAAGGCACCTGAACTCCCATCCCCGAACCCAGTGGGAGCAACACCGTCAGAACCCACAAAGCCACACTCCAGGCTCTCACCGTCCAGCCTCTTCTCCTTCTCCTTCTCCTCTCTCCTCACAATTGTCCTCCACTCCACCTTCCATCATGCCATCCTCACGTTGTTCTGGAAAAATGCAGGCTTCCGTGGCCCAAATGTTGGAGCATAAAAAAATGATGACTCTGGATAACCCTCTTGCCCAATGTTTAACTGCTGGCTTGTCGGAACTGATAGCTCGCCAACTACTGCCATATCAACTGGTGGACTCGGAGGCCTTTCGGAAATTTGTGGCCATTGGAACACCACAATGGAAGGTCCCAGACAGGAAATAATTCTCGCAGAAGGGCATTTCAGAGCTGTATGGCCATGTTCAGCGGCAAGTGAATGTATTTCTGGCACACAGTGTCGGTGTCAAGATACATCTGACCACAGACACATGGTCTAGCAAACACGGGCAGGGAAGGTATATAACTTTTGCTGCCCACTGGGTGAACCTTCTGACGGCCGTCAAGCATGTAAACTGTGGCACCCGTGTAGATTCGGTTTTACCGCCATGGATTGCATGCAGGCCTGCCTCTTCTTCTCCTCCTCCTACTCCATCCTCCCTCTCCTCCTTGGCTGACTCCTCCTTTTCCGCTGCTACCATCTCTTCCGCTGCGCCACCCAAGATCCCCAGAACCTATTCACACGCCAGGTGAGACGTTGCCATGCTGTGCTGTGTCTGTTGTGCCTGGAAGCCAAGAGCCACACTGGTCCTGCATTCCTTTCAGTTTTGCGTTCACAGACAGACCAGTGGCTAACACTGCACAATTTGACAGTTAGTAAAGTGGTGTGCAACAATGGTGCCAATCTGCTGAGCGCGCTGAAACAGGGCAAAATTACACACATGCCATGCATGGCACATGTCCTGAACTTGGTCGTGCAGCGATTCGTTGCCAAATATCCTGGGGTTCAGGACGTCTTGCGGCAGGCCAGGAAAATCTCGGGCCATTTCAGAAGATCTTACACAGCAATGGCTCTCCTTGTTGACATTCAGCGGTGACAACACTTGCCCGTCAGGTGTCTTATTTGTGACTGCCCGACGCGATGGAACTCAATGTTGCATATGCTTGATTAGGCTGCTCTAGCAGAAACGTGTGGTTAACGACTACCTGTACGAAATCTGCGGCAGGGCAGGTTCTGGGGAGCTTGGTTTTTTTTCACCTCGCCAGTGGCTGCTTATGCGCGACGCATGCAGACTTCTGCGGCTATTTGATGAGATCACCAAACTGGTCAGTCACGGCCAGGGTGCCATCAGTGACATTGTACCTTACACCTTCTTTCTGGAGCGTGCATTGCGGCGTGTCATTGATCAAGCCGTCAAGGAGAAGGAGCAGGAAGATGAGGAAGTCCCAATGTTGGATGAATTCCCAGGGAGGTTCTACTCCATCTGACACGACAGGAGTCTGAAGAGGAGTCAGAGGAGGATGGTGCTGGAGCAGATAAGGAGAAGCAAGAAGAGCATGCTTTAAACTTGTCTGGGATCCCTGGTGTTGTCCGTGGATGGGGAGGAGAACGAGGACAAGATTATCCTGGATGATGAGCTGGAGCCCGGCCACCACACCGCGTCCAGTTTAGTGCGAATGGGGGCGTTCATGCTCCAGTGTTTTTAGCGGGACCCCCGTATAAAAAGCATAAAGGGCAAGGACCAGTACTGGGTTGCAACGTATTTAGACCCCCGGCACAAACATAAAATGGCGGAAATGTTACCACCATCGCAGAGGGCGGTCAGAATGCAGCACTTCTAGGCCTTGCTGCGAGAAATGCTGCATTCTGCTTTTGCGTGCTCTGGCAGAGGAATTTCCACTCACAGAGAAACAGTTGCGGGTAGCAATCCAACAGCGCCTGCAAGAAGAGGGCGGTTTGAAGATGTGTTGGTCACTTCTGATATGATATCATTCTTTCAGCCGACCCATCGACAGCTGTACTCTGGATCCAGCATCAGGGAATGCCTAGACCGACATGTGTCTGACTACATCAGGTTAACAGCCGATGTGGACGCTCTGAGGAGTGATGAACCCCTGGGCTACTGGGTGGGCAGGCTTGACCTCTGGCCAGAGCTTGCGCAATTTGCAATGGACCTGTTGGCTTGCCCCCCGCCCAGTGTCATATCCGAAAGGACGTTCAGCGCAGCAGGGGGGATCGTGACCGATAAGCGCACTCGCCTAGCTCATGACAGTGTTCACTACCTCACATTTATAAAAATGAATGAGGCATGGATCTCAGAGGAATTCAACACATGTGACCAGTAGACCATGTTTTGATTACAATTCCTCATGACAGGCCACAAATATCCGCCAGACCGCTATCCACCCACAACAATTCATGGTCTTTGTCTTCAGTAAATACAGCCGCATAAAAGGCATTTCATGTCCATTGAATGCCTAATTTTTGGAGCCTTTCATGGCCGACAATTATTTTTTCTGTCAATGCCTAATGTACCTCCAGCCACAGAATACAACGTTCTTAGCTGTCAGGTAGACCCATGTGGGCTAATTTTTGGGGCCTGTACTGGCCGACACTTACTTCTGTATTCTGTCAATGCCTAATGTACCTTCAGCCACAGAATACAACGTTCTTAGCTGTCAGGTAAACCCATGTGGGCTAATTTTTGGGGCCTACACTGGCCGACACTTACTTCTGTATCCTGTCAATGCCTAATATACCTTCAGCCACAGAATACAACGTTCTTAGCTTTCAGGTAAACCCATGTGGGCTAATTTTTGGGGCCTATACTGGCCGACACTAACTTCTGTATCCTGTCAATGCCTAATGTACCTTCAGCCACAGAACACAACGTTCTTAGATGTCAGGTAAACCTATGTGGGCTAATTTTTGGGGCCTGTAATGGCCGACACTTACTTCTGTATCCTCTCAATGCCTAATGTACCTTCAGCTACAGAATACAACGTTCTTAGCTGTCAGGTAAACCCATGTGGGTTAATTTTTGGGGCCTAGAATGGCCAACACTTACTTCTGTATCCTGTGAATGCCTAATGTACCTTCAGCCACAGAATACAACGTTCTTAGCTGTCAGGTAAACCCATGTGGGCTAATTTTTGGGTCCTTTCATGCCGACACTTACTTCTGTATCCTGTGAATGCCTAATGTACCTACAGCCACAGAATACAATGTTCTTAGCTTTCAAGTAAACCCATATGGGCTAATTTTTGGGGCCTTTCATGGCCGACACTTACTTCTGTATCCTGTGAATCACCACTTCCTGTTACAAGGGATGTGTCTGAAGTGACGACCGCACCTCCGCCTCCGCCCTCTTACCCTGTCAGCTATGGGCGTGAGCGTGTCACTTCCGCCCGGATGACGATGAGTCATCGGAAGATACTGATCATCACTTCCTGTTCATCATGTGATGTGCATCACGTGACGACCGTCTCCCTGCCCCTTTGCCTTTTGAACGAATGGGCATTAAGGAAGACGGATCATCACTTCCTATTAGCGTTTTGTACCACCTATCTCCAGACGGTTTCCTTTGGTCTTTTAACCTATTGGAATCGAGTTATTAACATATTACTCCCGCCCCCCTGGGATTGAACACCCATTGGCAGAGGTGACCGTCATGTGACATAGGTGTGGGGGTACATAGGCGTGTGTGTTGCGTCTGGGGTCACGCCCAGAAGAAGTCTTTCTTATGACGAAACGTTGGCGATCCCAGACATAAACGTCCACACGCCCCCCAACGAAGCCGGCTGTTTATCCATATGCTGATCTGGAGACTTGCGGGACGCCGCGGTTAGATCCATGACCGGCACATACTACATGCCTGTTTTTGTCTTTTAAATTGTAAGTAGTTTTTTTAATAAATTTACCTATTGGTTTACGGGATTACGCTATGGGCCTCTGTTTCTTTCTACATATGGCTTTACGTTCAATGGAGTATATGAGAAGTTCCAAGTGTGCCACATATTAATGTGATCGGTTTAACAACACACCGGAAACGGCTTTCGGCTTTTGGAGTCTTTCGAAGCACCTGAGCTTGATATCGGTTGACCTACTGGTTTACTACTAGCTGGGAGAGGCTGTCTCATTAAACTGAGCAGCCACGGAATTTCGGTAAGCTGCTTGTTATACCTGAGCACAAGGGTGTCCCCTTCCTACACTTTTCCCTGGTGTCACTGGAAGAAAGTTATTTTGCACGTGGATTCACATCTCTGCACTTAATATTGGGACTATTCATTTGGACATTATCCCCTCTCCTTTTTTGTTTTCTTTATATGAGCTTTTCAGCTATATAATTGTATACTGATTTCAGCGCTGCACTTTTTGGTTTTTATTGTATCCTGTGAATGCCTAATGTACCTTCAACCACAGAATACGACGTTCTTAGCTATCAGGTAAACGCATGTGGGCTAATTTGTGGGGCCAGGAATGTCTGACACTTACTTCTTTATCCTGTGAATGCCTACATTTTCAGACTGGAATAGAAAATCAATGGGTCTGTAAACGTTCCGCCAAATTGTAGAATGGATGCGGGCCCATTTTACAGATGTTTGAATGGAACCTATATGTATTTGACATGTATTTACCGGCTGCTGTCAGTTCTGGCTGATTTAGGAAAAAAAAAAAAAACGTTTTTTGCTGTAAAAAGAAAAAAAAAATTAGGGCAACTTTTCCAATCGCAATACTTCTGTTATGACATTGTCCATGTGGTGGGACTATTTTGTGGCTGCAAATATGACCTAAAGGTTTTTAAAGTTCGCCTCCCATTAAAGTCAATGGGGCCCGCCGCAAACTTGGCATGAGATTCTGAGTCCTCTGGGTCACTAGGGATGACATTGTCATGAGCAACCTCTCCCCAGCCACGTACAACTCCTGGGCTTTCTGGGGAATGACAACACCCCTTGAAGACTGCTATATGTTTTCCTCTACATCCATGCTGCCACAATCCTCCTCCTCCTCTTCCTCCTCTTGCTCCTGTGTGTTTTGTCACCCCGCAGGAATGACATCTGCTTAAAAGGGGCCTTGTGAGGAAAGGAAGTACTCCTCTTCCTGCCGCTGTACTGCCTCAAGTGCCCTGACCATGATTTCACAAAGGAGGACTAGAGTAATAGTGTCACTGATGAATGCATCATCCTTCTCAAATGGTGACAGGACAGTGCATGCATCCTTTATCAGCAGCCACTGGTGTGGGGAAAAGAAGCCAAGCTTCCCTGACCCTGTCCTTGTACCATACTCACACAAGTACTCATTGATGGCCCTCTGCTGCATGTGCAGCCGCTGCAGCATTTCCTATGTTGAGTTTCACCTGGTGGGCATGTCATAAATGAGGCGGTTGGTGGGCAGGTTGAATTCCCATTGAATCTCAGATAACGAAAGTGAGGAGGAGGTGGAACAACTCCAATGAGGCAGGATGCGCTCCATGGGCCACCTTAAGGGAAGCCACCCTATTGCATCATGCCGCAGAGCTCCACAGGTGCAGGGCGCTGCTAACTCCCTGCTGACTTCCAAAAGTTTATTGTTGTGGGCTTTTTTCAACACATGTGCAGTAGACCAGAGCGTTACTGTTTGTAATCTCTGTCTGAAGCGGATCAAGTGTGGCCAAAACACCAGCCACTTGGGCACCACATGCTTGTCAAGACATATGATGACCTGCCATGAAGTCTGTTGGCAACAGCACCTGAAAGACCAACATCATAAAGAAAAGCATACTTCACCTTGCTCCTCATCTTGGATCTCTACCCCTTCTATGTCTTCTAAAAAACTGCACTCAGAGGGATGATGGTATAGCAATGAGTGCCACAGATACTTGCACACAATCTAGTATGAGCCTGTGTGACAGAGGATGAGGAGGATGAGGACGGCTTAGTTATCCACTCCACCAACTCTTCTGCATGTTGTGGTCTAATAACACGGCCAGCACAGAAAAAAAAGGACAAGTGTGCCCCGCCTGCAGAGAATGCACCATGTCAGTGACCACCACTTTTCATTGTGGACACAGAGGCTGCTTGCCCTCTTTTAGTGGCCTGTGAGCATCTGCCTCTCCTTGTTGGCCTATCGGACATGATTTGGATCTTGGGGGGGGGGGTTATAACTGTTTATTATAAAATGTGGAACACCCACGTCTGGAGCAGAAGGAAGAGAATCTGAGATGCACAAGGGGGTACAGCAATTATGGCCCTAAAATTATTGGTGCTGGTTCACCACCAAAAAAAACACCCACATCTGGAGCAGAAGGAAGAGCGCCTGTGATGCACAAGGGAGTAGCAATTATGCCGTTAATATTATTGGTGCTGGTGTGCCAACAACAAAAAACACCCACGTCTTGAGCAGAAGGAATAGCATCTGAGATGCACAAGGGGTACAGCATTTATGGCCCTAATATTATTGGTGCTGGTTCACCACCAAAAAAACACCCACATCTGGAGCAGAAGGAAGAGTGCCTGTGATGCACAAGAAGGTAGCAATTATGCCCTTAATATTATTGGTGCTGGTGCGCCAACAACAAAAACACCCAAGTCTTGAGCAGAAGGAATAGCGTCTGAGATGCACAAGGGGGGAAAGCAATATTGCCCTTAATATTGTTGGTGCTGGTTCACCAACAACAAAAACACCCACGTCTGGAGCAGAAGGAAGAGCGCCTTAGATGCACAAGGGGGTAGAGCAATTATGCCCCTAATATTATTGCTGCTGGTTCACCACCAAGAAAAACACCCACGTCTGGAGCAGAAGAAGTAGGGCGCCTGAGATGCACAAAGGGGTTCAGCAATAATGCCCCTAATATTATTGGTGCTGGTTTACCACCAAAAAAAAAAAAACACCCACTTCTGGAGCTGAAGGAATAGTGCCTGAGATGCACAAGGGAAGCAGCAATTATGCCCTTAATATTATTAGTGCTGCTGCGCAAAAAAAATTGCTGCTGACGCAGGACACACTACCACCTGTGACAAACAGGGGGGAGTACTAATATTGCAGCAACAGAACCTAATGCTGCTAAAAAAAAAAAAAAAATGAATTGAAAAGAAAAAAAATGTCTATATATCAATGAAGAAAAAAGGGGATCAGTGGGGTGACACAGACGTGTTTTATACTATACACTTCAGTGGCCCCACTACAATCACAGCACAGCACTAAACTGACTGCAGTACACTGTGTAACATAAGAATCAGCGCTACACTACACTGCAATGGCTTTTATATATATATATATATATATATACTGCTCAGGCGGATATATACACTGGACTTGGCTGATCTACAGTATACATACATATACACACACATATACATATATCCTGTAAAAACTGATAGATATATACACTGAACTATCTGATGTATATATTCTGCAAAAACTGATAAATATATATACTCCACTATCTCCTGAAATAGCTGTTAAATATATATATCTACTACACTGGCTGATCTATTAATATATAATCTGCACCCTCCACTAACTACCCTGCCTAATCTCCACTCCTAACACACTACACGCCTCTGTCGTTTAAGTAGCCTTTATATAGTGTGATTCATGATTGGCTAAATCACGGACATTGTTCTGTGATTGGCCAAAACATACAGGCCAAGGTGCATGCTTTGGCCAATCACAAGCTTGGCATTATGGTGGGCGAATTTCCCGTGAACTGCCACGTTTGTTCATTGTTCTACAAACAAACGAACACCCGATGTTCGAGTCGAACTTAGCTTCGACTCAAATTCAAAGTTCATCCCTATAAGACACATAAGCATTGTTATTGGTAAAATGTTATAATATAGAATGGGTTTTGTGTTTGTGCCTTGTGTATTGCTTGTATTTTATTTATTTTATTTTTTATATATAATATGTATATTTTTGATCACCTCCTGGCATTGAAATCAGTAAATTAGTACAACACAAAAAAAACAAGTCGGATAATAAAAATGCTGTGAAAGGAATTCCTAACAACTGCCAGATGTTTACTGTGTTTTCTATCATAAGGCAAAAAATATAGCTGCAGGATTAAAGCAATATATGGCTGTTATATTGTATTTTACATCTAATTTCCATAAACATTACATAAAAAAAACAATTGCTTTCTATTCCCAAGATTCAAGACACTCTAAAGCAGTCAAGAAAAAGTTTCTAACATTGAAGTGTAGCAAATAAATGTAAGTCATTATGAGTAGATTCTCAGTGTAGAAAACTAAATTGTGATTTAATCCGAAGTACTATGAAATATTTTATTGTACATTTTTTTTTGTCAAATCCATACTCATACATTAAATGTATTAAGATCTATTTATCTGATATTATTAACCACCAAGTTGCACCCACTTACAGTAGATATGCTGCGAGCAAGGGACACAGAGAGGCACAGTGACCTATCCGTATGTCGCGGTGTACTTCCTGATTTGGCAAAGCACATGTGAACACTCCCTGCTGACCTGTGCTGTGATTGGACACAGCACAAATTTGTCAGCTGGGTACAGCCAATGATTATGGCTGTACACCTGCTGATCGGCTGTGGCCAATCACAGCACGGTGTTCTGTGTTGACAAACACACATAACTCTGTATACAGAGTTTAATCTGGCTGTTTCTTCTCCCTGAAATCATCTCTGGTGTCAGTGAGAAAAAGCAGCCAGATCCACTATTAAAAGCAGCATACATTACACGTATTAAGCACACCATTAACCTCTTCCTACCCAGAGTCATTAAAACAGAGTACAGTGTGCAGTATTATTACTGATCTCTGTATTAGTGTTACTAGCGATGTCAGTGTCAGATAGTGACCCTCCCAGCCAGTGTCTCCAGTGTCTGTTAGCACCAGATGTCCCCCTATCACAGTCCCACATTTCTGATCTGCGCCATTACTAGCATAGTGTCTATAGCTGTGTAAATTCCAATATACATATTGTAAGGGATTAGCTCGGTGGCGGGTGTGGATGACCCCTTGGGGGGTGCGTTTTCCCAGAGAGGTAGCCGACAAGTGCTTGCAAACAAACAGTGTGGTTTATTAAATGGTGTTTTCTTCACCAGGCTGTATGCAGCAAAACATCCAAAATAAAATAAAACAGAAAATAAATCCTTGCCTCTGTGGGCGGCTACCTTCTCACAACTGGAACCTGCCTAAGTGTCTGTCTCCAACCTACCGTCGGGCAGACTTCCTTGTCCTCCAGCGGACACTCAATAGTCCTTTTATAATAGCTTCACAGGGCAACACAGTCCTTTGTTTCTTTCACATCAACAGTTCGTCTTCTCACCTTTGAGACGTATTCACCCTTGGTTACCGTCCCGGGCACACATCACTCCGGGGGGTCTTCTCCCAGGCCCACACATCCTGTCGGGAGGCACACGCTGACTGTCCTCCTGCTCCCAGCCCACATGGCTTCAGGATGCAGCTTCTGGAGGCAGCAGTCCTTCTCCCATGCCCACACGGCGTCGGGAGGTACACGTATGTCTGTCCTCCTCTTCCCAGCTCACACAGCGACAGGAGGCAGCACTCAATAGATTTTCTCTGGACAAATTATAGAGGCCTTGATCTCCTCATTCTGAACAGCTGAATGGTTTTCAACTTCCTGCTGGCTCTTTTTGCAGCCAACACCCTATAGTATCAGTGAACTTTTCAAAGCAGGTGGGAATGTGTCTCCTCTCAGTGACTACATTCCCAGATTTACCTGACTTCCTGTCACATACCCCCCCCTCTTGTTTCAACCCTAGGGTTGGGACACATATTTCCAGGCACGCATGTGTCAGGCACTGCTGACTCACTGATAAGCCTCCTATTATCCTCAAGCTTCCGGATGAAACTGTTTCTGTCATCTTCACTGACAGATTTCTCATAAATGCCACACAGTTTGTCTCTCATCTCATATACACATTCTTCAACTGCATTTTTGGCATAATTTTGCTCCTTCTCGTTTCTGTCATCTTCATTGACAGCTTTCTCATAAATGTCAGACAGCTTGTCCCTCATAACCGTCTGTCCAATCCACCATGGAGGACCGTGATCCATAGGCAACTCAATTGGGCTAGTCTTAATGTCTTCAACATTCTTAAGACGCCTCTCTCTGCAATCCATAAATGTTTTCCACAAAACTTTGAGAACCTTTGCTTCACTAAGCTTTGTTCCAAGTAGGGACTCTTGACATCCCTCTGTGACTTGAGTTGCCTCTCCATACAGCTGTACACAATCATTGACTTTTTGTTGTAAAAGGGAATGATCTTCCTTCTTGAGCTTTGCTTGCTCTAAGATGCTGTGCAGAGGATTTTCCAATTGAGACAACAGGCTGTCACACATTTCTTCAAAGTGACCCCTGTTCCTTTTCCCAGAGATATCAATATCATTCAAACATTTCATATTCATAGGCAGATCTGAAGCATTTGCACTCATCAACTTCTTAAACTTTTCGCCCTCCTGAGCGAGTCGCAGTAAAGGCCTACTATTTGATTTGATATTCAGTTTATATTTCTTGCCAAACTCTTCACAGAAGTAGCCAACCAGAACATCATCAACTTTCCTTCCACCAACATAGGGGTTAAAGGCAACAACACAGTTGAACCCAGCGATCTGGGTGGTATCCATTATAGACCTCCTCTCTGCATCAGTGAAGAAGCATGGAACTGCAACACATTCTTTTACAGGTTTCTTCAATGCACTTTCTGCTGAACTATTTGACCGCTCAAGGTCACCTAGTTCTTTTTCTCTATCTGAATTCCACATGGAATGCATCTCAAGATCACGATCAAACTTCTGCCACCCGTCTTTCACCAGTTCCATTTTGGAAACACTCCCTGAAAGGCACTTGAACTTAATTTGCTTCACGTTTTCATCAACAGCCTTAGTTTTCTCCACTAGGTGGCGTTTGCTTTTTTCTCCCAGATTTATATCACTTGCTTTAGTTTTCTCCGCTTTAGTTTTCTCCACTAGGTTTTCAGCCTGAACTGAGAAAACATCACATTTCTTACACAGCTCCTTTGTTTGCTGAAGTTCTAATGATACATTTTCCAATGCTTGAAGTTTTTGAAGGAACGGTTTATTCCAAAGGGGTGATTCAAGCCACATGTCATCACATTTCTGAGGCTCACTCAGGACAGACCCCAAAACACTGATCCTTTTAAAAACTGCATCAGGCACACTATCCCCTCTTTGGGACAGATCCTCTGTTGCCTGGAATTCCTCTTCCAGTTCCTGCAACGGAATCTTCATCTCTTCTACTTGCTGTTCTAAGACTCGCTTAGACTCTTCTAGCTCCTGAACGCTTTTCACAACATCATCCTTGGAGCTGACCAATTCTTCCATTTTTGTACGCAGCTGTTTGTTAACACTTTCTAGTTCAGCCTTACACTCTAGAGCTTCCTCCAAAGAGCGAGCCAAGAACAGGGCTTTGCTCTCGTTATCACGCGCCTCCGCTTCTGCGCGGTCGCGTTCTTCTGCATATTTTGCAGACACAGTCTTCTCTTCACCAAGCATCTGATCAAACTTCTTTTTCACATCTTCAACACACTGTAATGAACCAACGCTTTCTTCCATGCGTTTTTTCATATCCACTATCTGAGCTTGCAATGTTGCGACTTGCTCTGATAGGTTTTTCTTTGCTTCCGCCTCCTCTTTTAATTGTTCCAGGAAGCCATTTTTCTCATCTTCCATTTGTTTGAGCTTTGTGCTAAAACTCAGCCTTTGACACCTCTCTTCCTGTAAGAGTTCCTGCGTGTCTTGCAGCTGCGATTCCAAGATAGAAAAATCTTCCGCAATTTCTCTAGATTTTCTGTCTGCTTGAGAAAGCTGATTTGTAACATTGTCCAACTCAACCTGCAGTCGGTTTGCCTTCTCTAACAGCTTAGCACACAATCGGTCACCTTCTGACACCTTGACTTGCGATTCCAGAAGCCGTGCCTCTACTTTTTCCCTCTTATGTTCACAATCTCCTTTTCCCTGCATAAGAGCCTTCACCTCATTGGCTAGTTTCTGGGAATGAGACTGTAATTCTGCCACACAGGCTTCTTTCTCCTTTAACTGCTGCTGGACACGTTGGGCTTCCCCTTTCCAACTTTCACAGTCCGCACGCCATTCATTTACCACATTGCTCAAAGTAGTGAGCTCATACACAGTACTCAGTAATTTAGCCTCTCTTTCACTTTTCTCGTTGTCGCTGAGAGACAATGTCGTTTTCAGAGCGACATTCTGTTCCTGCGACTCCTGCAGGTCTATTTTTGTAGCTCCCAAAGACTGAAGACTTTTTTCCAGCTGATTACGCAACTCCAACATATCAGCCATACTTTGCTTCTGCAAAGTCTGAATTTCACTTTCCTTTTCCATGAGGATGGTATCTTTCTCCATTATAGTCTCTCTGCGTTTTTGCAACTCGACCAAAAGAAGAGCAGTGGATTCTTCCCACTGTAACACATGAGACTTGAGTAGTTCATTCATTTCCTGCAAGTTTCTATGCTCCATTTTAAGCAATTCCAAGGCTTGTTCCTTTTCTTCCATTTTCCGTTGCAAGGCATCCAACTCAGCCCTGCACACATACTCGGTTTCCTCCAAACCGATGGCCTCCATTGGCTGCTGGCGTCTCTGTTTCCAGCCTGCCATGCTCTCTTGATGAGCCTTTTGTTGAGCTGCAAAGCTCTGCTGAAAATCCGCATTTGCCTGCTGTTGAGCTGCATTTGCTTGCTGTTGAGCTGCATTTGATATAATCAGATGTTTCAACATCTCCTCCATTTTGAGTTTACTTTTCATCTGAGCACACTGCGTCTCCATAGCGGTTTCATCAGTGTTGCTAGGGACAACAACCTTCCACTTTAGTAGACTCTCTTTAGGCATGGATGGGGCTGGTTCAGACGGCAACATCCCCTCCATCCATAGAATCCGGTCTCTCATTTCATCTATCTTTGCATTCTTCAGGCGTTTTGAACGCCCCATCTTCAATAACTCCACAAACAAATTTTTCACAGTCCAGCAAAAATTTTTCAGACCACTGTCTCTTTAACACATGTAGTTTTTCTCTCTCTCTTGCAAGATCTCTTTTCCTGCACACACAGTTTGTGCAGTCACTTGCACCAGACACAACAAAGTTCATCAAATAATTTTGAGACCGCTGTCTCTTTAAAACACTTTTTTTTTTTTTTCTGTCAGGATCTTCTCTCCTGCACACCTAGATTGTGCAATCTCATGCACCAGATAAAGTTCATCAAACATTTGCACTTCCTTGCAGGGATCTTGCTGCTTCTGCCCACTGCATACCTCCACCATATGTAAGGGATTAGCTTGGTGGCGGGTGTGGATGACCCCTTGGGGGGTGCGTTTTCCCAGAGAGGTAGCCGACAAGTGCTTGCAAACAAACAGTGTGGTTTATTAAATGGTGTTTTCTTCACCAGGCTGTATGCAGCAAAACATCCAAAATAAAATAAAACAGAAAATAAATCCTTGCCTCTGTGGGCGGCTACCTTCTCACAACTGGAACCTGCCTAAGTGTCTGTCTCCAACCTACCGTCGGGCAGACTTCCTTGTCCTCCAGCGGACACTCAATAGTCCTTTTATAATAGCTTCACAGGGCAACACAGTCCTTTGTTTCTTTCACATCAACAGTTCGTCTTCTCACCTTTGAGACGTATTCACCCTTGGTTACCGTCCCGGGCACACATCACTCCGGGGGGTCTTCTCCCAGGCCCACACATCCTGTCGGGAGGCACACGCTGACTGTCCTCCTGCTCCCAGCCCACATGGCTTCAGGATGCAGCTTCTGGAGGCAGCAGTCCTTCTCCCATGCCCACACGGCGTCGGGAGGTACACGTATGTCTGTCCTCCTCTTCCCAGCTCACACAGCGACAGGAGGCAGCACTCAATAGATTTTCTCTGGACAAATTATAGAGGCCTTGATCTCCTCATTCTGAACAGCTGAATGGTTTTCAACTTCCTGCTGGCTCTTTTTGCAGCCAACACCCTATAGTATCAGTGAACTTTTCAAAGCAGGTGGGAATGTGTCTCCTCTCAGTGACTACATTCCCAGATTTACCTGACTTCCTGTCACAATATATATATATATATATATATATATATATATATATATATATATATACAGTTTTTGTTTTTTTTTTGCCAGAGACATGTAGTTGAACACATTTTGGCAAAAATGTATGAAGACATTTGATTTTATTGAATAAGTTTTATACCAGAAAGCAGAGAATATTGTTTTTTTTTTTTCAAAATGTTCATTTATATAAAAAAAAAAAAAATCCCAGAGGTGACCAAATACCACAAAAGAAAACAAACTCTATTTTTGTGGAAAAAAAGTTATATAATTTTCATTTCTGTACAGTGTTTCATGCTGCCAGTTAACGTAGCACAGCGTTGAACAGCAAACATGGTCTGGTCATGAAGGGTGTAAAACCGTCTGGTGGTGGAGTGGTTAAATTCAAATCTGCAATATTAATGACGATAATATTAATAATAAAACCTGCAATAACAAAAATAATAATACTATTAGAAATGAGTGAACTTAACTGATAATTTGCCCAATATACAGTATATGTGAATTTTCCCATTGTGGCATTTTTACGGTTAAATATTTTTTCATCTCTGCAATCACAGCCATTACATTTTTTCTTCTGTGTTAATGTCAGTGTGTTCTTTAAATTGAGGATGCCAGTTCTGTTAAATGGAGTTGCTATGTCAGAAAAATAAATCTTTATTAGGTCATAAAATTACAGTGGTTGTAAAAAAAATAAATCTCTGGATCATTGTTAAGTTTAAATCTAAGCCTCCTTACTGCCTGTAAAATGCCTCAAAAAAGCAATCCACCCCAGATTATTTTTCAGACAGACAGCAAAGTCTGCAAAAGGTATGGCAATGTTCATGCTACAGTTCTTCATACTGACTGATCTGGAATTCTCTTTGAAAGATCTCATTGAGTGATATAGGTCTCTGATAAGTTGCCACAACTCGGGCTCAAGTGGGGGTTATTTACTAAAACTAGAGAGTGCAAAATCGGGTGTAACTCTGCATAGAAATTAATCAGCTTCCAAGTTTTAGTAAATCTACCCCAACGGTAACTCCACTTTCTTGGGAAAACAAATTGCAAATAAAAAAAAATAATGAATGTTATTAAAAATTACCTTTCCTTTTTAATCGGCAGCGCTGTAATTTTCTGAAAATGCAATACAATATGGCTACCTGGAGGTGTTGTTTACAGAACGCCCCCCAAAAACATAATTTACTGCTTTTGTGATTGGCTCATTGATTTTCACAGAAGTCTACACTAAGATACATTAAGTCAGATATCAGGCATCCCTTGCAATAAAAATGTCATTTTTGGTAAGGTTCTCCCAATAGGAAATCACATCTAAAGGCATGCAGACCCTGCAGTTTTCCTCATTAGAGCCCTGAAGATACAGCAGCTGGCTGATAATTAAGAAACCACTTCCATTAGATTTACTTATAACATGGACACAGACAAACACACAGGGTTTTTTTCAGAATAACAACAGGTAGGAATCTGCAACAAAGTTTGTTAAAACCCTTGCAATATACTGTACATACGTAGATCACCCAGAGGGTAATGTTTTTTTCTCAAGAAAAGTGGAGTTACTCTGTAATATTTAGTCCATAATATAGTTATTGATTGATGTTCATTGCACATGAAATGATTTGTGTGTCTGCAGGGTGAAATATGCCTGACGAAGGGGTCCTGCATGACTCCGAAACGTTGCACCTATCCTGATGTGATCCTTTTGAAATAAAATGTTTCTTCGGACTGCTGTGCAAGATCCTTGGTGTTCTGGCGAATATGTATGTATCTGCGGGCTGAAATTCTATTATGGTGCAAAGTCAAAAACTAGACGTTGAAAGAGAAGTTGTGTTTTTTTCATGTTTATCAGCTTCTAGTGCTCACCTGTAATTTTTTGTAAGTATTTTTTTTTTTTAATTGTAAGAAATGCCCTGTGAGTTATTATTCCAAGTAGATCATTTTGGTATTGTGAAAAGACTCGATCTGTCATCTCTAGTGTTGAGCGAACACGGACTGTATTATTCGTGTTCGTACCGAATAATTGGATTTTTTGTACCCGAACACGGACACGGACACTTTACTGTATGTTCGGGTAAAAATCCGTGTTCGGTCGTTTTATTTCCGGGTTTTGCATGCTTTGGCGCTCTTTTCATGGCGGGCTTTCAACAGCCAATCAACAATCGTTTAACTGGTGTGCCTTAAGCCATCCCAGCCATGCCTGCAAATGTCTCAGTAGCTGTGATTGGCCGTCTGAAGCATGTGACCAAGTCTTTATAAGTTCGAGGCAGCCGCAGCGGCGTCATTATGCTGCTTAGATTCAGGGACAGAGCACACATCAACGTGCTGGCTGCTGATTAGGGAAAGATAGGCAGGAAAAAACCATTTGTGTCCGGATAGAATTGAGGGACAGGTCGGAGTGTTTAGGCAGGGCGAGTTGTAGGCATTTTAGGGATAGAGTCTGCTGAATTATATAGGGTCAGTGTCTTCTACAAACTACAATCGATATTGCTGTGTGGGGGGTGGGGTCTGCACTCAATCCTGATCTACGATCTCTTCTCAATCCTGTTAGGGACAGAGTCTGCTGAATTTTAGGGAAACTGTGTTCTACAAACTACAATCGATATTGCTGTGTGGTGTGGGATTGGAGATAGGCAGGTGTCAGTGATCCACATCCATTTTTCTGTGTGTGAGCTGCAGTGAACACAATCTTTTTGGGCTGCAGTGAACACAATCTTTTTGGGCTGCAGTGAACACAATCTTTTTGGGCTGCAGTGAACACAATCTTTTTGGGCTGCAGTGAACACAATCTTTTTGGGCTGCAGTGAACACAATCTTTTTGGGGTGCAGTGAACAAAATCTTTTTGGGGTGCAGTGAACACAATCCTTTTTGGTGTGCAGTGAACACAATCTTTGTGGGGTGCAGTGAACAAAATCCTTTGTGGGGTGCAGTGAACACAATCTTTTTGGGGTGCAGTGAACAAAATCCTTTTTGGGGTGCAGTGAACAACATCCTTTTTGGGGTGCAGTGAACACAATCTTTTTGGGGTGCAGTGAACAAAATCCTTTGTGGGGTGCAGTGAACACAATCTTTTTGGGGTGCAGTGAACACAATCTTTTTGGGGTGGAGTGAACAACATCCTTTTTGGGGTGCAGTGAACAAAATCCTTTTTGGGGTGCAGTGAACAAAATCATTTTTGGGGTGCAGTGAACACAATCTTTTTGGGGTGCAGTGAACACAATCTTTGTGGGGTGCAGTGAACACAATCTTTTTGGGGTGGAGTGAACAACATCCTTTTTGGGGTGCAGTGAACAACATCCTTTTTGGGGTGCAGTGAACACAATCTTTTTGGGGTGCAGTGAACACAATCTTTGTGGGGTACAGTGAACAGAATCTTTGTGGGGTGCAGTGAACACAATCTTTGGGGGGTACAGTGAACACAATCTTTGTGAGGTGCAGTGAACACAATCTTTGTGGGGTGCAGTGAACACAATCATTGTGGGGTGCAGTGAACTCAATCTTTGTGGGGTACAGTGAACACAATCTCATACTGAAGGTTTGAGGGTGCTGCCTGTTCCATACTCCCCCTACTCCTCATCTAGCCTTTTAGGGGTACAAACAATAGTAATTGGGGCCTAGTGTGGTTGTGTACGTGTGATATACATACACTTTTTTGGGATCATATTTTCTATTCCGCTATTTAATCAAAAACCTTTGGGGATCAGTTAAATTGGGGGATAGTCTGTGTTGGTACGTGTGAGAGAGATCCACCTTTCCAAGTTGTTGGGGTTCATCTCATACTTCTGAAGGTTTGAGGGTGCTGCCTGTTCCATACTCCCCCTACTCCTAGCCTTTTAGGGGTACAAACAATAGTAATTGGGGCCTAGTGTGGTTGTGTACGTGTGATATACATACACTTTTTTGGGATCATATTTTCTATTCCGCTATTTAATCAAAAACCTCTGGGGATCAGTTAAATTGGGGGATAGTCTGTGTTGGTACGTGTGAGAGAGATCCACCTTTCCAAGTTGTTGGGGTTCATCTCATACTTCTGAAGGTTTGAGGGTGCTGCCTGTTCCATACTCCCCCTACTCCTAGCCTTTTAGGGGTACAAACAATAGTAATTGGGGCCTAGTGTGGTTGTGTACGTGTGATATACATACACTTTTTTGGGATCATATTTTCTATTCCGCTATTTAATCAAAAACCTCTGGGGATCAGTTAAATTGGGGGATAGTCTGTGTTGGTACGTGTGAGAGAGATCCACCTTTCCAAGTTGTTGGGGTTCATCTCATACTTCTGAAGGTTTGAGGGTGCTGCCTGTTCCATACTCCCCCTACTCCTAGCCTTTTAGGGGTACAAACAATAGTAATTGGGGCCTAGTGTGGTTGTGTACGTGTGATATACATACACTTTTTTGGGATCATATTTTCTATTCCGCTATTTAATCAAAAACCTTTGGGGATCAGTTAAATTGGGGGATAGTCTGTGTTGGTACGTGTGAGAGAGATCCACCTTTCCAAGTTGTTGAGGTTCATCTCATACTTCTGAAGGTTTGAGGGTGCTGCCTGTTCCATACTCCCCCTACTCCTAGCCTTTTAGGGGTACAAACAATAGTAATTGGGGCCTAGTGTGGTTGTGTACGTGTGATATACATACACTTTTTTGGGATCATATTTTCTATTCCGCTATTTAATCAAAAACCTTTGGGGATCAGTTAAATTGGGGGATAGTCTGTGTTGGTACGTGTGAGAGAGATCCACCTTTCCAAGTTGTTGGGGTTCATCTCATACTTCTGAAGGTTTGAGGGTGCTGCCTGTTCCATACTCCCCCTACTCCTAGCCTTTTAGGGGTACAAACAATAGTAATTGGGGCCTAGTGTGGTTGTGTACGTGTGATATACATACACTTTTTTGGGATCATATTTTCTATTCCGCTATTTAATCAAAAACCTTTGGGGATCAGTTAAATTGGGGGATAGTCTGTGTTGGTACGTGTGAGAGAGATCCACCTTTCCAAGTTGTTGGGGTTCATCTCATACTTCTGAAGGTTTGAGGGTGCTGCCTGTTCCATACTCCCCCTACTCCTAGCCTTTTAGGGGTACAAACAATAGTAATTGGGGCCTAGTGTGGTTGTGTACGTGTGATATACATACACTTTTTTGGGATCATATTTTCTATTCCGCTATTTAATCAAAAACCTCTGGGGATCAGTTAAATTGGGGGATAGTCTGTGTTGGTACGTGTGAGAGAGATCCACCTTTCCAAGTTGTTGGGGTTCATCTCATACTTCTGAAGGTTTGAGGGTGCTGCCTGTTCCATACTCCCCCTACTCCTAGCCTTTTAGGGGTACAAACAATAGTAATTGGGGCCTAGTGTGGTTGTGTACGTGTGATATACATACACTTTTTTGGGATCATATTTTCTATTCCGCTATTTAATCAAAAACCTTTGGGGATCAGTTAAATTGGGGGATAGTCTGTGTTGGTACGTGTGAGAGAGATCCACCTTTCCAAGTTGTTGAGGTTCATCTCATACTTCTGAAGGTTTGAGGGTGCTGCCTGTTCCATACTCCCCCTACTCCTAGCCTTTTAGGGGTACAAACAATAGTAATTGGGGCCTAGTGTGGTTGTGTACGTGTGATATACATACACTTTTTTGGGATCATATTTTCTATTCCGCTATTTAATCAAAAACCTTTGGGGATCAGTTAAATTGGGGGATAGTCTGTGTTGGTACGTGTGAGAGAGATCCACCTTTCCAAGTTGTTGGGGTTCATCTCATACTTCTGAAGGTTTGAGGGTGCTGCCTGTTCCATACTCCCCCTACTCCTAGCCTTTTAGGGGTACAAACAATAGTAATTGGGGCCTAGTGTGGTTGTGTACGTGTGATATACATACACTTTTTTGGGATCATATTTTCTATTCCGCTATTTAATCAAAAACCTCTGGGGATCAGTTAAATTGGGGGATAGTCTGTGTTGGTACGTGTGAGAGAGATCCACCTTTCCAAGTTGTTGGGGTTCATCTCATACTTCTGAAGGTTTGAGGGTGCTGCCTGTTCCATACTCCCCCTACTCCTAGCCTTTTAGGGGTACAAACAATAGTAATTGGGGCCTAGTGTGGTTGTGTACGTGTGATATACATACACTTTTTTGGGATCATATTTTCTATTCCGCTATTTAATCAAAAACCTTTGGGGATCAGTTAAATTGGGGGATAGTCTGTGTTGGTACGTGTGAGAGAGATCCACCTTTCCAAGTTGTTGGGGTTCATCTCATACTTCTGAAGGTTTGAGGGTGCTGCCTGTTCCATACTCCCCCTACTCCTAGCCTTTTAGGGGTACAAACAATAGTAATTGGGGCCTAGTGTGGTTGTGTACGTGTGATATACATACACTTTTTTGGGATCATATTTTCTATTCCGCTATTTAATCAAAAACCTCTGGGGATCAGTTAAATTGGGGGATAGTCTGTGTTGGTACGTGTGAGAGAGATCCACCTTTCCAAGTTGTTGGGGTTCATCTCATACTTCTGAAGGTTTGAGGGTGCTGCCTGTTCCATACTCCCCCTACTCCTAGCCTTTTAGGGGTACAAACAATAGTAATTGGGGCCTAGTGTGGTTGTGTACGTGTGATATACATACACTTTTTTGGGATCATATTTTCTATTCCGCTATTTAATCAAAAACCTCTGGGGATCAGTTAAATTGGGGGATAGTCTGTGTTGGTACGTGTGAGAGAGATCCACCTTTCCAAGTTGTTGGGGTTCATCTCATACTTCTGAAGGTTTGAGGGTGCTGCCTGTTCCATACTCCCCCTACTCCTAGCCTTTTAGGGGTACAAACAATAGTAATTGGGGCCTAGTGTGGTTGTGTACGTGTGATATACATACACTTTTTTGGGATCATATTTTCTATTCCGCTATTTAATCAAAAACCTTTGGGGATCAGTTAAATTGGGGGATAGTCTGTGTTGGTACGTGTGAGAGAGATCCACCTTTCCAAGTTGTTGAGGTTCATCTCATACTTCTGAAGGTTTGAGGGTGCTGCCTGTTCCATACTCCCCCTACTCCTAGCCTTTTAGGGGTACAAACAATAGTAATTGGGGCCTAGTGTGGTTGTGTACGTGTGATATACATACACTTTTTTGGGATCATATTTTCTATTCCGCTATTTAATCAAAAACCTTTGGGGATCAGTTAAATTGGGGGATAGTCTGTGTTGGTACGTGTGAGAGAGATCCACCTTTCCAAGTTGTTGGGGTTCATCTCATACTTCTGAAGGTTTGAGGGTGCTGCCTGTTCCATACTCCCCCTACTCCTAGCCTTTTAGGGGTACAAACAATAGTAATTGGGGCCTAGTGTGGTTGTGTACGTGTGATATACATACACTTTTTTGGGATCATATTTTCTATTCCGCTATTTAATCAAAAACCTTTGGGGATCAGTTAAATTGGGGGATAGTCTGTGTTGGTACGTGTGAGAGAGATCCACCTTTCCAAGTTGTTGGGGTTCATCTCATACTTCTGAAGGTTTGAGGGTGCTGCCTGTTCCATACTCCCCCTACTCCTAGCCTTTTAGGGGTACAAACAATAGTAATTGGGGCCTAGTGTGGTTGTGTACGTGTGATATACATACACTTTTTTGGGATCATATTTTCTATTCCGCTATTTAATCAAAAACCTTTGGGGATCAGTTAAATTGGGGGATAGTCTGTGTTGGTACGTGTGAGAGAGATCCACCTTTCCAAGTTGTTGGGGTTCATCTCATACTTCTGAAGGTTTGAGGGTGCTGCCTGTTCCATACTCCCCCTACTCCTAGCCTTTTAGGGGTACAAACAATAGTAATTGGGGCCTAGTGTGGTTGTGTACGTGTGATATACATACACTTTTTTGGGATCATATTTTCTATTCCGCTATTTAATCAAAAACCTCTGGGGATCAGTTAAATTGGGGGATAGTCTGTGTTGGTACGTGTGAGAGAGATCCACCTTTCCAAGTTGTTGGGGTTCATCTCATACTTCTGAAGGTTTGAGGGTGCTGCCTGTTCCATACCCCCCCTACTCCTCATCTAGCCTTTTAGGGGTACAAACAATAGTAATTGGGGCCTAGTGTGGTTGTGTACGTGCGAGATACATACACTTTTTTTGATCATATTTCCTATTCCGCTATTCAATAAAAACCTTTGAGGATCAATTGAATTGCGGGATAGTCTGTGTCGGTACGTGTGAGAGAGATCCACCTTTCCAAGTTGTTGGGGTTCATCTCATACTTCTGAAGGTTTGAGGGTGCTGCCTGTTCCATACCCCCCCTACTCCTCATCTAGCCTTTTAGGGGTACAAACAATAGTAATTGGGGCCTAGTGTGGTTGTGTACGTGCGAGATACATACACTTTTTTTGATCATATTTCCTATTCCGCTATTCAATAAAAACCTTTGAGGATCAATTGAATTGCGGGATAGTCTGTGTCGGTACGTGTGAGAGAGATCCACCTTTCCAAGTTGTTGGGGTTCATCTCATACTTCTGAAGGTTTGAGGGTGCTGCCTGTTCCATACCCCCCCTACTCCTCATCTAGCCTTTTAGGGGTACAAACAATAGTAATTGGGGCCTAGTGTGGTTGTGTACGTGCGAGATACATACACTTTTTTTGATCATATTTCCTATTCCGCTATTCAATAAAAACCTTTGAGGATCAATTGAATTGCGGGATAGTCTGTGTCGGTACGTGTGAGAGAGATCCACCTTTCCAAGTTGTTGGGGTTCATCTCATACTTCTGAAGGTTTGAGGGTGCTGCCTGTTCCATACCCCCCCTACTCCTCATCTAGCCTTTTAGGGGTACAAACAATAGTAATTGGGGCCTAGTGTGGTTGTGTACGTGCGAGATACATACACTTTTTTTGATCATATTTCCTATTCCGCTATTCAATAAAAACCTTTGAGGATCAATTGAATTGCGGGATAGTCTGTGTCGGTACGTGTGAGAGAGATCCACCTTTCCAAGTTGTTGGGGTTCATCTCATACTTCTGAAGGTTTGAGGGTGCTGCCTGTTCCATACCCCCCCTACTCCTCATCTAGCCTTTTAGGGGTACAAACAATAGTAATTGGGGCCTAGTGTGGTTGTGTACGTGCGAGATACATACACTTTTTTTGATCATATTTCCTATTCCGCTATTCAATAAAAACCTTTGAGGATCAATTGAATTGCGGGATAGTCTGTGTCGGTACGTGTGAGAGAGATCCACCTTTCCAAGTTGTTGGGGTTCATCTCATACTTCTGAAGGTTTGAGGGTGCTGCCTGTTCCATACCCCCCCTACTCCTCATCTAGCCTTTTAGGGGTACAAACAATAGTAATTGGGGCCTAGTGTGGTTGTGTACGTGCGAGATACATACACTTTTTTTGATCATATTTCCTATTCCGCTATTCAATAAAAACCTTTGAGGATCAATTGAATTGCGGGATAGTCTGTGTCGGTACGTGTGAGAGAGATCCACCTTTCCAAGTTGTTGGGGTTCATCTCATACTTCTGAAGGTTTGAGGGTGCTGCCTGTTCCATACTCCCCCTACTCCTCATCTAGCCTTTTAGGGGTACAAACAATAGTAATTGGGGCCTAGTGTGGTTGTGTACGTGTGATATACATACACTTTTTTTGGATCATATTTTCTATTCCGCTATTTAATTTAACTGGGCCTCCATGCGAGACCTGTGTGCCTTGTTGCGCTGTTTTGAGTACTCCACCAACATGGCCAGTGGCAATGACGCCGTTCTCAGCTTAACTATCCCACTTCTATGCCTCCTTGAAAAAACAATTCGGGCGATGATGGAAGAGGATGTGGCACAGGATGAGGAGGAGGAGGAGGATGAAGAGGTAACATTTCCAAGGCTTTCAGGGCAGTCATTCGCAAGGGGCTCCGAGGGTGGGTTCCTGCACACGCAAACGCCAGGGACGCAATTGTCCAGCAGGGGCACAGTTCTGGAGGATGAGGAGGATGAGGAGGAGGAGGAGCTGGAGGAGGAGATGGAACCATGTTCACAGCAGGGTGGCACCCAGGCCAGCTCATGGCCATCACTGGTGCGTGGCTGGGGGGATACAGAGGACACGGACCATACACCTCCCACAGAGGACAGCCTTTCGTTGCCTCTGGGCAGCCTGGCACACATGAGCGATTACATGCTGCAGTGTCTCCACAATGACCGCCGAGTTGCCCACATTCTAACTTGTGCTGATTACTGGGTGGCCACGCTGCTGGATCCCCGTTACAAGGACAACGTACCGTCCTTAATTCACTCACTGGAGCGCGATCGCAAGATGCGCGAGTACAAGCGCACGCTGGTAGACGCCATGCTGCTGGCATTCCCATCTGACAGCGGGGCCACAGTGGAAGCACAAGGCAGAGGAGGAGGAGGAGGAGGTCGCCAACGCAACCAGGGCACCGCCAACACCTCAGAAGGCAGGGTTAGCATGGCCGAAATGTGGAAAAGCTTTGTCAGCACGCCACAACAAACAGCAGCACCAGCAGCTCAGATGGAACGTCTTAGCAGGAGGCAGCATTTTACCAACATGGTGGAGCAGTATGTGTGCACACGCCTACATGTAGTGAATGAGGGGTCTGCCCCCTTCAACTTCTGGGTCTCCAAATTGGGCACATGGCCTGAGCTTGCCCTTTACGCCTTGGAGGTGCTGGCGTGCCCTGCAGCCAGTGTATTATCTGAACGGGTATTTAGCACGGCTGGGGGCGTTATAACAGACAAGCGCAGCCGCCTGTCCAGAGACAATGTGGACAAGCTCACGTTCATTAAAATGAACCAGGCATGGATCCCACGGGACTTTTCCGTACCTTATGCAGAATAGCAATGGATACCGACCTTACCCACCCATTGTTCCATTTTTGCTCTTTCTCACTCTTTTGGGGTGTACCCTCATTTAAAATTTTTGAAAAGAAGCAGTGTTGGCTACCTCGTCCTCCTCCTCAGGGCCAGATTAATGTAGGGGCTATTGGAGCTGCAGCTCCAGGCCCCTACCTTTTATATAGGCCCCGGGTTGGCCATATTCACTGTTACCGCTCTTCTGTCACTTGTAAACACAGAAGTCTGGCTTCTATGCTCGCTTCCCCAGGCAGCACCCTCAGAACCTCCCCACACAGCGTGAAGGCCGGACAAGGAGGGACAGTTGGCGATGCATGGATGTGTTTATGGGCTTCAGAGACAGCATCCCATGTTGAATTAGGCATGCATGGCTGCACCCTTCCTCCTCTGGGTGCATTGCAAGGCACGGCCCTTAAGGCCCTTCAAAATCCTCAGCACCAAGCCCATGATGCTGTTAATCCGGCCCTGGTCCTCCTCCACCGCCGCTTCCACCTACACCGCCCATAGGTGTGCGCAGCCTATTGCATTAAGGTGTGCACCCCAAAGTTGAAATACACATGCATGTGTTTGCCAGCAGGGAGAGTAATGTATCGGGGCCATGTACCTGTAGGCAAGGAGAAATAGAGCAGAGCAGGTCCCAGGGAGATCTTTCCCATCTCCTCACTGGCAATGCTATGTGCCCTAGGTGATTAGGGTGTGCCCAGGCACACCCAGCACACCCTGTGCGCACGCCTATGTCACCGCCACATCCACCACCACCTCAACCTCCCTCCTACTCCATATGGGCCTCGTCCTTCAGAGATGAAGAAGAACATTGTTTTATTTTTCTGTTTTTTTTTTGTTGTTTTAAGTTATTTCCCTATCCACATTTGTTTGCAGAGCACTTGCCATGCTCTTAATTACGTTTTGCTGCCATTTGCAGCACTCTAGCCCTTTCCTTTGGTGTTTTAGAGCCATTTTAGTGCCTTAAAGTTCGGGTCCCCATTGACTTCAATGGGGTTCGGTGTCCGGGAAAAGTTCGGTAAAAGTCCGGGACACGGACCCGGACTTTTTTTTAAAGTTCGGCCGAACCCGTCGAACACGGACATCTAGGTGTTCGCTCAACCCTAGTCATCTCTTAATAGTGCTATATTCATTGTAAAGCTTCTAACATATTGCTGCTGTTCATTCATCTTGCTGGTGTTTTGTGGTCCACTTGGTAACGGCTCTTGTGATGTTCTCACCTACTACAATGTTCATGAATGGGTCAAAAATTCCAAGAATTTCTTGCACACAGCAGACCCTATTTAACTTCTTGTTTATTCATTTTTAAACAAGGTCTTCAAAGTTACTTTTTTTATATAGTTCCTACTAATGTCAGTGCTGACTGCTCATAGCACAATCCCCTTTTAAAGCAACCTTATCTCCAGGAAATGATGACTATATGGTGACAGATTATGGTGGCTCATCTTCCTTAGTATAACCCTTCATCCTCCAGTCTTTATCTTGTCACTCTTTTTTTTTAATATTTTATTGAATTTTCCAAAACAAAGTAACAGAGTTAACATAGACTCAAAGTGCAATAAGGGTAACCGTGAACAAAGAACATTCCAGGTGAAAAAGAAGGTGGGGAGGGGAGGGGAGAGGAAAAGGAGGGTTAAAGGGACAATGGTCTATACAGGGAATGTTACTGCAAATCATATAGTGAAATGGAGGGCCATTGGCTCCCCTCCCATCTAGAGAAGCCAAGTGAGTATGGTGGATAGATCTAAACGTCACTCTTAATTGGTTCTCTCATCTACATTCCACTTCTTGGGTGTGTGGAAACAGTCAGAGATTTGGCTGTGAAGACAGGTATGATGGGCAGATGCTGGTATGTGTAGGCTCCTCTGGATGCCCAAAGTTTTTTTCTTTTTTTCTTTGGAAGATAAAGTCTTTTTAAATGAAATTATACTGTTTTATATGTTTTATTTTTATTTATTTGTATTAGTTATTTGCCACTTACAGCCAGGGAAAGGTAAGTTTTGAGCAAGTCCCATGCTCCCTGAAATGTCTTTATTGTACCTGTTAAAGTGTATATAAACCAAGAACACAAATATATTGCAGCTCAGCAGTCCTTAACCGGTTGCCGACCGCCGCACGACTATATACTGCGGCGGTCAGCCCCGGCCAGGCAGAGTGACGTAGCGGTACGTCACTAGCCTTCGCCGCTCTGGTGCGCGCGCGCGCACCCGCGGTCCCGCCGATGACTCGATTGGGGTCAGAACCGATCAGTCATCAGGTCCAGGCCAATCATTTTTGGTCTGGACCTGTTGATCGGTCCTGCCCAATCAGATCTCCCTCTAAGCCTGTGAAATGTAAACACAGGCTTAGAGGAGATGTGCCCTCCCCTCCCAACGGTCTTTTTGGATCCAGCGTGAGAGGAGAGCACATCTAATTGTAAGTACAGCACCAAGCACGTACATACACACTTAGATAGGCACATTTCACCCCCGATCGCCCCCCCAATTAACCCCTACAGCACCTGACACAACACACACTATATACAGCATATAGCATTTACCTATATACCTGTATAAGTGTGATTTGTGAACAGGTGTAGCACTTGCGACCCCCCCTTTTCCACTCAAATTACCCCCCACCCCCCCTAATAAAGATTTAACCCACTGATCTCCCCTGACCCCCCCCTGATCACCGCCGTTAACCCCTACACCCTCTGTCACATCAGCACTAATACAAACGCAATATACGGTGTTATTGTATTTTTGTATTAGTGTCATTGTGATCAGAATTAGCGCAGGCGACTAAGTTTCTGTCCCAAGAAGGTTTAGGGTCCCCGCCACCTGCCCAATAAAGATTTAAGCCCCTGACCCCCCCCTGATCACCCCTACACCCCCTGCCATAACACACACTGTATACAGTATATAGCATTTTGCTATATACCCGTATAAGTGTGATTTGTGGTCAGGTCTAGCGCTTGCGACCCCCCTTTTTCCACTTGAATTACCCGCCAACCCCCCCTAATAAAGATTTGAGCCCCTGATCTCCCCTGACCCCCCCCCTGATCACCGCTAGTTAACCCCTACACCCTCTGTCACATCAGCACTAATACAAACGTAATATACTGTGTTTTTGTATTTTTGTATTAGTGTTATTGTGATCAGAATTAGCGCAGGTGACTAAGTTTGTGTCCCAAGGAGGTTTAGGGTCCCCGCCACCCGCCCAATAAAGATTTAATCCCCTGATCCCCCCCTGATCACCCCTACACCCCCTGCCACAACGCACACTGTATACAGTATATAGCATTTTCTATATACCCGTATAAGTGTGACTTGTGACCAGGTTTAGCGCTTGCCACCATTTCTTTTATCCTTAGGATACCCGCCAGCCCCTTCCAATAAAGATTTAAACCCCTGATCCCCCCCTGATCACATCCCGTTAACCCCTACACCCTCTGTCACATTAGCACTAATACACACATAATATACTGTTTTTACTGTATTTTGTATTGGTGTCATTGTGACTTGAGGTTGCTCTAGCTAGCTAGTTTCTTTCCCAAAGGAGGTTTAGGGTCCCCGCCACCCCCCCCCCCCCCAGATCCCCGGCGCATAGTTTAGAAGTAACCCCTTGATTACCACACACGCACGCACATACACTTCCATTTCTAGTATAGTGTTTGAACAGATCAATATCTGATCTGATCAGAGCTATACTAGCGCCCCCATAGTTTAGGGTTCCCAAAACGCGGTGTTTGCACGATCAGCACTGATTCCGGCCAGCACCTGCGTTTAACCCTTTCACCCAGGTAAGTGTAGTAATCAATAGATTACTGTCACTTACAAAAAACACAAGACACAAAACCGCTGTGTTAGCAGAGTCAGGCCTGATCCCTGCTAGCATTAGCAGTTTTTTTTGGTAGCGCTTGAAATAGTCTTCGACAACGAGGTGCTTTTATTACCTGTGAGTCGCATCACTGTACGGGTAAATTTAGTTACCAAAATGTCTAAACGTTCGTACAGTGATGAAGCTATTTACAGTATAATGACCATGCCAGGTGAGAGCGATGGGGAAGCCTCACCGGCAGAATCAGGGTCAGTATACGAACCAGATGACAGCAGCGGCTCCCTGACAGACAGCTCCGACGACAGATGGGTCCCTGTTAGACCCAGGCGTACCCGACCCCATTCTGGAGTTGTTGAAATGCAGGAATCGCAGGGTGCTCGTATGGAGCAGAGTGTGGTTACTAGTGCCGCTCATTTTTCTGGCGACCTGGCAAGCGCAAGTACAACCTGGACCTAGTACAACCAGCACTGCAGTAAGACCTGGTGACGTGGCGAGTCCCCTAAGTGCAGTTGAAGCTGGTGCGGTGGCTAGCACAAGTAGTGGCCCGCAGCCACCGCGTATTCGAAGACAGGCCCGTAGAGCCCATAGTGCCCTCCCTGATGCGCTGGCATATCCCAATTGGCAACCCACTGATTCTACAGCGCCAGTACTTCCCCCATTCACTGCCCAACCTGGAATCCACGTGGAGACAGCTGGTTTTACGCCCCTGAACTTTTTTGAGCTGTTCTTCACGGAAGATCTTTTCAGATCTATTGTGGATCAATCAAATTTATATGCTCAACAATTTATCGCCGTCAACCCAAATTCGCACCTTGCCAGATGATTCGGCTGGAATCCTATAATGGTTTCCGAATTTAAAATCTTTCTGGGCCTTTCCCTCCACATGGGCATAACTAAACAAAGTGAATTGCGGCTATATTGGTCCACTAGCCCAGCTCACCATATGCGCATGTACTCTGCCTCCATGTCCAGGGGGAGATACGAGCAAATTCTGCGATTTATGCATTTCAGCGACAATGAAATCTGTCGTCCTCGGGGAGACCCTGCATACGATCGGCTCCACAAAATTCGGCCCCTCATAGACCACTTCAATCAGCGGTTTGCAGCCTTGTTTACCCCCGAACAAGTTGTCTGCATTGACGAGTCCCTGATTAAATTTACTGGCCGCCTTGCTATCAAACAGTACCTCCCCAGCAAGCGTGCCAGATACGGGGTCAAGTTGTATAAGCTCTGTGACAGGGCCACAGGCTATACAGTTAATTTCCGTGTCTATGAGGGAAAAGATAGCACTGTGGAGCCCCCGAACTGCCCAGACTACATAGGGAGCAGCGGTAAGATTGTTTGGGACTTGGTGTCACCCTTATCCGGAAAGGGGTACCATTTGTACGTGGACAATTTTTACACAAGCGTGCCACTATTTAGTCACCTGCTTGATTTACAAATTGGCGCATGTGGCACCGTGCGACCTAATCGCCGGGGCTTCCCCCAACGGCTTGTAAATTCCCGTCTTAGTCGGGGGGCGAGAGCCTGCTTGAAAACGGACAAATTGCTTGCGGTGAAGTGGAAGGATACACGGGATGTTTATGTTCTGTCCTCCCTTCACGCAGACACGACAGTCCAAATCCCTACGGCAACTGGCGTTATGGAGAAACCCCTCTGTGTCCACGAATATAACCTTAACATGGGAGGGGTGGACCTTAACGACCAGCTTTTGGCGCCGTATTTAGTTGCCCGTAAAGCCAGACGCTGGTACAAAAAAGTGTCTGTTTACCTTTTCCAATTGGCTATGCTGAACGCCTTTGTCCTATACAGGGCGTCAGGACGAACTGGACCCTTCCGGGAATTCCAGGAAGCGGTCATCCTTGCCTACCTGTACCCAGGAGGCATGCCTGCCCAACTTCCCCTTCCAGATGCAGTGAGCCGGCTGCATGAGAGGCATTTTCCTTATGCCCTCCCGAGTACCCCTACCCAAATACGACCCCAAAGACGATGTCGTGTCTGTAGCAGGCGCGGATTTAGACGTGACACCCGTTATTATTGTCCCAAATGTCTTGACCAACCTGGTCTCTGCATCGGGGAATGTTTTGAGCGCTACCATACACTAGTGGAGTATTAGTGTAGGGTACAGCACGACACAGTGTAGGGCACACAAACACAGGGTCTCGAAGGATGTTGGATGTCCATCGACATTTTGAGAGACCCAAGCTGGAAGAGAAGATCGCAGAAGATCGCACTCCCTCCCAAATCAAGAAATAAAGGAACAGTTAGAAAGAAAAATAAAAGGATCCAAAAACTGTTGTTGTGTCAGTAATTTTATATGTCCTTCTACTCTTCTTACTGTACTTTTAAATGTCCTTTGTTTTTTCATTCTTTTGTGACCTGTTTCTCTTGCAGGTACTCGTCGGCTACCACGCATTGATTTTATATATTCTGACACAAACAGCGTTTGCGCTCAGCATATATGGATACCTTTGCTGATAGCAGCTGTGGTGATTTTCTGATTTCAGCACTGCAGTTAAAATCTTATTTTGGTATACGTGGATAGTGCCGTGTATACCCATCATTAAATTCAGTGGGTGGTTGTTTGGGCGGTTAATGATGAGAATCCAAAAACTTTTGTTGTGTCAGTCATTTTATATGTCCTACTCTTCCTAATGTACTTTTTTTTAATGTACTTTGTTTGTTTTTTCATTCTTTTGTGACCTGTTTCTCTTGCAGGTACTCGTCGGCTACCACGCATTGATTTTATATATTCTGACACAAACAGCGTTTGCGCTCAGCATATATGGATACCTTTGCTGATAGCAGCTGTGGTGATTTTCTGATTTCAGCACTGCAGTTAAAATCCTATTTTAGTATACGTGGATAGTGTCGTGTATACCCATCATTAAATTCAGTGGGTGGTTGTTTGGGCGGTTAATGATGAGTAATACTACGCATTATTCCTGTGCTGATTTCTGATAGGTTCTCTTTTTTTCCGTTCAGCCCACAGGCTGCATGAAAAAAAAAAAACCTATATGCCAAACAAGGACCAGCAATGTACTGGTACATTGCTGGACTTTGAGTGGTTGTACCAGGATGATGCCTGCAGATTTAGGCATCATCTTGGTATCGTTTTTTACAGCCAGCGGTCGGCTAACATGTAAAAGAAATCCTAGCAGGTAATTGGCCGCTAGACTGCTTTTACATGCAGTGGGAGGGGCCTCCCCCCCCCACCGCCGCCTTCCGCAGCCTTCCGTGGTTTTTCTCGGGCTCTCCTGTCCCACCGGTTAACCCGAGAGTGCAGCCGGTGGTTCAGTTATCTAACCATAGAGCTAATTGAAGATTAGAATGGCTCCAATCATCTCTATGGCCTAAGATGCCGGAGGCTACGAGCATTTCATGACTTCTTTTTCGCCAGAAATAAACAGGGCCATTGGGAAATTGGGAAAGTATTTTATCACACCAATTTTGGCGTGGTCAGATGCATTAAGGTCAGAGGAGAGATCTAGAGTATAAAAGACCCCAATTTTTTTAAAAAAGAGTACCTGTCACTACCGATTGCTATCATAGGGGATATCTAAATTCACTGTGATAACAATAAAAATGATTTAAAAAAAAACATTAAAGGAAAGGTGTCAAAATAACATAAAAAAGCAAAAAAAAAAAAATTGAGCCCCCCCCTTTCCCCCCGTGCTTGCGCACAATGGCACACGCAAGCGTTGGTCTAGTGTCATATGTAAACCGCAATTTCAGCATGCATGTGAGGTATCGCCGCGATCGCCAGATCGAGTGCAGTAATTTTTGCAGTAGACCTCCTCTGTAAGTCTAAAGTGGTAACCTGTAGAGACTTTTAAAGGTTTTTAAAAATGTACGTACGTTGTTGCCGCTGCGCAGGCGTGCGCAATTTTTAAAGCATGTCATGTCAGGTGTCTATGAACTCGGCATAAGATCATCTTTTAAATTTTACCAAAAAAATTGGAATTATATAGTGTATTTGTGCAATAAATTTAAAAAAAATGTATTTTTTTCGCAAAAATTGCGTTTGGAAAATCTGTGCGCAAATACCGTGTGACAAAAAAATTTGCAACATCCACCATTTTATTCTATAGGGCCTCTGCTTTAAAGAAATATATAATGTTTGGGGGTTCAAAGTAATTTTCTAGTAAAAAAAAAATATTTTTTCATGTAAACAAAAAGGCACAGAAAAGGCTTGGTTTTCAAGTGGTTAGAAGAGTGGGTGATGTGTGGATAAGATTGAGCATAAAATGCCGGGACAGTTCAAACACCCCCCAAATGACCCCTTTTTGAAAAGTAGACACCCAAAGCTATTTGCTGAGAGGCATGGTGAGTCCATGGAATATTTTATATTTTGCTACAAGTGTCGGGAAAATTATTATTTCTTTTTTTTTTGTTGTTTTTTTACAGAAAGTTGTCACTAAATGATATATTGCTCACACATGCCATGTGTATATGTGAAATGACACCCCAAAATACATTCTGCTGCTTCTCCTGAGTACAGGGATACCCCATGTGTGAGACTTTTTGGCAGCCTATCTTTGTACGCGCCCCCGAAAACCAATCCACATCTTCAGGTTTTCTAATGGCGTAAATTGCTGATTTTACCCCTGACTACCCGTCACAGTATCAGAGGCCCTGAAATTTCAAGATAGCACAAAACCCCCCCAAATTACCCCATTTTGCAAAGTAGACACTCCAAGCTATTGGCTGAGAAGCATGGTGAGTCCATGGAATAGTTTATATTTTGCCACAAGTTTTGGGAAAATATTTTTTTTTTTTTTTTTTTACACAAAGTTGTCAGTAAATGATATAATGCTCACGCATGCCATGGGTATATGTGAAATGACACCCCAAAATACATTCTGCTGCTTCTCCTGAGTACAGGGATACCCCATGTGTGAGACTTTTTGCCAGTCTAGCCGCGTACAGGACCCGGAAAACCAATCTGCACCTTCTGGCTTTCTAAGGGCGTAAATTGTTGATCTCACTCCTTACTACCTATCACACTTTTGAAGTCCATAAAAGGCCAAGATGGCACAAAACCCCCCCCAAATGACCCAATTTTGCAAAGTAGACACTCCAATCTATTTGCTGAGAGGCATGGTGAGTATTTTGCAGCTCTCATTTTTTTTGGAAAATGAAGAAAAAACAGGAAAATGCATTTTTTTTCCTCTTTTTTCAATTTCCAAAACTTTGTGACAAAAAGTGAGATCTGCAAAGCACTCAACATGCCTCTCTGCAAATAGCTCAGGGTGTCTACTTTCCAAAATGGGGTCATTTGGGGGGGTTTTGTGCTATCTTGGAATTTTAGGGCCTCCGAAACTGTGATAGGTAGTCAGGAGTGAAATCAACAATTTACGCCCTTGGAAAGCCTGAAAGTGGAGGTTGGTTTTCGGGGTCCTGTACTCGGCTAGACTGCAAAAAAGTCTCACACATGGGGTATCCCTGTACTCAGGAGAAGCAGCAGAATGTATTTGGGGTGTCATTTCACATATACCCATGGCATGTGTGAGCAATATATCATTTACTGACAGCTTTGTGTAAAAAAAAAAAAAAAAAATATATATATATATATATATATATTTCCCGGAACTTGTGGCAAAATATAAAATATTCCATGGACTCACCATGCCTCTCAGCAAACAGCTTGGGGTGTCTACTTTCCAAAATGGGGTCATTTGGGGGGGGGGGGTTTTGTGCTATCTTGGAATTTTAGGGCCTCCGAAACGGTGATAGGTAGTCAGGAGTGAAATCAACAATTTACGCCTTTGGAAAGCCTGAAAGTGGAGGTTGGTTTTCGGGGTCCTGTACTCGGCTAGACTGCAAAAAAGTCTCACACATGGGGTATCCCTGTACTCAGGAGAAGCAGCAGAATGTATTTTGGGGTGTCATTTCACATATACCCATGGCATGTGTGAGCAATATATCATTTACTGACAGCTTTGTGTAAAAAAAAAAAATATATATATATATATATATATATATATATATATATATATATATATATATTTCCCGGAACTTGTGGCAAAATATAAAATATTCCATGGACTCACCATGCCTCTCAGCAAATAGCTTGGGGTGTCTACTTTCCAAAATGGGGTCATTTGGGGGGGTTTTGTGCTATCTTGGAATTTTAGGGCCTCCGAAACGGTGATAGGTAGTCAGGAGTGAAATCAACAATTTACGCCTTTGGAAAGCCTGAAAGTGGAGGTTGGTTTTCGGGGTCCTGTACTCGGCTAGACTGCAAAAAAGTCTCACACATGGGGTATCCCTGTACTCAGGAGAAGCAGCAGAATGTATTTTGGGGTGTCATTTCACATATACCCATGGCATGTGTGAGCAATTTCCCGGAACTTGTGGCAAAATATAAAATATTCCATGGACTCACCATGCCTCTCAGCAAATAGCTTGGGGTGTCTACTTTCCAAAATGGGGTCATTTGGGGGGGTTTTGTGCTATCTTGGAATTTTAGGGCCTCCGAAACTGTGATAGGTAGTCAGGAGTGAAATCAACAATTTACGCCCTTGGAAAGCCTGAAAGTGGAGGTTGGTTTTCGGGGTCCTGTACTCGGCTAGACTGCAAAAAAGTCTCACACATGGGGTATCCCTGTACTCAGGAGAAGCAGCAGAATGTATTTTGGGGTGTCATTTCACATATACCCATGGCATGTGTGAGCAATATATCATTTACTGACAGCTTTGTGTAAAAAAAAAAAAAAAATATATATATATATATATATATATATATATATATTTCCCGGAACTTGTGGCAAAATATAAAATATTCCATGGACTCACCATGCCTCTCAGCAAATAGCTTGGGGTGTCTACTTTCCAAAATGGGGTCATTTGGGGGGGTTTTGTGCTATCTTGGAATTTTAGGGCCTCCGAAACTGTGATAGGTAGTCAGGAGTGAAATCAACAATTTACGCCCTTGGAAAGCCTGAAAGTGGAGGTTGGTTTTCGGGGTCCTGTACTCGGCTAGACTGCAAAAAAGTCTCACACATGGGGTATCCCTGTACTCAGGAGAAGCAGCAGAATGTATTTGGGGTGTCATTTCACATATACCCATGGCATGTGTGAGCAATATATCATTTACTGACAGCTTTGTGTAAAAAAAAAAAAAAAATATATATATATATATATATATTTCCCGGAACTTGTGGCAAAATATAAAATATTCCATGGACTCACCATGCCTCTCAGCAAACAGCTTGGGGTGTCTACTTTCCAAAATGGGGTCATTTGGGGGGGGGGGGGGTTTTGTGCTATCTTGGAATTTTAGGGCCTCCGAAACGGTGATAGGTAGTCAGGAGTGAAATCAACAATTTACGCCTTTGGAAAGCCTGAAAGTGGAGGTTGGTTTTCGGGGTCCTGTACTCGGCTAGACTGCAAAAAAGTCTCACACATGGGGTATCCCTGTACTCAGGAGAAGCAGCAGAATGTATTTTGGGGTGTCATTTCACATATACCCATGGCATGTGTGAGCAATATATCATTTACTGACAGCTTTGTGTAAAAAAAAAAAATATATATATATATATATATATATATATTTCCCGGAACTTGTGGCAAAATATAAAATATTCCATGGACTCACCATGCCTCTCAGCAAATAGCTTGGGGTGTCTACTTTCCAAAATGGGGTCATTTGGGGGGGTTTTGTGCTATCTTGGAATTTTAGGGCCTCCGAAACTGTGATAGGTAGTCAGGAGTGAAATCAACAATTTACGCCCTTGGAAAGCCTGAAAGTGGAGGTTGGTTTTCGGGGTCCTGTACTCGGCTAGACTGCAAAAAAGTCTCACACATGGGGTATCCCTGTACTCAGGAGAAGCAGAAGAATGTATTTTGGGGTGTCATTTCACATATACCCATGGCATGTGTGAGCAATATATCATTTACTGACAGCTTTGTGTAAAAAAAAAAATATATATATATATATATATATATTTCCTGGAACTTGTGGCAAAATATAAAATATTCCATGGACTCACCATGCCTCTCAGCAAACAGCTTGGGGTGTCTACTTTCCAAAATGGGGTCATTTGGGGGGGTTTTGTGCTATCTTGGAATTTTAGGGCCTCCGAAACTGTGATAGGTAGTCAGGAGTGAAATCAACAATTTACACCTTTGGAAAGCCTGAAAGTGGAGGTTGGTTTTCGGGGTCCTGTACTCGGCTAGACTGCAAAAAAGTCTCACACATGGGGTATCCCTGTACTCAGGAGAAGCAGCAGAATGTATTTTGGGGTGTCATTTCACATATACCCATGGCATGTGTGAGCAATATATCATTTACTGACAGCTTTGTGTAAAAAAAAAAAAAAAATATATATATATATATATATATATATATATATATATATATATTTCCCGGAACTTGTGGCAAAATATAAAATATTCCATGGACTCACCATGCCTCTCAGCAAATAGCTTGGGGTGTCTACTTTCCAAAATGGGGTCATTTGGGGGGGTTTTGTGCTATCTTGGAATTTTAGGGCCTCCGAAACTGCGACAGGTAGTGCAGAGGTGACATGAAAAATTTACGCCATTAGAAAACCTGAGAGTGTTGATTGGTTTTCGCGGTCCTGTACACAGCTAGGCTCCCAAAAAGTCTCACACATGGGCCATCCCCATACTCAGGAGAAGCGGCAGAATGTATTTTAGGGTGTCATTCCACATATACCCATGTCATGTGTGAGAAATTTATCTTTTAGTGACAACGTTGTATAAAAAAAAAAATTAAAAAAAAAATTGTAATTTTCCCGAAACTTGTGGCAAAATATAAAATATTCCATGGACTCACCATGCCTCTCAGCAAACAGCTTGGGGTGTCTACTTTCCAAAATGGGGTCATTTGGGGGGGGGTTTGTGGTATCTTGACATTTCAGGGCCTCCTAAACCGTTATAGGTAGTGAGAAAATGCAATGAAAAATGTACGCCCTTTGAAATTCTGAAGGTGGTGATTTGTTTTCCGGCTCCCGTACACAGCTACGCTCCCAAAAAGTCTCACATATGTGGTATCCCTGTACTCAGGAGAAGCAGCAGAATATATTTTGGGGTGTAATTACACATATACCCATGGCATGTGTGAGCAATATATCATTTCAATGACAACTTTGTGTAAAAAAAAAAAAAAAAAAAATTTTTAGTCATTTTTCAAACACCTGTGACAAAAAAATAAAATATTCAATGAGCTCAACATGCCTCTCAGAACATTCCTTAGGATGTCTACTTTCCAAAAAGTGGTAGTTTGGGGGGGTTTTGTACTGCCCCGCCATTTTAGCACTTCATGAAATGAGATAGGCAGTCAGAAATTAAAGCTTCGTAAATTTCAGTATTTACACCATAGTTTGTAGACGCTATAACTTTTGTGCAAACCAATAAAAATACGCTCATTGATTTTTTTTGTCAAAGACATGTAGCTAAATATATTTTGGCCAAAAAAAATGACATAAATTGAGTATATTGGATATTTTTTAAAAGACAAAGTTGAAAATGTCATTTTTTTGCAAAATTTTCACTCTTTTTTTATTAATATCGCAAAAAATAAAAAGCGCAGAGGTGATCAAATGCCACCAAAAGAAAGCTCTGTTTGTGGGAAAAAAAGGACGTAAATTTAGTTTAGGTACAGCATTGCATGACCGCGCAATTATCAGTTAAAGTCACGAAGTGCCAAGTTGAAAAAAGGGGTCTGGTCCTTTAGCAGCCAAATCCTCCGGGGCTTAAGTGGTTAAATGTGGTTGCCTACATTGATTCTTTATATCCTTCTTTTATCTGGGGATCTTACCAGTGTACACTTCCTGTCCAAGGGGGAAGAGAAACATTTTAATCCTAGGCTGCTCTCCTGATTTGGCCTACAAACCACTCTTCCTTCTCATCTTCGTTCAAACAGTTCAAAGAAGAGAGCTGGGAAGCCTCATTACATTATTTGAGATTTCAGTGTATAGGAAGTTATATGGACACTAGAATTCTGACAGGGCCAAAATACTTTTTTTTTTTGCAGAACATCTATTTAGCCTAAAGAAAAAAAACAACCTTATGCAATCACTACATCAAAGGACTGGTTCTTGGCATATATTACATTTATGTTCTTGGGTTTAGATATACTTTATTTTAAAAATTGACCTGCAAGACTCAAAGGAGGGACACAACTCCATCCCACTCATCCTTAAAAAAAAGACAAAAACATCTTACTTAGTTCTCTTCAGGTGGGTCCATGCTATTTTGTGCTTGGTTATTATCAGCAACATTTTTCCTGGCACTTTCATTTTATTAATTATTATTATTAAATTTTTATCACGTTGCATGCATTGTCAACATATGGACAGACGTCCTTGAAATTACATTTTCTTTTATGTGGTAAACCTACTTAGTTTTGTTCTACATATCCATACCACAAATTGTGCCCAGTTAAGCAACTAAAATATTGTAACATCTTCTGGATTCTGTATACCTTTACCTTGTTCAATAAACTTTTTGTTATGGAAAAAAAAAGATATGATTTAGAAAATAGTTTTTCTGGGCATAGTTAGATACAAAAACCTGTTTTTTTTTCCACTAGGTGATGCTAAACTATGCCACAATACATAACCCACTATTTGATTAATAATACACTTTAAATTCTCGTGACTCTAATGAATAGCCTCTACCAGCAAGTCATGTATTATGTTTATAGCAGGTCGCTCTAATAGTCACCCCAAGCCCTTCTGTGATCAGCTATGACCATCCTATTTACTCATCATATTAACCTTCTGGGGGTTCACTGGCTTGGATGTACCACTACCATAATGAAGACACCATTGTATATTTATACTTTTCTGTCATTACTAAAATTCTCTTTTCTCTTTTATCTGACAGAAGAAAACAAGCTTTACTTAAAAATAATAAATAAAGATGCAGGTAGTTTTGCACAAAGATGCATGGAATACATGGAATATGCATTTTGAATATAGTACTTATTGTGAAAAAGTCTTTCTGCACTTATACAGTATATGAACTTCCAAATACAATAAAATAATCCACCGCGCTAAGATAAATAAATAAATAAATAAATAAATAAATAGGTATACTGATTACAATGCTGCTACTTCCATAGACATATATACCATAAAAAAGAGAGAAATCCAACATGCAACTAAATATTACATGTAAAGGAAATCATTAGCGCAATCTGACATGTCACCAACTACATGTAAATACATAAAGATACATAAAGATAGTCCATGGGGAATAGTCCATCCACACCATTAGCTTGGCTTAAAATAGCTTAGTTTGGAAGAGACCGTGGTATCCCAATGTGAAAGTAGAAGAACACCTCACACTCCACCACCGATCTGTATTCACACTCCCGATAAACTGGCCACTCACCAGAAGCAATTGCCTTCCTATACTGGCTGGCTTTGTGGAATTGTTTCCTGAGCCCAGCCACTGACATGCTGCCCTAATTGTGTGATGGGGGAGGGGAGCCCCACTATAATATCCTGGTGAGGACGAGGTACAAAGAGGAACATATATCAAGCATCTAGGTGTTCAGGATGAACTATTTGAAGTCAAGTTTGCCTTTACCATGAGAGTGGAAGGCAATTGGTTCTGGTGAGAGACCAGTTTTTTTAGGAGTGTGAATAGACATCGGTGGTGGAGTGTGAGGTGTTCTTCTACTTTCACATCGGGATACCACAGTCTCTTCCAAACTAAGCTTTTTTAAGCCAAGCTAATGATGTGGATGGACTATTCCCCATGGACTATCTTTATGTATCTTTATGTATTTACATGTAGTTGGTGACATGTCATGATCATGACTGGTTCTCCACAGAAATCAACTGGTGCCAAATGACACAAAGAGGATCATGCCAAACATTTGTAATGAAATTGAAAATATAGTACATTTTTAAAAATCTTTATAATAGTCAACATGCTTTTCTGCACCCTAATTCTGCACCCCATGGTGGTGATGTCTTACACCACCTGTAGAGGATCCATTTCACAGGCTCTTGAGGTGCAGGATTTTGGATTACCACATTAGCGTTACCAGACCTATAACCTCATTGAGAATGTCTGGAACAAAACCAAGGACCTCCAGAAGGTAACAGGCTATACGGAATTTAGTCCAATATGGCTTAATGATTTGTATATGGAGTTGGCTAAATTGCAGTGTGGAGCTAGATGGTCATAATATGGAGTAACGCACCTGAAACAAATATTTCATAATGGGGTACTTCTGCCATTTGCTGCTTTGCAGAATAAGTTCAATCTACCACCTTATATGCATTTTTATTATATGCAGTTGCAACACGCAGTTAAGGCACAGAAAAAAATACTCAGAATGCCATTTATCTTCCACGTTGTTCAGTCTCATTAGAGATGCCGACTCATCTAAAGGCTTTATCACACAAAGTTATGCCATGCTCTTACAGTCCTACCTGAGACAGCATCCTTTGAGAGTGATGGAACTCTGGGAACAAAATGTTGGCCAACTGGAAGGTGACAATGGGAGGAGGCCTTTCAGGCTGTGATCACGTGCTCATTGAATGTGTTTTACTCCTCACAGATTACACTTGATGGCCTTACTAATAGGGATGATCGAACTTTTGAAAAGTTTGGTTCGACCAGAACACCCGAATTTCCCGAAAGTTTGGTTCGGATTCCAGAACCCCATTGAAATCAATGGGACCCGAACTTCTGGAATCAAAAAACCCAATTTTGAAGCCCTAAAACCCAATAAATGCCCCTAAAAAGTGTCTAGGGTTCTGGGTCATGCCCCAGGGACTATTAATCACACAAAAAAAAGTTCTTAAAAATTGTCGTTTTTGATAGAGAGCCAATTATTGAAAAAATGTAAAAAAAAAAAGAGATTTCTTTGGATTTAGTGTCTGGGGGGTCTAAACGGTGTACCTGTGAAGTTTCAGCTCTGTAGCATGTCCAGAACCAGAATTATAGCATACCAAACCTTCAAAAATGACTTTTTTGCTTAACCGCACCTTTCTTTTGCTCCTAATCAACGGCACAGCCAATGTGTATGATGGGGACATAATGCAGTGCACTGGGAACAAGATTAGAGTTTTTTTTGGAAAAAGGTGCTGTCTCTTTAAATGTGCATATAATTAACGGGTGTATTTCCACAATGGGGCTATTATTACGAAATGTTTTCAAGATGTCCAAAGATGTATGTAGTTGCACTTTATTTCATGTAAAATGGTGTTTGGTGCACTTTAAATTGAATTCTCACAAGAAACAGACATATATGCACGGATACATTGAGGGTTAGGGTTAGGGGTAGGGGCCACAATGTAGTGCAGAGTGAACAAGATTAGAGATGTTTTGGATGAATACTGTTGTCTCTTGACTTTGAATAAAAGTAAAGGATGCTTAAAAATTGGCCTTTGGTGGTGCCGACGATGCCTTGACACCATATCCCTATGAAAGTGCTGGTAATGAAGGCAATAATTGCCTTTGTACGGAAAAAAATTGCAATGATATGCATCTGTGTGACAGGTGCGCAAAAATTGTTGTTTGGGTGTTGGCGGAGCCATACCACTGTAAGTCCAAAGAGCTGGTGTTGAAGAAGGCGTAAAAATTATGAAGGTGTGCACATGTGGAACAGGTGCGCAAACATGGTAGTTTTGGTGTTGGCGGAGCCTCCCCACCATAACCCCAAAGAGCTGGCTTTGAAGGAGCCCCAAAAATTGTAAAGGTGTGCACCTTTGGAACAGGTTCACAAACATGGTAGTTTTTGTTTAGCATAGCCTCCCCACCTTAACCCCAAAGAGCTGGTGTTGAAGGAGGCCCAAAAATTGTAAAGGTGTGCACCTTTGGAACAGGTTCGCAAACATGGTAGTTTTTGTTTAACATAGCCTCCCCACCTTAACCCCAAAGAGCTGGTGTTGAAGGAGGCCCAAAAATTGTAAAGGTGTGCACCTGTGGAACAGGTTCGCAAACATGGTAGTTTTTGTTTAGCATAGCCTCCCCACCTTAACGCCAAAGAGCTGGTGTTGAAGGAGGCCCAAAAATTGTAAAGGTGTGCACCTGTGGAACAGGTTCGCAAACATGGTAGTTTTTGTTTAGCATAGCCTCCCCACCTTAACCCCAAAGAGCTGGTGTTGAAGGAGGCCCAAAAATTGTAAAGGTGTGCACCTGTGGAACAGGTTCGCAAACATGGTAGTTTTTGTTTAGCATAGCCTCCCCACCTTAACCCCAAAGAGATGGTGTTGAAGGAGGCCCAAAAATTGTAAAGGTGTGCACCTGTGGAACAGGTGCGCAAACATGGTAGTTTTTGTTTTAGCATAGCCTCCCCACCTTAACCCCAAAGAGCTGGTGTTGAAGGAGGCCCAAAAATTGTAAAGGTGTGCACCTGTGGAACAGGTGCGCAAACATGGTAGTTTTTGTTTTAGCATAGCCTCCCCACCTTAACCCCAAAGAGCTGGTGTTGAAGGAGGCCCAAAAATTGTAAAGGTGTGCACCTGTGGAACAGGTGCGCACACATGGTAGTTTTTGTTTTATCATAGCCTCCCCACCTTAACCCCAAAGAGCTGGTGTTGAAGGAGGCCCAAAAATTGTAAAGGTGTGCACCTGTGGAACAGGTGCTCAAACATGGTAGTTTTTGTTATAACCAAAATGAGGTTCTGTGAACGTAAAGAGAATGAGAGGAGGGTTTGAGGGTGGCACCATGGTCCAGGCTTAAACTGAGGCTCAGCTGCCACATCACAACGATAGCCTAGTCTACAAGGTCTGCATCAGGTGCACCAAAGCTTGATATCCACGACTGATTCATTTTAATGAATGTCAAACGGTCGACTGAGTCGGTGGAGAGTCTCGTTTGATGGTCTGTGACGAATCCTCCTGCTGCGCTGAATGCCCGTTCCGATAGGACACTGGAAGCAGGGCAGGCCAACAACTCCATGGCATACTGGGCCAGTTCTGGCCAGTGGTCTAATCTTAAGACCCAGTATGCCAGTGGATCGGCATCGTCACATGAAAAGCCCTCTGTGTCACTTTGTGCCCTCACGTAATCGTCCACCATGTGATGCAGATGCTGTCGATGCGATGTGGAAGCTGAGAGGCCTGGGCGGTGAGGACTAAAAAAATACCGAAAGGCATCCGTCAACCGCACGCCTTCTCCAACGCTCCTCTCGTGACCACCAGTAGAATCCATGGTAGGTTGTCCCCGCCCCTGCACCCTACGGGAGTCGGGGAACGTGTTCACCAGAATCCTCTTGAGACTGTCCTCAAGGGATTTGATCCTGTGGACTCTCTGGGTGGATGGGAAAAGCTCAGAGACTTTAGACTTGTACCGGGGGTCAAGTAGGGTGGCCAACCAATAGTGGTTAGTCTCTTTAATGGCCTTGATTCTGGGGTCCTTTCGCAGGCTCTGAAGCATGATGTTTCCCATGCGTCGCAAATTAGCGAAGGCCTGAGAAGCTGACTCCTCGGGGTCACTCAAAACGACATTATCTTGAACGGGCTCCTCCTCCTCCCAGCCACGCACTACTCCAAAGTGTCCCGAGGGAGTCAAACTAGGCCTTGCAGATTGCCGCATGTCTTCCTCCTCCTCCTCCTCAAACCCTGCAAAAGTTCCCGCAGAATCGTCCTCCTCCTCCTCCTCTTCCACCCCTGGATCCTGCTCGGGCCTCTGGGAGCTAGGCATAATGGGGTCAGGATTCTCAGGATAAAGGGGGCCTTGAGAGGCAAGGAAGTCCTCCTCTTCCTCCTGCTGCTCTGCCTCCAGTGCCCTGTCCATAATGCCACGCAGAGTGTGCTCCAACAAAAACAGTACCGGTAGGGTGTCACTGATGCATGCGCTGTCCTGCCTGACCATCCTTGTGGCCTCCTCAAATGGCGAGAGGACAGCGCATGCATCCTTAATCAAAAGCCACTGCCGTGGTGAAAAGAAGCCCAGGCGCGCTGTCAGGGTTACCTGATCCGAGGCCGAGGTGCTGAGAGGGCTCCCCTTGCGGCTCAGTGCGGCACACCCCTGGAGATGGTACAAAGGGTGTGGCGCCCCAAGTGGCACGGGTTACCAGCTGCAGGCAGGTAGGTAGAACCAGAGCAATCCGAGAGCGAACTGGAACAGGCTGGAATCGCAGCAGGGTATGAGTCTTCAAGGCTCTGAAGCAGCCGGGCTACCTTGTGCCAAGGAATGGTCTCTAGTAGCGGAAACCGTGGTACAAGCCGAGGTCATGCACAGGAGACAACCAGAATAGCCGAGGTCTTGAAGCAAGCCGGGGTCATACACAGGAGACAACCAGAATAGTCGAGGTCTTGAAGCAAGCCGGGGTCATACACAGTAGGTAACGGAAGCAAGGTCAGTGGGAGAAGCCAAGGGTCAAACCAGGAGCAGGAGATCAAACGGAATCAGGAACAAGCCAAGTCACAACAGGAAATCCAAACAGGAAACAGGAAGCACAGGAAGCTGAGAGATAATCCAGCAATGAGTCTGATCCTATGGCCACCTTTTATAGGCCATTTCCCTGACAGGCCAGCAGAGGGCTGTGTCAGTTGAGTCAGGAGCATCCATTTCTATTACTGGAAATGTTGCCAATTCTCCTATGGCCATTTCCCTGACAGGCCAGCAGAGGGCTGTGTCAGTTGAGTCAGGAGCGTCCATTTCTATTACTGGCAATGTTGCCAGTTCTCCTATGGCCATTTCCCTGACACGCGCAGAGCCAGTGCTGGTGCCGTACTCGCATAGGTATTCATTGAGGGACCTCTGCTGCATGTACAGGCGCTGCAGCATAGCCAAGGTGGAGTTCCAGCGGGTGGGCATGTCACAGATGAGGCGGTGTACCGGCCAGGGACGACACTACATTGCCTTCCACATGTTGGTATAGGGATGGCAGGGCCTTACGGGCAAAGTAATGCCGACTTGCCACCTGCCACTGTGGAACTGCACATTTTGCGAAGTCACGGAAGGGAGCAGACTCTACCAGGTTAAATGGTAATAGTTGCAGAGCCAGTAGTTTAGCCAAACTACTGTTTAGACGCTGGGCATGTGGGTGGCGGGGAGTATACCTTTTTTTTAGTTCCAGCATGTGTGGAATCGAAATTTGGCGTCTAGATGTTACAGCTGGTGGTGTGCTGGAGGTAGATGCGACACTGCCTGCTATATCATCATCCCTGTCAGTGGAGGCTGCCAACAGGTGACGAGTGACTATAGCAGGGCCAGGAACAGACTGATGTGCAGGTGGAGCAGGTGGAGCATGAGGAGGAGCGCGAGGAGGACTAGGAGGCCGACTGACCAATCTTTGGCCCTTTTGTGGGTTCTTTAAATGCTCCTGCCAACGGGCCGAGTGGTGGGTGATCAAATGCCTGTTTAGGCAGCTTGTACCCAGGTGGTTGACATTTCTGCCACGTTTTATACCCTTCTTACAAATCTTGCAGATCGCAACTGTTTTGTCTGCATGGGATGTCTCAAAAAAGTCCCAGCAAGATGAGGTGTGTATAGTGGCCCTGGAGACAACAGGTGCGGCCTTAGATGGAGCGGGCCGTCTGCTCTCCCCTCTTGCTTGCTCTGCCTCCTCCTCAACCTCAGACCCAACATCTGACTTCATCAAAGACTGAGCATCAGGCCTGGCCCGGGAGACAACAGGTGCGGCCTTAGATGGAGCGGGCCATCTGATCTCCCCTCTTGCTTGCTCTGCCTCCTCCTCAACCTCAGACCCAACATCTGACTCCATCAAAGACTGAGCATCAGGCCTGGCCCGGGAGACAACAGGTGCGGCCTTAGATGGAGCGGGCCGTCTGCTCTCCCCTCTTGTTTGCTCTGCCTCCTCCTCAAACTCAGACCCAACATCAGACTCCATAAAGGACTGAGCATCAGGCTGGAGTAGATGGCCGACACTGTGGTCAAACAGCTCAGCTGACTCCTCTGTCATGTCTGAAGTTGGGTCTAAGGGAGGACGTGAGGTGGACATGGACTCATCTGTATTTGTTCTGACAACTGCAGAAGACTGACCACTTTTCTCTGACTGGGTCACTTTAGTTGCAGATGATGCCGATGATGAGGGTTTGGTCATATAGTCCACCACCTCCTGTACATACTGTGGACGTATAGCTTGGCCACTGCCGGAGAACAATCCAAATGGTGGCCTGGCTGAGGACTGACCACCATGTCCACCCCTGCCTCTAGACACCCTAGAAGCTGTGCCCCTTTCCGCAGCAGGGCCACGTATGCCTTTTCTTGGTCTACCAGGCATATTTGTCCCTGATGCGTTGGCAACTGTGTGCGGTGAAAAACGCACACTGCTATGCGACCCACAGTTGTCGCTGGATACAGCACAGCAGATGTGTCACGCACAGTAGCAAAGCCTTTTGCACAGTGGACCTAACGCTTTGAACAAAAGGCGTTAAGTTGTCACTGATGCGTTGGCAACTGTGTGCGGTGAAAAACGCACACTGCTATGCGACCCACAGTTGTCGCTGGATACAGCAGAGCAGATGCGTGTCACGCACAGTTGCAAAGGCTTTTGCACAGTGGACCTAACGCTTTGAACAACAGGTGTTAAGTTGTCACTGATGCGTTGGCAACTGTGTGCGGTGAAAAACGCACACTGCTATGCGACCCACAGTTGTCGCTGGATACAGCACAGCAGATGTGTCACGCACAGTAGCAAAGCCTTTTGCACAGTGGACCTATCGCTTTGAACAACAGGCGTTAAGTTGTCACTGATGCGTTGGCAACTGTGTGCGGTGAAAAACGCACACTGCTATGCGACCCACAGTTGTCGCTGGATACAGCAGAGCAGATGCGTGTCACGCACAGTTGCAAAGGCTTTTGCACAGTGGACCTAACGCTTTGAACAACAGGCGTTAGGTTGTCACTGATGCGTTGGCAACTGTGAGCGGTGAAAAACGCACACTGCTATGCGACCCACAGTTGTCACTGGATACAGCACAGCAGATGCGTGTCACGCACAGTTGCAAAGGCTTTTGTACAGTGCACCTAACGCTTTGAACAACAGGCGTTAAGTTGTCACTGTATTTTGCTGCCTAGCAAGCACGTACACCTGCTGTGATACAGCAGCACTGTGCCACGTGCTCACTAAACAGAACCCTCACACTTTCCCTACAGAAACTCAATTATTAAATATAACTAATGTAGTACAAAGTTCCCTAACTACACTAGATATCCCTTTCCACTAAATAGAAAGCTCCATACAGCAGAAGACTGACACTGTCCCTTAAGTTTTTTTTTTTTTTTTTAAACTCTAAGAACCAGCACAATCGCTGTATCTAACTACACTGGCTGTAAGCTAAATACAATTCTGCTATATGGAGCTTTATAACCACTCGATATGTAGGAAATGTAGTGTAGCAAAGCAGGAGTCAGAGAACTGCTTCAACTCTCTTCAACAGGATCTGGATCACTGTGCTAGGGGTTAGGCGGGGCCATCTTATATAGTGTGGGGCGTATTCACTCCTGATTGGCCTCTGGTCCCCGTAGTCACTCCAATCACGTTCCTAGGAGACTCCATTCCCCCTCATTGGCTTTTGCAGACGTTTCTGGGCCAATCACGGGCTTTTAAAGCCCAGTTCCTGTCCCAGTGCATTTTGGGCGGTTCTGGTGGCCGAATACCGAACTTTTACCGCAAAAAGTTCGGTAATTCGGCCGAATATCGAACATCCAATGTTCAGATCGAACCGATGGTCGACCCGAACCATTCGATCATCCTTACTTACTAACAGAATCTACTTGTACAAGGTGTAAGCGGGAACATGGTGACCTAATTCACCGTTTGTGGCATTGCCCGAAACTACATTTCTATTTGGCGGGGGTTGTGAATAGTAGGGATGATCGAACGGTTAGGGTCGACCATTGGTTCGACCCGAACATTGGCTGTTCGAAATTCGGCCGAAGTCCGAAATTTTTGTGGTAAAAGTTTGGAATTCGGCCACCAGAACCGCCCAAAATGCAATGGGACAGGAACTGGGCTTTAAATGCCCGTGATTGGCCCAGAAACATCAGTAAAAGTCGATTGGAGTAACTAGGGGTCCAGAGGCCAATCAGGAGTGAATACGCCCCCCCATACGCCCCCCAGTATATAACATAGCCCCGCCAAATCTCTAGCACTGTAATAGAGAGGCTGTGGAATAGAGTGGAAGCATTTCTGTTACTCCTGCTGCTCCAGTGTCATTTTGCAATTATTAGTGTGAGGAAAGGGATATGCAGTGTAGTTAGGGTACTATATACCACTATAGTTAGATTCAATAATCTAGTTTCTGTAGGGAAAGCTTTAAGTGTCAGGGTGACTGTAGTGTAGTGTAGGGTGAACTGACTCTGCTATGCCAGGGTGACCGAACTCTTCCATGTCAGGGTGACCGTAATGTAGTTTAGGGTGAACTGACTCTGCTATGCCAGGGTGACCGAACTCTTCCATGTCAGGGTGACCGTAATGTAGTTTAGGGTGAACTTACTCTGCTATGCCAGGGTGACCAAACTCTTCCATGTCAGGGTGACCGTATGGAAGGTATATATATATGTATATATATATATATATATATATATGGAATCAAAAAACACAATTTTGAAGCCATAAAACTCAATAAATGCCCCTAAAAGTGCCTAGGGTTCTGGGTCATGCCCCAGGGATTATTAATCACACAAAAAAAGTTCTTAAAAATTATCGTTTTTGATTGAGATATATATATATATATATATATATATATATATATATATATATATATATATATATATATAAATATATGTGTGTATATATATATATATATATATATATATATATATGTATATATATATATATATATATATATGGAATAAAAAAAAACACAATTTTGAAGACATAAAACTCAATAAATGCCCCTAAAAAGTGCCTAGGGTTCTGGGTCATGCCCCAGGGACTATTAATCACACAAAAAAAGTTCTTAAAAATTGTCATTTTTGATAAAGATATATATATATATAAATATATGTGTGTGTATATGTATATATATATATATATATATATATATATATATATATATATATACATGGAGTCAAAAAACACAATTTTGAAGCCCTAAAACCCAATAAATGCCCCTAAAAAGTGCCTAGGGTTCTGGGTCATGCCCCAGGGACTATTAATCACACAGAAAAAAGTTCTTAAAAATTGTCGTTTTTGATAGAGAGCCAATTATTGAAAAAATTATTGAAAAAAAAATTAGATTTCTTTGGATTTAGTGTCTAGGGGGGTCTAAAAAGTGTACCTGTGAAGTTTCAGCTCTGTAGCATGTCCAGAACCAGAAAAAAAAGATAATTTTTCTTAGAATTTCAGTAGCGCAGGGATGGTGTTACCCTCCGTTCACACCTGGGCGTTTTTGTTTCGGGCATTTATTGGGCGTTTTTTGGGCGTCTTTGGAGGCAGGCATGACATCTGAACTTCTGTATAGGGGTATATATATATATATATATATATATATATATATATATATATATATATATATATATATATATACACAGACACTAAATCCAAAGAAATCTCATTGTTTTTTCCAATAATTTTTTCAATAATTGGCTCTCTATCAAAAACGACAATTTTTAAGAACTTTTTTTGTGTGATTAATAGTCCCTGGGGCATGACCCAGAACCCTAGGCACTTTTTAGGGGCATTTATTGGGTTTTAGGGCTTCACAGTGGTGTTTTTTGATTCCATATATATATATCTTTTTTTTCTGGTTCTGGACATGCTACAGAGCTGAAACTTCCCAGGTACACTTTTTAGACCCCCCAGACACTAAATCCAAAGAAATCTCATTTTTTTTCAATAATTTTTTCAATAATTGGCTCTCTATTAGAGTTGAGCGGACACCTGGATGTCCGTGTTCGGCGGGTTCGGCCGAACTTGAAAAAAAAGTCTGGGTCCGTGTCCCGGACTTTTTCCGAACTTTACCCGGACACCGAACCCCATTGAAGTCAATGGGGACCCAAACTTTCAGGCACTAAAATGGCTCTAAAACACCAATGGAAAGGGCTAGAGTGCTGCAAATGGCAGCAAAATGTAGTTAAGAGCATGGCAAGTGTTCTTAAAAAAAATCCCCTTTAAATTAATTTTTTAATAGCAGATTAGAACAGCAATCTGTAGTGAAATATAGCTGAACGCTGCACACAACAGACTGATAAAAAATGATTTTTTTCTCCCTCCTCCTCAGTGGGCTCAAGTGAGGGCAAAAAGATTGTTCACTGCACCACCCCCCACACAGCAAAATCGATGTAGACTGTCCCTGCCTAATCTCCAGCCTGTCCCTAATATGCTCAATAAGATCGTTCACTGCACCACCCCCCACACAGCAAAATCAATGTAGAAGACTGACCCTGCCTAATCTCCAGCCTCGCCCTAAAATGCTCTAATAACTTTCCCTGCCTGCACTGCGACCTGTCCCTGCATTCTTTTCAGACACAATTTTTCACGGAATCACTGTCTGTCCCTAATCAGCAGCCAGCACGTATGATGTGTGCTCTGTCTCTAAACTACAGAAGAATGACGTGGCGCGCTGGGGCTCTCGAACTTATAAAGACATGGTCACATGCTTCAGATGGCCAATCACAGCTACTAATACATTAGTAGGCATGGCTGTGATGGCGCACACCAGTTAAACGCTTGTTGATTGGCTGTTGAAAGCCCGCCATTAAAAGCGCGCCATTACATACAAAACAGGAAATAAAATGACCGAACACGGATTTTAAACCCGAACATACAGTAAAGTTTTCGGGTCCGTGTTCGGGTAACAAAAATCCAATTATTCGGTACGAACAGGAATAATACAGTCCGTGTTCGCTCAACACTACTCTCTATCAAAAACGACAATTTTTCAGAATTTTTTTGTGTGATTAATAGTCCCTGGGGCATGACCCAGAACCCTAGGCACTTTTTAGGGGCATTTATTGGGCTTTAGGGCTTCAAAATTGTGTTTTTTTATTCCAGAAGTTCGGGTCCTATTGATTTCAATGGGGTTCTGGAATCCAAACCGAACTTTCGGGAAATTCAGGTGTTCTGGTCGAACCGAACTTTTAAAAAGTTCGATCATCCCTAGGAATAGGTTCAATTTAGTGTTTCGGGTGTCCCTTCCCCTAAACATAAAGGTCTGTTTATTGGGTATACTGGAAGAGTATGACTGGGAAATGCACACCAGAGAGGCTATACTTGGAGCCTTGTTCCAGGCACGAAAGTTGATCATGGTACGTTAGAAGTCAGAGGTCCCCCCTACTGTGAGGTAAAGGGTTAAAAATCTAAGTGAGGTGTTAAGAATGGAAAAGCTTATTTACCAACATAGGGGTAATGCACATAAGAGGTTATGGGTCCTGTGGTTGGATGTTCCGGGGCTTGCATCAGTAGATTTGACCATGAATAGACTGCTTGGGCTCAATGCTGGCTAGCTTTGTTCTATTCCATAGGGTATGATGACAGAATGCTAGAAAGTTGACAGCTTTGTCTCTGTGAATGTTGCAAAAATATTTTTTGTTTTTGTTTTTTTTTTCTTGTGTATGAAAGTTGCATCTGGTAATGTATTATTGTGTTTAATATTTTTCTGGAATTGACATCAGTGGCGGGTGTGTTTCCGCTGAGATATAATGTATGCTGCTGAATTTTCAATGAAAGTTTTTGTTGGATTTAAATAAATTAAATAAATAGTACATTTTACTGAAACATGGATTTCATGCAGAATAAAGGTAGTGATGAGACACCACAATATAGCTAGAGTGCTTTTTATTCTACGGCGAATGACCTGGTGGGAGAATGTACAGTGAATGATCAGTGAACACGTACTGCCTTATTAATATGTCTTTAGCTTAATGTATAAACATTTTATATTATATAATATTTCATTTTACTCCTAACCACCAGAGGGCAGTAGAGATACAAGCACGGTTGTTGTGAAACTGAAATACATAAAAGTATATTTTTGACCTTTATTTTTGGTCAGATAATTTAACTACTTGCCCACCGTGCACTTTCACCCTCTTCCCATGCAGGCCAATTTTCAGCTTTCAGCGCTCTCACACTTTGAATGACAATTGCGCGGTCATGCTACACTATACCCATATGAAATTATTATCATTTTTTTCACACAAATAGAGCTTTCTTTTGGTGGTATTTAATCACTTCTGGGTTTTTTATTTCTTACAAAAAAAAAGAAAAAAGACAGAAAATTTTGAAAAAAAAAGTTTTTCTTATTTTCTGCGAGTACATTTTGTCGGGGTTATTGGGGGTTATTAATTAACTAATAGAATAACAATGATTTTAAAATCCATGTATATTTCATATTATGCATAAGAGATTCTGAATGGTATAGCGTCCTTTTTGTTTTTAGGGTGAAATAAAGTTCATATATGTACTTGTTAAACAAAATGTCTCTCACAAGTTTACAAAGGGTCTATGGTTTCAACAGAGATCTTTGTATTTCTTTTGAAATCATAAATAAGATGATACATTGACATCTCTATCAGATAAGACTCAGTTAGCCTGATGCTATACCAGATGTTAAGGGGATGGTAGTGCCAGTCTGTCTATAAGTATATAACAATGGACCCCAGTATACTCTAGTTGTATTTTAAAATGAGCTATATATAAATGTTAAAGATACATCATTATGTGTGAGAAGATATTAGCCATAATTATGTCATTATATTATGTAAGGCATATACATATATATTTAGGAATGTTATATCACATTTTGGGTTTATATCCTTACAGTAGTAATCTTACTTAGACTTAAGACTAGAGTGAATACTAATTACTTCATTTTAAGGTATGTGGTAGGAGTGTTTATATAAGAATTGCTTTGGATTAGACTAAGTGTTTTAGGTATCGTAAATATTACAGGCCAGACAAAATGCCTGACAGCCTATGGCATGGTCAAATAATTAATGGATATTCACTAGCCAGAGGTCAAAGAGGTCATCAGATAAGGATATAATGGTAATTGTTTCTAATTATGTTAACTACAAAATCTAATGAACAGTACGATACTGCCCTCTATAGACGAAATACCAAATGCAGTTTTGGGATATTTCAGATATTCCCATATAGAAATATTATATTGTATTAAAAATAATTATTATTGAAATGGTTTACCAGATCCAATAATTGCCAGAGAATGATGGAGATACAGATGGACATTTATGTATGTACTGGGAGTATGGAAAAAGTTTTATTATGTGTTTTATGATTACTCTTACATATAGAGAAATCATTCTTTAATTTTATTATACCAAGTATTGGGTTAATTATCAAAAGAGGTGTGTCTCTGACCTCACCAGTTTAGTTATAGAATATACCATCCAATAGGGATAATGTTTCATCCCTCTGGGTTTTACTTATGGTAATTTTTATAGCTCTTTGTTCTTACCATATAAAAGAACACCCCAGATGAGAGAGAGACATCACATTACATTACACTACTGACAACACACCTTACACTTACATCACACACGCTACTATGTCCATCTATAGACTCATCCAGACATACTCCATGGTCCATCATTCATTTGAAACTTGGAGGAAACTCCTCCCTCACTGGCATCCATCTTAGGACTCTGGTAACGACCATTTGAAGCTAGCGGCCATCTTAAGTGTGGTAAATATGCCTTGCTATGTTATTTGATTTTATTTAACAATTGTTTATTCCTTCCTTATATGTTTTATATTGCATATTTAAGGGTAATGAGATTACAATCCCAGCCGTATAAACCATAGTAGATTTTTCTCTAAAAAGCTGATTTTTGTTTTTATACATTTTTATTAATATCATATTTAGTGCATTATTTGCAATTTTAAGTCTTCCGTTTTGCATGGCTTATTCTCACTCATCTGCAGTGAAGTGACTTTTGGCTATGCATTGCGCAGACCATTGTAATCTGTTTATATACAATATTTACATATGGTTTATGCTTTACCTGGAGAAATGGTAATCTTGCTTTCGTTTTGCTTTCACTTTCACTTTGTTTCAGTTTCAGTTTCATTATTGAGCTAAACATCACAATGCATTGATTGTTTGAAGTTAGTATTTTTTCTGTAGAGTTATCTTTTTGTGTCATTTTATTTTTGATCATATATTGTGATTATATGTCTTGAGAATAAATATTTTTATATATATTCCATACTGTAGACCGTACTCACTAAGATTGGTATATGCTTTTAAAAAGAAATTAACCAATTAAAAAGAATTCACGACAAATTGATTTATGGCATAAGTGGAGATTCTCCTTCCGCACAGATCTTTGCTTATTAACCATAAATAAATACACTGCTATATTCAGAGCAGTATAAATATTCTGACATAATTAAGTACGAGCGCGAGATATTATTATTAAATATTCTTACAATTTTGAAAATAAATAAATTTTTCTCCTTCACTGATGTGCGCTGATGAGGTGGCACTGATGGGCACTGATAGGCTGAACTGATGGGCACTGATGAGGTGGCACTTATGGGCACTGATGAGGTGGCACTTATGGGCACTGATGAGGTGGCACTGATGAGGAGGTACTAATATGCCGCACTGATGAGCACTGATAGGCAGCACTGATAGGCGGCACTGATGAGCACTGATAGGCGGCACTGATGAGCACTGATAGGTGGCACTGCTGGGCACTGAGAGGTGGCACTGCTGGGCACTGAGAGGCGGCACTGACAGGCGGCACTGATGGGCGGCACTGATGGGAACTGAGAGGTGGCACTGCTGGACACTGACGGGTGGCACTGATGGACACTGACGGGTGGCACTGATGAGCACTGATGGGCGGCACTGATGAGCAGCACCATCAGTGCCCACAGTGCTGCCAGTCAGTGCTCATCAGTGCCTATATGAGCAGGCACTGATGGGCACTGACTGGCAGCACTATGGGCACTGATTGTGGGCACTGATGGGGGCACTGATGGAGGGCACTGTGGGCACTGATGGTGGGCACATTTTATTTTATTTACCTTTGTTGTAATCAGGGCACTGGTGATCAGTGCCCTGATTACATTTTTCTTTGTCCCCGAACAGCTGATCGGCTCTCTCCTTCCTCACACTGCAGTCTCTGTGTGAGGAAGGAGAGCTGGCGATGAGAGATGATCTCATATGTTTACATATGAGATCATCTCTCATTGCATGGGCCGATCACGTGGTAAATGGCCGCTGTGATTGGCCATTTACCACGATCTGTGATTGGCTGTGTCCAAGGGACACGGCCAACACAGACTTTCTCCGATGCGCGCTCGCAGGAGCGCCCGGGGAGCCTGTCTCTGGGAGGCCGTTTAAAGACGGCCTCCCGGAAATGTGAGTCCGCGCTGTAGCCATACTTCGGCTATAGCGCGGATATGAAGAAGTTAAGCCTATTTAATAATGTTGAAACATAATGACTTTTTTTTTTTGATTTGCCAGTAATTCAATGCAAATCTTTATTTTTTTTATGATGTTTTCATGTAAAGTATAAACCAATGAAATTGAATGCAGTCATGTATCCTAATGTAAAAATAAAAAAAAAAAACTCAGCATAATCTATGATTTTTAAGTGATGTATACGGGCTCAAATAAAATCTTCTGAAATGTTATCTGATCAATGTTGCTTTTTTTTAAATTAGTCTTTATAGAAATTATTGAGTTTTTGTTAGCACATATATACAATTAAAAAAAAAAAAAAACAAAAACAAACAAGCAAAAGGATTGTGAAGATCAAGAAAAGAGGCGTAAGCAGTACAACACAAAGTAATAATAGTAGGTTGTACACATTTAGTACAAATAGGTGAATATACAGTTTTGGGGATTTTCAGATAGGTAGATAACAAAGTACTACGAGTACATGGCAAGCACCAGCATAGAGGGACATCACAACATCATGTTTTCATCCATGAGATAAAAGCCCAGGATACTATTACTCAACAGAGGGCTTTCAACAACATAAACAAAAAAAAGAAACCCTCTCAAGGTGATTAAATCATATCTGTATAGTCATAATCTGAAAAACATATAAAAGTCTGAAAAATATACTAATAGTCAGGAAACGTGGGTAAACAAGCACAAATAAGGGTGTAGAAGAAAAGAAGGAAAAAAAAAAAAAGATGTGTGACCCAAGCACTGTGAAGGGAGACAAAGTGGGACATCCAGACAGGATAACAAATATTTACAAATGTATAGTATTCCTGGGGGATCAAAGTTAAGAGACAAATTTAGAGGAATATCGAAAGTAATTCCAGACCGACCAAGTCAAAGTATACTCGTCAGTTTTCTCCACCTCCCAGGAGATCAACTAGGTGGCAAATAGAATCTATATCACATGCCCAATACCCAAAGGACAGGGGCTGTGGTTTTCGCCACACCCTGGCACTAACAGTACGTGCCGAAGTCAAGAAATGTCAGAGAAGACTTTTTTTGCTTTGTTTATAAGATCCTGGTCGCATCAAAAGTAAAGTAATGAGAGAAGGATTGTCAATTTTTTCTCTGACTAAATCATACTATTGGTGAAGTATTGTGTCCCAGAAAGTTTTTATGAGCAGAGAAGTATTCCAAATGTGAGTCATGGTACCTGGGGCCTTAAAGCATCTCCAGCAGGTGTTTGGAATTTATGCAATGTTGCTTTTTTAAAAATGTATTAATTTATTTATATATTTAGTTTAGTTAGATAAAAAGATTGACTGAAAATATGCCACTCAATTTACCTTGATATATTATAATCTATACAGGACCAGTAGGAGGGCAGAAAGAGTGTACTTCCTAAAAACTGTGTTGTGCTGAAAAACTTTCTCTCATTTTTCTTTTTGCATCACCAATCACAATTTAACTTCCAATAGAATCTGACTGGTGACTTGGAAAAAGTGCTGGCAAGTACTACATCAGGCTGTCTGTGTGTAAGAGGCAAAATGGAGGAGGACATTCAAGCAACATCAGCAAACGTACTTTAGGATTACCAGATTACAGAAAAAAACAAATGGAGTACACAGGTTCATCCCAACAAACTTTGAATGGAAAAACTAAACTGCTCAGTAAGTAGGCCACATTCCCCTGCATTCCTCATATGTATCCCAATTTTTATTTTCCTGGAGTATACAGGGAAAATATTATAGACTGTATACAGAAGGAATACTCCAGTAAAATTTCAGGAGCATTTCAGATGCCTACACTTTTTTTTTTCACCCACATGTCTCTATGGATCTGTGTAGTATTTCACATTATATACTTTACTTTTTTGCACCCTCAGGACCTACTTCTCCCTGCTGTTCCATATATCCCTTGTGCTTTTGAAAGCTTAAAATTCTGTCTTGACCTAGAGACATCCATTATACTTGAACCATGTACTTTCCTACGTGTTTGCTTAATAACCTTGTGTGAGTTCATGTATTTGTCTCTTTTACTTTTTTATTTTCATCTTTTTCTGTATGTATTGCATATACTGATTTCTGTATATTTTACAGAGATCCTTCTACACTTTGTAATTAATCCTCACCCCTTGAGAAATATGTATATGTTTGAAGCACGTTGGAGTTCTATGCATTCACATCAATTGTCAACATTGTAAAGTTCATATATTTATTTTTTTATGACCAGCACTGTGTGGCATGTTGTATTGTTTTCAGCTACTAATTTTTTTGTGTGATATTTATATTGATGTTGTCACTCTTTTCTTACCTAGCTTTTAATTTTCAATTGAATAAAATATTGTATTTTAGCTTACATTCCTGTGGTAAAACATATATGTTTTTTTTATTTCCGGTGTTCTATGCTTGGTATCGTGTAGTCTCAACAATCTCCTGATGAGGAAAAGGGAAGCAGCCATTTTATTTATCAAACATTTATTTATGATTATCAAACATGTATTCATGATTAAGTAGATATATTGGATGTATATGTTGTGAGAAGTCATATTGTGTAACAGCTGTTGTGTTCAAAAGCCATTTACACCTCCAGCTGTTAGATTGCTATCTAGACCTTTGAAGACCTGTTCAGCAAACAAGTATTGGAAGCGATGTAAATGACCATCCGCATATCAAAGAATGTCACCAAAGGCTCAAATGGAACTTCAAAAGAATTTAGTTAGCTAGGTGACACCCACCTCAGAATGTATAAATTGTATTAGGTGTCCTAGCAAGCTAGAGCAAATGTTTTCAAACCAACAGAATGTCATGTAACATGAATTGCTCTCCAAACATATCTGTCTACTTACATGTTTGTAAAAATAAATATAATTTTGAATCTGGCTTCAACAGTCAAAATTTTACTGAAACCCATGAGTTTTGGGGTTTCCCCTACATCCCCCTAGTCCTTTTCCCTTGGGGGGTATTTTGTATAATTTAGGGATCGATGCATTAAATGCCTGACCAAGCTTATACCCACTGAAAACAATGGATAATATCACGTCAAGATTGCTTTAAAAAAGTTTCATATCCAGAGATGAAAAGTTGTAAGCTACGAATTGTCCCATTATAAAGTTATAGTAACAAAGAGTAATTAAATGGCTGGGAATTGCAAGAGCTGCAGCTTTTTATAAATAGAAAGATTTTAATTTAGAAATTAGAGACATTCTTACCCCTTTATAACTGGGCCCTGTAGCTGTCCGCTCTATAGAAAGAATGTTCAATGTGCCTATAAACTCACTGCCAGGGAACAGTCCCATTAAGACATAAAAAACAATCTGCTGTGTTCTTATAAAAATCTGTGTAATTCATGTTTAATTGTAAAATTAATTTTTATATGAACTATAAGGCAAAGAATATAAAACATAATTTCATAAACATGTAAACATAGAAAGTAGAAAACAACCAAAGTCCTATAAAGATGAGTATTAAATCAAAAAATGTAATAAAAAAAAAAATAAAACATTTTTTAAAAAATTTAGAAGTAATGAAGAGAACCATTCATATTCACTATATACTACATGAAATGGTAAGTGATTGTAACATAAAAGCCACCGCGTGTTTGCTCATTCAATGTTTAAAGTCCACATTGCCCTTGTAAGACCACATCCTCTATTCCTTATTATAGACCTATATTCTTGGTAAACTACAATTTAAAATTACTCACAAAACTACTTTTTTTTTTTTTTTTTTTTCAGATTAAACCAAATCATAAATATTTAAAATGATGCAGATCGTAATGGAATAATCTTATACACATCAACGGGCATTGGTAATAAATATCTATTTACAAAGGTTAGAACAAGAGCTGTAACTTTTCCTCATATACAGTAGAGCATGCATTTGATACAGTTGAGTGTCAATATTTATCAGGCATAATACAAAAATGTACTTCTCGTACTCATTTTTTAGGTACATGCATCGGAGCTGATTTAGTAAAGAAACTGAGAATCTTCACAATTTTTTGTGTAAATATTCACTTCAATTATCCAATCATACAAATAAGCAAATAAATACTCAAATGGGCAGAATAGGACAGCACCAGAGCAGGGGATAGGATATGTAAAAATGTATTTTCCTCTACCCCTAGACATATTGAGCATTTAACTCTTTTAATGCAGAGGTGCCATACTGCAAGGGAGTTGGACTTTAAAAAGTCTCCAAATCGACAAGCTGTTTATTGTCAATGCAAGTGGTATGCAGTGGTATACACCTCACTGTGGTCACAATGGATGCTCATTGGTTTGACTGGCATCTTTTACTTGTGAGCATCATCACAGGTCAGTCTTTTATATCTATTCTATTCTTTTTTTTTCCCTCTTACAGCTTTAAGAGTTTATAAAAGCTTAACCTGTATTGAGTTATTAAATAACACATATTTTTACATTTTAATTTGCACCTTTTTGCGAAATGGTGATAACTGAATGTACACAAAATCATAAATAACCCAAAAAAATATGGAACCCTTCACGAATTTGCGTGTCATCCTTGCGCAGGGGCCATGCTAATCTTCTCTGTATTGTTCCAATTTTAGTTTATGTCCTGCCGAAGCGAGGACTATATCCATTCTATTATTATCATCAATGACATTTATTAGCATTTCAAATCAGTGCTTCTGACTGTCCCCTTTTCTTTTTCCAATTCCCTTTTCTCTCTTCTTCCTGCTTTCCTCTTTCTTCTTTTTTTCATTTCCCTTTTCTTTTTTCTCCTCTTTCCTTTTTCCTTTTCCTTTTCCCAACACCCCTTCTTCCCCCACATTCCTCCCCCCTCTTCCACCTTCCTTTCTTTTCCCTCCTCTCCTTTAATTTCCCCCCCCTTTTCCCCCTCTCTCCCTCTCTCCTGCCCCCCTCCATCCCCTCCTTCCAGCCCCCCCCCCCAATTTCCCCCCCATCCTTTCCCCCTCCTTTCCCTCCTTCTCCCCCCTATGTTCCCTTCCTCCCTTACCTCCCCCTTTCTTCCCACATTCTTCTTGAGACCGTTTTCTTGGGGACAACAGTCTCTGTCCTCTCCTTTTTTAATAAAGATACCGATATGGATATGGGTACCTATCATTTTCTTTTGACAATTACAGGCTCACCTTTTAATCAATGCAAATGGTAAATGTTTGTATGTTGTCCAGAACATTTCTCCTTGTATGCTGGGGAGCTGGGAAAAAAAATAATTTCTAAAACAAAATAATTTCATAAAGCATTTCAACATGCATTTTCTTTCTTTGCCATTCTGTACGTTTTCAGTAAACATGAATCTCTGTAGTCTGGCTTTACATTATATATTCCAGACAAAGAGAGATCTATCCAGAAAGTTGGGGCTGATAATTTTGAGCTACCAGTAATATGAAAGTACAGAAGCTATTTTAGAGAAAGTACTCCCATTCTCTTCTAAATCTTCTGTAGACAATCAATAGGGTTTTTAAAGTCCATTTTGAACTCTTCTTACCAAAAGTCGGCATGTTGTCCCAGTATATATGAATTAACCAATAAGAATTCTCCCAAGAAGTGGTCTCACTAGGAGGGAAAGATATTCAATCAGGACAATTTGCGATGTAGCCTAGAGGAAGGATTTTGAACTTTATGCTAAATCGTATTTATCTCTCTGCATCGGCAGGAGGTGAAATTTACAATTTTTCACTTGATAGAGACGTTGTGCCTATTTTTACTGACAGCCTGGCCATCAAATTTCTCTTTTTTAGTTTTTGACACTAGATTTTGGAACTGTCTGTTCAATGTCAGCCTTAAGAAAATAGTATATTTAAAAGATAGTGGATTTCTTTAAAAAACCTGGCTGAAATATTACAAACACTACACGTGTGCCTGAAAGACTTTATAGATAGCTAAATTCTATCACTTTATTTGGATATAAATTGGAAAATGGAAGCTGTCAGGGGGTACAAAACAACAAGGATATTCTGAGTCAAAAAAATATTTTTAAAAGATAATACAACATCAATGTTAGTTAGTTACACTCGGCAAAGATCCACCATTCTTCAGGCAGCATGTCATCAGCAAATCTTTCCTTGCATGTGCTCTGGGGGGGATTTTCAAACATTAGGTCATGCACCAATCCACTGGCTAGGTAACCAAAGGAAGTTATTGTATTTTTCTTTAGAACATTGCAACTTTTTAAAGAAATTTTGTGTCCATATATGGCATTTAATGTTTATTTAAAAACTATGACATATATATATATATATATATATATATATATATATATATATATATATATATATATATATACACAAATTTTTTTTTCAGTACCTATGAACCTTTATCTGTGAATGTGACATATATCCACACAATAGGAAAAAAGGACTGAGTGCTATGTACCCAATCACCCAGCACTTATACAGTTATGCGGCAATATTTCATGTGCATAAAACTTAATTAAGAACCATAAAATTCAAAAAGCAGCTGCCTAAAATATAATGACATGTAAAAAAAGGTGTGTACCACAAAATGATAAACACAAGCAGCGCTAAGTATAAAAAACTCTATATAAATAAAGCTCTCCTTATACACAGTCCATGCATAAGATAATGAAACGAGGTCCAGTATGGAGAAAGTCCATCACCCTAACAGGATTCCAATGGGGTTGTGAGGGGAAAGTGTACACTTTACAGCAGATGCCGATCAGCCTCCACCACACCGCGTGCTCAACCCAAAGGCAATACTCTTACCAGATATCAAAATATCACAGGCCCATCATAGGTGATGTTCTCTCACATAACTCCATCGGACTCAGCATGCATAAATCACAATCACGGCTGCAGTGTCCTCCAAATCCGTCATGTGTGTAAGCTAAATAAAGATGTACATAGGGCAATATCGTTCAGATAAAACAAACACCTTTATTCATAAAACCTCCTCCCATTACACTCACATTAAGATAGGAAACAAACAGCATATCATCTGAGGCAATCCGAGGCCTTTAATCGATTTTGTGCCATCCGCTTGCTGAGTGTAACCTGAAAAACAATTGCATAGTCCCGATTTTTTTTTTTGCTTAACTTGATTCAGAAGAAAATATACTCACCTTTCTTCCACTTCCTCCCTCTGCAGCCGCAGCCCGCGCCGTCACTTCCTGTCCTGCAATGCATCCTGGGAGCTCTTACTCATCACTCCCAGAAGGCAATGGGCAGTGACGTAGGCGGCCGGCCGCTCCTCTCATCGCGTTATTTGCAAAAAGGAAATGACGCGATGATATGGAAACCGATCAGATAGTACTGCGCATGCGCAAGATTTTGCGCCGCATTCTGCATACACAATGAGCTCAAACTAGGAACAGGGAAGACATCTATACAGTGCAGCTTCGTATAACCACAGCAAAGATGGCCACTCTCAGCAAAGGATTTTAAAAGTAAGAATTACTGATAAATAAAAACATATAAAACGAATAACTACGGGATTAGTGGATATATTAAGGGCTAAGGATCACTATTTGGGCAGTATTTTTATCAAAAAAATGTTTCTAAGGCCAGAACTCCACTTTAAGACCTGAGGATTTTCCTGCTTAATGACCAGGCCACTTTTTTCAACTTGGCACTGCGCGACTTTAACTGACAATTGCTCGGTCATGCAATGCTGGACCCAAACAAAATTTATGTTTTGCGATATTAATAAAAAAATAGCGAACATTTTGCGAAAAATTGACATTTTCTACTTTGACAGTTAAAAAATATCCATTATATTAAATTTTTGTCATATATTTATTTAATATAACCAAAATGTATTTTGCTACATGTCTTTGACAAAAAAATTCTAATTTAGCGTATTTTTAACCACTTTAAGACCGGAAGATTTTAGCCCCTTCCTGACCAGGCCATATTTTGCGATTCGGCACTGCGTTACTTTAACGGACAATTGTGCGGTCGTGTAACACTGTACCCAAATTAATTTTACATCCTTTTTTCCCCCACAAATAGAGCTTTCTTTTGGTGGTATTTGATCACCTGTGTGATTTTTAATTTTTGAAAAACAGAGCGACAATTTTGAAAAACAAAAAAACAATATTTTTCACATTCTGATATATAACATTTCCCCCAAAAAATTAACAAATCAAATTTTTTTAACATTTTAGGGTAATTTGTTGTCTGCTACATATTTTTGGTAAAAAAAAAAAAAAATTGCAATAAGCGTATTTTAATTGGTTTGCGCAAAAGTGACTAACTACGGAAAAGATTTGTCATTTTTATTGTTTTGTTTTTTTTACTAGTAATGGCGGCGATCTGCATTTTTTTTTTTGCGGGACTGCGACATTGCGGCGCACAGATCGGAGCCCTAACTGACATTTTTGACACTTTTGGGGGGACCAGTGACATTATTACAGTAACCAGTGCTAAAAATATGCACTGTTTCTGTAATAATGACAATGGCGGGGAAGGGGTTAACACTGTTGGTGACCAAGGGGCTAAATGTGTGCCTCATGTTTACTGAATCCTATGATCTGTCCCTGTCTGTCACAGAGAAGATCCGCCCGCTTTGTTTACACAAGCGGGCGGGCGGATTTTCTCAGTCTTTCCCCGACGATTGGGGACGAGAGACGGTGATCGTCGTCTCTCCTCCCCTGGCCCGACTTCCGCTGTGTCTAAACACAGTGGGAGTGAGTCTCCGGCAGCGCACGTGCACCGCCAAGACAACAGGGTATCCAGTGACGTAGGCCTACGTCACTAGACCCAGGGCTGCCACCTGGCTGCAGTAGCAGCAACGTCAGCAGTCCTAAAGTGGTTAACAATGAAAATACCTAACATGTTTTTAGTGACTGTGGTGTTGAAACATGACCGGACAAAGGATTTTGAGCTGTTTGGGCATTCAAAGTGTTTCTTTAATATGCCAAGAAAAAAGCACTGAGCAGTTTTGTTAATGTTGAAAATAAAACAAAACATCTCCTGACCACTGACTTTTAACTGATTTAAAGGTTAAAATTGGGGTAGATCAATATTTTGACTTGATTTGTGACTTGGCCAAAAAAATGACTTGACTTTCTTGACTTCTAGCAGGGACTCGACTTGACTTGCTTGCTTTTCGCCACAGTAACTTGGGACTTGCTTGAGACTTGAAGGTTACGAATTGAGACTTGCTTGTGACTTGCACATGTGTGACTTACTCCCATGTCTGATGTGAGTTACATAATCGCAGTTTGGCCAAACGACTGGAGACCAAGAACTCAGAAAGAAGATCAGATGAAAATGGAATCCCTCTTAGTAGTGACAGTACACCGCTACAGATCTGTTTTTTAGGTTAGAAAAATATAGTTAAGGGCTCATTCACACAGATACTCTGGCTGTGTGGAGGAGGGGTTTGGGCTGGAGCCATCTGTCATTCTATGGGGATGCAGCACCTGTACGAACACAGCCGCAGGCCCTAATTGGACAGGTGTGCAGGTGAGTGGCCCCCAAATGCACACTGTCTGTGTTCAGGTTGTACACCTACATCCCCACAGATGTCAAATTAGGATCTGCAGCTGTGTTTGTATAGCTCCAGGTGGTTCAAACCACATAAATGAACCACTGATTCACACTGTACAGACCACAGCACCCATGTACATGAGCCCCAAGATCTCATTCACACACACACACATATTTATTTATCAACTCAGTTTCATCTTTTAGATTTAGCAAGAATTCTGTGAGTTGTGTAGTATTTGTGTCTGCTATTAATTATTTTATTGTATTTTTATTGAAATATAACTTTAATATTTTATTGGGGGGGGGGCCCTGTCAGGTAGTCTCTACGGGGCCCGGCAATTTCTATCAGCAGCCCTGGTTATTAGAACAGTGACAGTGTATAGTATTATCTCTGTATTAGTGTCACTGATGATGTCAATGGCAGTCAGTTCACACCCATTGTCAGTTAGAGTCAGGTTGCCTGTCGCACATTCCCACTTCCTCTAGACTACATTGCTGATCACCACCATTACTAGTATAAAAAAAATATAAATTCCAGTATATATACACTAGTTTTTAAATGCTATAACATTCACGCAAACCAATCAATATACTCTTATTGGGATTTTTTTTTACCAAAGACATGTAGCAGAATACATTTTGGCTTAAATTTGTGAAGAAATGTAATAATTTTTAATAAATATGTTTTATTACAGAAAGTAAAAAATATTGTTTTTTTGTTCTTTTAACCTTTAAAAATAATAATAATAAAAAGAAAAAAAACAGTAGTGATCAAATACCACCGAAAGAAAGCTCTATTAGTGTAAAAAAAAAAATATATAAGCTCAGTATGGGTACTGCGTTGCATGATTGTGCAATTATCAGTTCAAGTAGTGCAATGCTAAAAAGAAAAGAATGGCCAGGTCATGAAGAGGGTAAAACCTTCTTGAGCTGAAGTGTGAAATTTCCAGGGCAGGCTTAAGATTTTAGTAAACTCTTTTTTTAAAAATGTTATTTACTGGTGAGCTTATAATAAAGCTTACCTGTAGGTAAAAGGAATATCTCTAGCAGTCGGCGATGTCGCTGGCGCATGTGCTCTGAAGGAATGCGCATACCCGCATCATTCCTTCAGAGCTGCATGCTGCGGCTAAGATTCCTGCACGCATACGCAAGAGTGACGTCATCGCAGCTTGTCCTGTTAGACGACCAGAGTCCCTGAACCTTGAAGGAAGACTGGGTGAAGATGGAAGCTTCTGCAGTGGTAACAGTATGCTGCTGGAGGGCTTTGTTCTAAGGTAAGTCTTTCATAATGTGCAAGTGTTCATATACTGAGTGCAATCATTTGCTATACTTTAAAATTGTTTTGCAGTCTGCACTATCTTTGCACATATTGCTTTGCAGAGTAAGCATTACAGGAGGAGGAGCGGTGAGCACGTGTGTCCTAGGATTGGGTCACATGAACACTGAGAGATCTTTTCACTCCGATGTTCTGTATGAGAAAGTGGATCACCTTGCCACTAGTGGCTATGGAGCAGACTGAAAGACTATCTATTTCTGTAAATGGGCAAAGCAATACCATGTAAAAGACTTAGACATAGATGATTGCTATGTATACCCACACTTGTGCTGATTAAAGATCACACTCCCTTTTTACCAAATTTTGCAAATAAAACAGGTTTGGCTGTGAAGACCATCTCATTTAAAAACACAAATGGTCTAGAGTGCTTTAGAACAAAAAGATATACTCTCAGCAGCTACTGTATAAAGGATATCCCTAAATAACCATCAAAACAATTCAAAATGAAAATACCATAGCACCGTACAAAGCCAAACACATACCGATCTTGGTAAAATATACTTTATTTTATATACTTTTATTTCATGGGCCTTTTCCATGTACGCATATGCAAGCCCTTTTAGTGATACTGATTCACTGGTAAGATAATGAGTTTTATTACATCTTCCCCTCGATCTATCTGAGTACTATATTTCATCACTACTATTGCATGACTTTCATATGGGGGTCTATATAGGCTCCTTGGGAGATGTAAGATGATCCTCCAAGCACACCTCTCTATGGTCGTTACCTATTTATATATATATATCGAAATATGTATTACTTACCTATATACCTTCTCTAGGTGAATGGTTCTTTTGCACGCTTGTACCTATCTGCTTTACACCTTCGGCAAACATTTTGGGTATAGTATATGAATATGGAGTCACTCCAACTCTGCATTCATTAAATAGTTCCTATGTGATAGAATATGTATACCTAATTGCCATACCTCAATTTAGATGTTAGCCAGGTGTTTACTACTCCTTGGCGGTTATACATCTGAACACAGTCCCACTCTTCAAGATATCAAGCTCTGATTAATCCATGATGGTCTCTTTGTTAAGTACTACTAAAAGATTCTGCAGAGATATGAGTCCTGCACAATAACTGTATAGGTATGTATGGAATCAATTCTATCTTGTGTACTCAAAACAAATCTTTGGTTAATATATTACCAATATAACTTCCCCAGCTATACTGCGTGGTCCCCCACATGCAACCAATTGCTGAGCCTCTGTGTTCGCATTCCCTTGCTGCGTCCGCATGGGCCGCTGCCTGTCCACACATGGGTTCCATACCAATCACTGGATGAGCCACCATGGACATATATATACAATTGACATCTTTATGCAGTCCTTGGCCATATGTACATGCTTGTTTTACAATGTATGAACAATTCCTCTGTGATATGATTCTTAACTGTATTTTTTCATTACACAGAGTTTATTCATATATAAGCTCCAGATGAAGCTTTGAAAAAGGCGAAACATGTTGAGCAGTTGAACTGTTACTATTTCACAACATCAACTGACCCGGCTGGACGGTACCTATTTTTGGGACAACCGCCGGCAGGATCTTCTTGGTGCTATAACTTTATTACCCTATCAAGGATGTGTATAACAGTTATCTATCTGTGCATAAAATAGAATTCTCAAGAACTGCTGTATGTTCTATATATGATTAGTGAGCTTGTATAGAAGCCACAATCTTTTTTATAGAGATATAATATGTCTGTTCTTCCTTTTTTTCTTGTGCTTTTTTCTTTTTATGTGATAATCAATAAATAATATTTTAATTATATTGTGTGCCTATAAAATCCTTTCTTCCCAGTCTTCCATGTTTTTCAAATACTTTATTTTATATATGTGAAAGATGTATAGAATGTAAACGTCACAAGTTTCGGATTGATCAGATCATTCACATTAACCACTTGCTGAACGCCCACATCAGATATACTGTGGCAGGCTGGCTCTGCTGCATGATCCGCCGTATCTGTACGGGCAGTTCGCGGGAGCGCTCCAGGGGGCGTTAATACAAATTGGCCTAAAAGGATGAAAGAAATAGGTTTTTAAATTTTTTTGAGCATGTTATATAACAGAAAGTGAAAAATATTGTTTTTTTTTCAGAAATGTTGCTCTTTTTTTGTTTATAGCGCAAAAAATAAAAATCGCACAGGTGATCAAATATCACCAAAAGAAAGCTCTATTTTTGGGGGAAAAAAGACACAATTTTATTTAGGTACAGCGTCGCACAACTGCACAATTGTCCGTTAAAGTAACGCAGTGCCGAATCGCAAAAAATGGCCTGGTCATTAAGGGGGCAAATCCTTCCGGTCCAGAAGTGGTTAAAAAAAACATCTGTGTCAGGGCATTTATTCCTTTTTAAAAAGCCTATTATTATTAAACTCATTCTATAAAAATATATAAAATGCTGTTGAAATTATTGGTTTCATGTTGATGTTGATGTTGCAATTTAATACAACCAGTAAAAATAAAGCATAGGTGTCTCCTACCATCAGATAAATGGATAATACCTTTGAAGAACAGAAGGAAACATCTGCAGAGCAAAAAGACTCAAGTCCACTTACCCGCCCCCTCCCAACTAAATAAATACCTAATTTTCTCTTCCCTGTTCCTCTATTGAGCTTTTGAGAGCAAAGAGAAAAATTCCTGCGTAAGGTCTCAGTCCTGACTTGGAGCTTGCACAGGGCTAAGGACTCCCTCTATGTATCTACGTCAAGGTGCTGGGTACCTAAGCAACCAATCACCAAGTACCAGCTTACTCAGATGTGACTCCCATGTTCATGAGTATCAGATATTTCTTTGTTCCCATTGGCAAACAGAGCAACAAGGCAACAAAGAGAAGGTGAGTAGGTGCAGCTGGCGAGGACTGCAGATTTTGAAATCTGGCAAAACACAGCTTCACTTTATATCTTATATTTTAAGTTCTGTTGAAGCCGGAGTTAGCGCTTATAATGTGAAAGACGTTTTGGCATAAACTGACCCAGAAAACCCAAGAATAGTGACAAAATGTGTCTGTAGAGCTCACTAAGGATGGAATCAGGTCTCTGGAGGTCATTGCTGTCATTTTACTAGCAGTTAAAATACAAAATGTGACTTTATGATGATGGTTGATAAAATGGTGCTGTAAAAAGTTGTAGAGAATATTAAAGCATAATGAATTTAAAACATGTTTTAGAAGTACAGTGACAATTATTTCAGCATATTTGTTTTATGGGAGAAGGTTAGAATTTAGAGGAAGAATTAGGACCGAAACTAAGAGCAAATTTTGTCTCAGCACTTTGACATTCATAATATGCATATTATTTAAAATGTTAGTTTAAAATGTTATTTTCTAGGAAGAGAGGAAGAAGCATGTCATATAGCAGACAAAAAATCTAATTTTGCTCCCAAAGTCCTTTTGCTGAGATAATGTCATTTTGACCATTTTCTGGTAGTCATTTCACCCTTGTCTTATTTGCTAAAGTTTCTTGTTGGATCTCATTCCATTTATAAGTCATGTGTTCCATTTGGATCAAGAAACTCTCTCACACAGAGCCCAGATAGCAGTAAAAACTACAGTTTATTCAAAACTAGAGAAAAAGCAAAAAGTACACTTTAAAGCAGAACCGCATCAAGGAATAACAAAATAAAATTGATTAGTATATTAAAGATAAAAAAAAAAAAAAAACAACATCGGAAGGGAAACGTGTCAGTTGAATGGCAGGATTTTCGAGGCACAACTCACACAAATTCAATTAAAGTTAAAAAACATAGATTTAACCCACTGGATTTCAAAGAGTTTTTTTGCAGTATCTAAAATAATATAGTATATAATCCAACTTAATTGCTTAACAAATAGGCTATCACTGCAGCTTTTTCATAGCTCAGATAGTGAGATCAAAGTGGGTCCCATATATTTCTACATTTACAGTATCTCACAAAAGTGAGTACACCCCTCACATTTTTGTAAATATTTTATTATATCTTTATCTTATCTTATATATATCTATATCTTATATATATCAGTGACAACACTGAAGAAATTGCACTTTCCTACAATGTAAAGTAGTGAGAGTACAGCTTGTATAACAGCGTAAACTTGCTGTCCTCTCAAAATAACTCAAAACACAGCCATTAATGTCTAAACTGCTGGCAACAAAAGTGAGTACACCCCTAACTGATAATCTCCAAATTGGGCCCAAATTGTCAATATTTTGTGTGGCCATCATTATTTTCCAGCACTGCCTTAACCTTCCTGGGCATGCAGTTCACAATGGCTTCACAGGTTGCCACTGGAGTCCTCTTCCACTTCCACTGTATTCTGCTTGTTTGCAGGCTTTCTTGTGCATCATCTTTATAAGAAGCTTCCTTCAGGGATGACAGCTATGCAGACAAATTTGATGCAGTCTGCGGCATATGGTCTGAGCACTGACCCCCCTCTGCAGCAATTCTGGCAGCACTCATACGTCTATTTCTGAAAAGACAACCTCTGGATATGATGCTGAGCATGTGCACACAACTTCTTTGGTTGACCATGGCAAAGCCTGTTCTGAGTGGAACCTGTCCTGTGAAAACTGCTGGCCACCATGCTGCAGCTCAGTTTCAGGGTCTTGGCAATCTTCTTATAGCCTAGGCCATCTTTATGTAGAGGAACAAATCCAGGGGAGAGAAAATAGTTAACTGGGGCCAAATTGAACATTTTAACTTAGGGGTGTACTCACTTTTGTTGCCAGCGGTTTAGACATTAATGGCTGTGTGTGGAGTTATTTTGAGGGGACCACAAATTTACACCGTTATACAAGCTGTGCACTCACTACTTTACATTGTAGCAAAGTGTCATTTCTTTAGTGTTGTCACATGAAAAGATATCACAAAATATTTACAAAAATGTGAGGGGTGTACTCACTTTTGTGAGATACTGTATTTATATATATATATATATATATATATATATATATATATATATAGAGAGAGAGAGAGAGAGAGAGAGAGAGAGAGAGAGAGAGAGAGAGAGAGAAACACAATGGAATTGATGTTAAGGATAAGTGATTTTTAAAAATAATTTGTCCTTAAATCAAAGCTCCACCCAAAAGGGGAAGCTTTGCTTGTTTGCCCCCCCCCCCCCCCAAGGGAAAAGTCTTCACTGCCGGTTTCCCTTAGTCAAGATGATGGTGGCAGCACCCAATAGCCGAACAAAACAGTATTTGTAGCTGCTGACTTTTAATTTTTTCTGCAGGAGCCTGGAGCCCCTCTTTTTTTTTCACATTACAAGAGAAAAGGAGATGGTGCTCCTCTTTAACATCAACTTGATTATGTATGTTATTTTAAATTTGTTTTTACCACTATACAAGTATTTTGAATAATGTGTCCAGTTGGTGAATCAGATTCTTTCTGGCAGTAGATCTGGACCGAACTCTTCCCACAAGGTTTGAGTGTATGCTCCGAGTACTGTATTTAATTGGTAAGTTCACCTGTAACCTATTGATTACACATTAGAGCAGTATATAGGTGATTGTGGTGACTGGTTCCAATAGTTAATGACTAAGCAGTAACATTTGCACAAAACGCATCTACCTCTTTGTCCTCTGCTCCATCTGTTAACCCCCTGCAACATGAAGCTTCAATAAAGAGGTTTTTGGAAGTGCAGCTATCCAGAATCATTTGCTTTATGTTTGTTGTGGGTGTATGATGCTAAACACCAGAAGAAGTCCAAATGGCAGGTCCTTGCATTAGAGGATTTGGTATACTCCCCTCTCTGCTTCCTTTCCATCATCCCAGCACTGCAGCCTTCACCCTCTTTATCAAAGTTCTACACTTCTATGAGTGTTGGATGCTTGTGTCCTGCATCACGTGCTATGGTTCCATCCTCTGGCCCCATTCTAAAGTTAGTTTCATTTTTAAAGTCTGAGAATAAACAATCTTTTTCATGCTCAGTTCCCTTTCAAATGCAACAAAAAGAGATAGCCCAAATGTTTGCAAAAGCTAGAACGTGCAGCAGTTTGTAATGACTTAACATAGGCGCTCCAGCCTTTGGGAGAACGTTTGCAAATAAAAGGAATTTGTTCCCTTTAAAGCAGTGTAACACAGCTACTGACATTTAAACTCATTTTAACATCATCATGCTTGAAGTTTTCTTTTGTGCAGCAATTCTCTAGTAAATGACAGAAAAAAGGCCTTTCCCCCAGAGAAATATGTTTCTTTATTACTTCTTGCTGTCTCAGTCAGTTCAACGAACCATGTGTTCTGTTAACCTTCATCTTGCATTTGAAAGAGTTTATTGAGGTGAGGTTTAAAAACTGCCAGAAAATTCTGAGTTTTTTATTGTTTGTAGTATTTTTAGCCCTATTGTATAATATAATAAGCATTATGCTAATTGATCAGGTACAACTCCTAATTAAAAACATTTGTGAGTTGTAAAGGTATGTGCAATGTTATTTAAAGCAGTAGGGCCAGTATTAGAACCAGGAGGGAATCCAAAACGTCTGACATTGCACAGCATCAACTGTCAATTGGTACTATACCATATCGGTCTATCCCTAATACATATTATAAAGTTTGGGGTCAGTGGGATTACAAGACATTGGCTTTGTGGCGCAATATAGTACTTTATTACATTTTAAAAGCTTAACAGCAGCAAAACAAACAGTCCATATTAACAAAAAGAGAACACAATACATATTTTTTGGTAAGATTAGTCTTAGCAACAGAAAGCCTTGTTTGGCTTACTTCAGCCATAAAACATCATTGCAGCAACATGCTATACAGCCACATAAAGATTGATATCTAATCTTCAATGTCAAACCATTTAAGGCACTGTGCTTCTTAATACTAGCCTCATGAGATATGGGCCGTTAGTAATGTCACTACTGTGCTGCTCAATGTTCTCCTTGCTGGAAAGGACACTGTACTTGAGGACCTGCAGTGCATGCATCTAACTACTATTTCATATATTCCCTGTATCTCTGCTTTCAAAACCTCTTCTGCTTTTGCTTGGGGTTTGTCCTGCTTAGGCAGCCCATAGACAGTGCAAACTTCTTTCCAGCAGCCATATTCCCCCATCAACACAAAATGTGTTGACAGGGGAATCCCTCCTGCCACGCAATTGTCTTCTCCAGGTGAGGGGTAGGGGCAGGCTGCCCCAATCAGGGGAAGACAGTGATCATTGCAGCAGGATGCGTTAATCTGAAGCCAATCCAGCAGGCTGGTTGTACCCAAATTAATCAACCGATCAACTTGGTGCATTAAGCCTGTCCATTAATGATTCAAACAGTGTATTGCCAGTCTTGGTCATTCAATTAGAAACCATCCAGGGGACAACTCCGAAAAGAGGAAGAAAAACACCCTATTCCTCTACCAAGATGGTCACTCCCAAGCATGGAACAAGGCATTGTAAATCATTAATGGGAAAAGACCTCAGAAAATGCCCCGACTGGTCCTTTGTACTCTGCTTGCCTTTTTCAGGCACATCTTCCAGAGTTCTGGTCCTTTTTGCTTACTCCATGTTTTTCATGTGATTCCTTGGATTTTTATGTAAAGTATTTGTTTAGAAACCCCTTTACAATAATGATGAATAGCTGAATTATTTCTTGAAGGATATTTGGAAGACAAAATTGGTTTCTTTTGCTCTCTGTTTTGTAGAATAGGGCTCAGCTTTAACTTCAACTCCGGAATGTTTCATGATAGGCCATTTTTTTGCGATACGGCACTGCGTTAATTTAACTGACAATTGCGCAGTCATGCGACGCTGTACCCCAAACATTTTTTTTGCCCTTTTTGTCCCACAAGTAGAGATTTCTTTTGGTGGTATTTTTTATTTCTTGGGCTATAAACACATTTTAAAAAAAAAAACAATATTTTTTACTTTCTTGCTATAAATACCCAATAAAATGTAAAAAAAATAAATAAAATGTCTTCATCAATTTAGACCAACATGTATTCTGCTACATATTTTTGGTAAAAAAAAAATCCCAAATGGCGTATATTGATTGGTTTGCGCAAAATTTATAACATCTATAAACTATGGGATATTTTTATTTATTTATTTTTTACTAGTATTGGCAGTGATTAGCGACTTATAGCGGGACTGCAATATTGTGACAGACAAATTGGACACCTAACTGACAATTTTGACTCTTTTTGAGGTGACACTAATACAGTGATCAGTGCTAATAAATATGCACTGTCACTGTACTAATGACACTGGCTGGGAAGGGGCTAACATCAGGGGCAATCAAAGGTTTAACTGTATGCCTAGGTTGTGCTTACTCACTGTGGAGGAGGTGCTTTGACTAGGGGAAGGCAAAGATCCATGTTCCTGTTAGCAGAAGCACAGGATAAAAGCCTTCCCTGCTGACAGAACAACAATCTGCCTCGTTTACATAGGCAGATTGTCATTCTGCTTGTGTCCCGAACAATTGACGGGTCCTGCTGCAATTTGACACGCGTGGGCCCCAGATCCAGAAGTGTCAGATCACGTACTAGGTACATGATCTGGAGCAGACTAGCTGCCCTGCCCCAGTAAATGTACGTGGGGTGGTCGCTAAGCAGTTAACCACTTCCTGCCCGTCATATAGCAAAATTAAGGCTGCAAAGCGGTTGCTCTATCCTGACTGGGCTTTATATGGCTCTTTACCATGTGACCAGCTATGTCCAATCACAGCTGGTCACATAGTAAATAGGAAGTGCCATTGATCGGCTTTCCTCAGTTCGCGCCTGACAGGCGCGAGTAGAGGAGAGCCGATTGGCGGCTCTTCTGACAGGGGGGGGGTATGTGCTAGTAATCAGAGCATTGATTACCAGTGCAGATCATTGGGGGATGCCACTAGAGCCACCAGGGATTGCCAGCCCATGGCCACCAAGGATGCCCACCCATGGCTACCAGGTATGCCCACCAGGGTCACCGGGGATGCCAATCAGTGCTCAGGGAGCTTGTCAGTGCCCTCCTCATCAATGCTGCCCATCATTGCCATCTATCAGTGCCACCCACCAGTGCCCATCATTGCCATCTATCAGTGCTGCCCACCAGTACCCATCATTGCCCATCAGTGTCCATCAGTGCTGCCTATCAGTGCCCTTCTTTGCTGCTTATTAGTGCCAATCAGTGCCACCTGTCAGTGCACATCAGTGCCGTCTAGCAGTGCCCATCAGTGCCACCTATCAGTGCCACTTATCAGTGCCCATCAGTGCTGCATATCAGTGCTACTTATCGGTGCCACATATCAGTGCCCATCTGTGCTGCATATCAGTGCCGCTTTTCAGTGCATGCCAGTGCTGCATATTAGTGCCTCATCATCAGTGCCACCCTATTAATGCCTCCTCATCAGTGCCTGTCAGTGCGGCCTCTTCAGTGATCTTCAGTGCAGGAAAAAACGTATTTATTTACAAAATTTTATAACATAAAAAAGACCGAAAAGTTTGAAAAAAAAAAAGTTTTTTTGTTTATTTGTTTAGCAGAAAAAAAAACCTTGAGGTGATCAAATACCACCAAAATAAAGCTCTATTTGTGGGGAAAAAATCACATACATTTGGCTTAGGTACTTTGTTGCATGACCACGCAATTGTCATTCAAAATGCAACAGCGCTAAAAGCTGAAAATTGGCCTGGGCAGTAAGGGGGTGAAAGTGCCCTGTATTGAAGTGGTTAAACGTATTAAACCAGAATCCCTCCTAAATGTATCAGTAAGCCACAGTTAGACATATTAGTGTTGCTAAACCACTTCTGGACTGGAAGGTTTTACACCCTTAATGACCAGGCCATTTTTTGCGATACTGTGTTACTTTAACTGACAATTGCGCAGTCGTGCAAAGCTGTACCAAAAAACACTTATTGTCATTTTTTTCCCCACAAATAGAGCTTTCTTTTGGTGGTATTTGATCCCCTCTGTGTTTTTTTTTTTTTTGCACTATAAACAAAAAAAGAACGACAATTCTGAAAAAAAAATATATATATTTTTTTAATTTCTGCTAGAAAACACAACCAATAAAAAAAATTTAAAATCAAATTTTTTCATCATTTAAGGCCAATTTGTATTCTGCCACATGTATTTGGTAAAAAAAAAATCCCAAAAAACATATATTGATTGGTTTGTGCAAAAGTTATTGTGTCTAAAACCCAGGGAATAGATTTATGACATTTTTATTTATTTTTACTAGTAATGGTGGCGACCAGCGATATTTAGCAGGACCGAGACATTGTGGTGGACAGTTCAGACACCTAACTGACACTTTTGACAATTTTGGGGGGACGAGTGACATTATTACCGCAATCAGTGCTAAAAATATGCACTGTCACTGTGCTAATGGCTCTGGCAGGGAAGGGGTTAACAACAGGGGTGATCAAAGGGTTAAGTGTGTCACTAGGGCAGTGATGGCGAACCTTGGCACCCCAGATGTTTTGGAACTACATTTCCCATGATGCTCATGCACTCTGTAGTGTAGTTGAGCATCATGGGAAATGTAATTCCAAAACATCTGGGGTGCCAAGGTTCACCATCACTGCCCTAGGGGATGCTTGCTAACTGTGTGGGGGATGTACTCACTAGATGAACTTCGAGATCTGTGTTCCTGAATAGCAAAAAAACAGGATCCCTGTGTTCATCTGTGACAGAACAGCGGTCTGCCTTGTCTCTATAGGTAGTGATCGCAGGTGGCCAGTGGACATCGTGTCCGCCAGACCCGCTGATTTGTTTCCCCTATGGCCATGGCACCCCCACTGGCTATTACATGAAATTACATAGAGGTACATCATTTCACCTAATAGAGCCAACCTGCCGCAGTAAAAACGTGGCGGCTGCTTGGCAAGTGGTTAAAGGGTAACATCACTTTTGTGCGCAAAAATATAGCAAATGACAACAAAATAATATAGCATATATAATTGTGACACAAACCATATTGTAATTTAAAAATTCCTTTCCTTTTGAATCTAGGGCATTGTAATTTTCTACAAAATGCAATGGAATATGGCAACCTGGAGGCATTCTGTACACAGTTGATGTAAGAAACACCTCTACAAATGTAATTTCCTGCTTGTGTGATTGGCTCATTGATTTTCCCAGAAGTCTGCATTAGGATGTCAAAATTTGGGCATCCTTTGCAACAAAAATTTCATTTTTGGTGAGATAATCTCAAAGAGTTGATGACTTCTAATACATATGGAGGATTTTGACTACGTGGGAAAATCAGAAACCTGATTTGACAGCACACAGCTCCCTATGGGGACAGGTTAGATAGAAGAGGGGGAAGGGTATGCCTGTATTTGAAGAGTGATTTGATATTGAATATGAGGGATGACGGATGTGTGCTATAGGCCCCTTTGTTGGTTATGTGATAAGTTGAGACACTATGATCTTGAGGAATGTAAAATATACTTCAATAGGAGAACAGCATATATGTGTGAGAACAGCATTGAAGGAGAGAAAAGAATAAAAAAAAAAAAAAAAAATCCTTTCTTCCTGTGCAGAATTTACAAGCATAAATAAACACACAGAAGCTAGTATAACACTACAGTGCCATCTATAGTTCGGAGTGCATAATGAATGCTGTTGCAATTTCAACAACTCTTCTCAACAGCATGTGCTTTGCTACTGAAGAAGACTATAACTTCCTTTAATAATGGCTTGGTGATTAAATTTGCATAAATTTGTTTTGTTACATTTGTTTAATTTGGTCAAATTTGGGAAATTTGAATTGGTTCAAATTCCATTTTAATTTGAATAGAATTCAATTTATAATTTACAATCACATTTTTATAATTTATAATACCATTTACATTTAAATTTATAATCAAGTTTATTCTATTCTAAATTTTAGAATTTTGAAAGACAGTTATATTATTTCCATTTCATTCTATTCTATTGTTTTATCTATTCTATTCAATTATTTTATTTTCTATTCTATTATTTTATATTCTATTATTTTCTATTATATTAAAATTCTAATTTATTTTATTTGAAATTTAAAATAATTCTATTCCCATGTCATGTCATCTGCTTGTGTTGGTCCACTACCTTTTATCAAGTCCAAAGTCAGAGCAGCCCTCTACCAGGAAATTCTAGACAACTTCATGCTTCCTTCTGCTGACCAGCTTTATGGAGATGCTGATTTCATTTTCCAGCAGGACTTGGCACCTGCCCACACTAACAAAATTACCAATACCTGGTTTAATGATCATGGTATCACTGTGCTTGATTGGCCAGCAAACTCGCCTGACCTAAACCCCATAGAGAATATGTGGGGTATTGTCAAGAGGAAGACAAGAGACACCAGACCCAACAATGCAGATTAACTGAAAGCTGCTATCAAAAAAAACTGGGCTTCCATAACACCTCAGCAGTGCCAGAGGCTGATCGCCTCAATGCCACACCGCACTGAAGCAGTAATTCATGGAAAAAGGAGCCCTGACCAAGTATTGAGTGCATACTATACTGTACATGGACATATTTTTCAGTAAGCCAATATTTCTGTATTAAAAATCCTTTTTTATTTGTCTTATGTAATATTTCAATTTTCTGAGATACTGAATTTTGGGTTTTGACTAGCTGTAAGCCATAATCATCAAAACTAATGTGTGTAATGCATCTATATAAACTATATGAGTTTCACTTTTTGAAGTGAATTACTGAAATAAATAAACTTTTTGAGGATATTCTAATTTTATGAGATGCACCTTTATATATGCATATACTGTATATACACTTAGCATCTTGGATCCCCAATTGTAATTTGGTTGTTATCTTCATAACTACAAATATTTACACATATATACAAATTCTCCTTGTGCATGATGCTTAAGGGTCCTTTCACACGGCCGCTCCGTGTGAAAGGTCCGCTGCGGGACTTTTTTTTTTTCCACGGAGCGGATGACATTTCTGTCATCCGCTCCGTGTGCCCGCATATCATCCCATCCGTTTGCGGATGATATGCGGACATGTAAGTATATGGCACTGCGGATGTCAGCGGATGACACCGCTGACATCCGATTTTCCTTCCTTTCCGTTTTTTACACAGAAGAAAAAATGGGGTTCTGTTCCATTCGTAAAAACGGAACAGAACTGAAAGGAGGAAAATCGGGTGTCAGCGGATGGTATTCCGCTGACACCCGTAGTGCCATTCACTTACATTATGTCCGCAAATCATCCGCAAACGGATGGGATGATTTGCGGACACACGGAGTGGCCGTGTGAAAGGACCCTAAAGGTTTTACACCTCATTATTATTTTTACACAATGTGGAATATATTATATTGTGGTATGCTTTGAGGCTCATGATTTTATATCTTATAATTGTGGTATTATCTTGGTATATCGCTTGATTTTTTTATTACATCGTATCCTCATTCATGGATGGGAGGTGCCTATGTCTGGGGCATTATGGAACTCTCCCAGAATATGACTATATATAAGAACCAGCTTCACACTCCAAATTCAGCTCTGAGGAAGAGGGGATACCCCTTGAAACATTTCAGTTTTCTTTGAACTACTATCTCATTTGAGACTTGTCTAGCAGACCAGGCTGGTCAGAGCATCCATTGGACTTTGTTATGCTTGATTCATCTTATTGTTTGTGAGAGTATATACCTATATTATTTTTAATAATAAATTATTGCAAAGGTAATGCACTAGGCTGGTGCGCTCTCTGTTCCTTATCTTTTCAGATATCTGTTCCCACCTGATGTGGGAGTTTTCATTGGTCATTTGCATTTCATGAGCATTTTGCAAGGCAGCAATGTCATATTTTTGATAAACCTCTCTTTATAATTTCCTTTATAGCTTCTTGGTTTTGGTGCCCCAATCATCTGTGCCATAGGTGAATGCATTTATTGTGGGGGTTCCGAGTGGCAGTCTTGGTTTGCTCATCTGCGGTGATGAGTCTGTATACGTGTTCATCCAATCTTCCTTTTCTGAGGATTTGCTTGTTATTTTAAATTGTGCATTTATCACCTTGGAATCGAACTGTGAAACCATTGTTAGCAGTTGTTCCTTCTAGGTCTAGGACATACAGTACATTGTTCACAAGGATACTTTGCTCGCCCCTTGATGGTACAATGTAATTCAAGAACCCTTGACCATTACCTTCTGCAGTCATACTTTTCCCATTTACTAAGAAGACTTGGTCTTTTGGGCTGAAATTTCTGTCTCATCGCTAGTCTTGTGGCTTGCTGCACCTTATACACCAATCACGTAGTATACTACTCTGAGTCACTTTAAAGGTGCCAATCAATGATTTGCCTGGTGTTTAATTTGTGGCTGCTTTAACTCTTGCTTTTGTGGATGATTCTTGCCTTCCAAATTGATTGCTCTTTTTTCAGTTGAAAAATCTTTTTATAGCAAAGACATGCTTGTCTTTCCTAGCTTTCCTAGCTTTGCCTTTGCCCTCCTATACCTTTTAGCAGTTTCTTTATTGTGCATATTTTTTTCCTTCTATTATATTCATCAATGAATTTTCTTTTGGCATTTTCTAGTGTTAACTCTTAGGTCTGGCTTCTAAATCATTAATAAGGTATGACTCTAGAAGGCTGCATAGCAGTAGCGCCAACACATATGTATCTTCATTTTCCTCTCCAATTGCATATACAGTAGCTCACAAAAGTGATTACACCTCTCACATTTTTTTAAATATTTTATTATATCTTTTCATGTGACAACACTGAAGAAATGACACTTTGCTACAATGTAAAGTTGTGAGTGTACAGCTTGTATAACAGTGTAAATTTGTTGCCCCCTCAAAATAACTCAACACACAGCCATTAATGTCTAAATGGCTGGCAACAAAAGTGAGTACACCCCTAAGTGTAAATGTCCAAATTGGGCCCAAATAGCCATTTTCCCTCCCCAGTGTCATGTGACTCGTTAGTGTTACAAAATCTCAGGTGTGAAAGGAGAGCAGGTGTGTTAAATTTGGTATTATCACTCTCACTCTCTCATACTGGTCACTGGAAGTTCACCATGGCACCTTGTGGCAAAGAACTCTCTGAGGATCTGAAAAAAACAATTGTTGCTCTACATAAAGATGGCCTAGGCTTGGTGGCCTGGTATATTGGTCACTATTAGGGTTGAGCGGACACCTAGATGTCCGTGTTCGACGGGTTCGTGTCCCGGACTTTTACCGAACTTTTCCCGGACACCGAACCCCATTGAAGTCAATGGGGACCCGAACTTTAAGGCACTAAAATGGCTCTAAAACACCAAAGGAAAGGGCTAGAGTGCTGCAAATGGCAGCAAAACGTAATTAAGAGCATGGCAAGTGCTCTGCAAACAAATGTGGATAGGGAAATAACTTAAAACAACAAAAAAAAACAGAAAAATAAAACAAATTTCTTCTTCATCTCTGAAGAACGAGGCCCATATGGAGTAGGAGGGAGGTTGAGGTGTTGGTGGATGTGGCGGTGACATAGGCATGCGCACAGGGTGTGCCGGTTGTGCCTGGGCACACCCTAATCACCTAGGGCACATAGCATTGCCAGTGAGGAGATGGGAAAGATCTCCCTCGGACCTGCTCTGCTCTATTTCTCTTTGCCTACAGGTACATGGCCCTGATACATTACTCTCCCTGCTGGCAAACACATGCATGTGTATTTCAACTTTGGGGTGCACACCTTAATGCAATAGGCTGCGCACACCTATGGGCGGTGTAGGTGGAAGCGGTGGTGGAGGAGGACCAGGGCCGGATTAAGAGCATCATGGGCTTGGTGCTGAGGATTTTGAAGGGCCTTAAGGGCCGTGCCTTGCCATGCACCCAGAGGAGGAAGGGTGCAGCCATGCATGCCTAATTCAACATGGGATGCTGTCTCTGAAGCCCATAAACACATCCATGCATCGGCAACTGTCCCTCCTTGTCCGGCCTTCGCGCTGTGTGGGGAGGTTCTGAGGGTGCTGCCTGGGGAAGCGAGAATAGAAGCCAGACTTCTGTGTTTACAAGTGACAGAAGAGCGGTAACAGTGAATATGGCCAACCCGGGGCCTATATAAAAGGTAGGGGCCTGGAGCTGCAGCTCCAATAGCCCCTACGTTAATCTGGCCCTGAGGAGGAGGACGAGGTAGCCAACACTGCTTCTTTTCACAAATTTTAAATGAGGGTACACCCCAAAAGAGTGAGAAAGAGCAAAAATGGAACAATGGGTGGGTAAGGTCGGTTTCCATTGCTATTCTGCATAAGGTACGGAAAAGTCCCGTGGGATCCATGCCTGGTTCATTTTAATGAACATGAGCTTGTCCACATTGTCTCTGGACAGGCGGCTGCGCTTGTCTGTTATAACGCCCCCAGCCGTGCTAAATACCCGTTCAGATAATACACTGGCTGCAGGGCACGCCAGCACCTCCAAGGCGTAAAGGGCAAGCTCAGGCCATGTGCCCAATTTGGAGACCCAGAAGTTGAAGGGGGCAGACCCCTCATTCACTACATGTAGGCGTGTGCACACATACTGCTCCACCATGTTGGTAAAATGCTGCCTCCTGCTAAGACGTTCCATCTGAGCTGCTGGTGCTGCTGTTTGTTGTGGCGTGCTGACAAAGCTTTTCCACATTTCGGCCATGCTAACCCTGCCTTCTGAGGTGCTGGCGGTGCCCTGGTTGTGTTGACAACCTCCTCCTCCTCCTCCTCTGCCTTGTGCTTCCACTGCGGCCCCGCTGTCAGATGGGAATGCCAGCAGCATGGCGTCTACCAGCGTGCGCTTGTACTCGCGCATCTTGCGATCGCGCTCCAGTGAGTGAATTAAGGACGGTACGTTGTCCTTGTAACGGGGATCCAACAGCGTGGCCACCCAGTAATCAGCACAAGTTAGAATGTGGGCAACTCGGCGGTCGTTGTGGAGACACTGCAGCATGTAATCGCTCATGTGTGCCAGGCTGCCCAGAGGCAACGAAAGGCTGTCCTCTGTGGGAGGTGTATCGTCCGTGTCCTCTGTATCCCCCCAGCCACGCACCAGTGATGGCCATGAGCTGGCCTGGGTGCCACCCTGCTGTGAACATGGTTCCATCTCCTCCTCCAGCTCCTCCTCCTCCTCATCCTCCTCATCCTCCAGAACTGTGCCCCTGCTGGACAATTGTGTCCCTGGCGTTTGTGTGTGCAGGAACCCACCCTCGGAGCCCCTTGCGAATGACTGCCCTGAAAGCCTTGGAAATGTTACCTCTTCATCCTCCTCCTCCTCCTCCTCCTCATCCTGTGCCACATCCTCTTCCATCATCGCCCGAATTGTTTTTTCAAGGAGGCATAGAAGTGGGATAGTTAAGCTGAGAACGGCGTCATTGCCACTGGCCATGTTGGTGGAGTACTCAAAACAGCGCAACAAGGCACACAGGTCTCGCATGGAGGCCCAGTTATTGGTGGTGAAGTGGTGCTGTTCCGCAGAGCGACTCACGCGTGCGTGCTGCAGCTGAAACTCCACTATGGCCTGCTGCTGCTCGCACAGTCTTTCCAGCATGTGCAAGGTGGAGTTCCACCTTGTGGGCACGTCACATATGAGGCGGTGAGCGGGAAGGCCGAAGTTACGCTGCAGCGCTGCCAGGCGAGCAGCAGCAGGGTGAGAACGCCGAAAGTGCGCACAAACGGCCCGCACTTTCTGCAGCAGCTCTGACATATCGGGGTAGTTTTTAAGGAACCTCTGCACCACCAAATTCAGCACATGCGCCAGGCAAGGGATGTGCGTCAAACCGGCTAGGCCCAGAGCTGCTATGAGATTTCGCCCGTTATCGCACACCACCAGGCCGGGCTTGAGGCTCGCTGGCAGCAACCACTCATTTGTCTGCTGTTCCATGCTCCTCCACAACTCCTGCGCGGTGTGTGGTTTGTCCCCCAAACAGGCAAGTTGTAAAACTGCCTGCTGTCGTTTACCCCTGGCCGTGCTGAAGTTGGTGGTGAAGGTGTTACGCTGTCCGGATGAGGAGGCGGTAGAGGATGAGGAAGCGGAGTAGGAGGAGTAAGGAACAGGAGGCAAACTGAAGCGCCCTGAAATCCTCGGTGGTGGAAGGACATGCGCCAAATTGCTATCCGCCTCAGGCCCATCCGCCACTGCATTTACCCAGTGTGCCGTTAGGGAGATATAACGCCCCTGACCGTGCTTACTGGTCCACGTATCGGTAGTTAGGTGGACCTTGGCACAGATGGCGTTGCTCAGTGCACACCTGATTTTTTCCCCCACTTGGTTGTGCAGGGAAGGGATGGCTTGCCTGGAAAAGTAGTGGCGGCTGGGCACGACGTACTGTGGGACAGCCACCGACATAAGGTTTTTAAAACTGTGCGTCTCCACCAGACGGAATGACAGCATTTCAAAGGCCAATAATTTTGAAATGCTGGCATTCAGGGCCAGGGATCGCGGGTGGGTAGGGGGGTACTTCCTCTTCCTCTCAAGTGTTTGGGAGATGGAAAGCTGAACGCTTCCACGGGACATTGTGGAGATGGTTGTTGGTGACCCAGGTGGTGGTGTTGCTGACAGATCGTCTGTTTGCGGGGTGGCAGGTGCCGGTATCACTACAGATGTGGCTGGAGCGGCCGAGACTGCAGCAGAAGAGGAAGCAGGATGAGCCAGAGACGTTTCTTGGTTTTGAAGGTGTGTACTCCACTGCAGCTCGTGCTTTGCACTTAGATGCCTGATCATGCAGGTTGTGCTCAGGTTGAGAAGGTTTATGCCTCGCTTCAAGCTCTGATTGCACAGGGTGCAAACCACTCGTGTCCTGTCATCAGCACATTTTCTAAAGAACTTCCACACTAGAGAACTCCTTTGAGCTGACTTTGGTGCGCTCGTTCCCTTGCTGCGTTGGGCAGTAGCGGGCGTAGTGTCTAGGGCACGGCCGCTCCGCTTCTGCACCCTGCTCCCTCTTCTGCTGTGCTGGTGGCTCTGTGCGACCACCGCCTCTTCCTCCAAACTACTCAGGTCACCTGCATGACGTTCATTCCATGTGGGGTCGAGGACCTCATCGTCCTCCACATCATCTTCCACCCAGTCTTCACCCCTGCCCTCCTTGTCGGTCTCCACAATGCTGAACGCCGCAGCAGTTGGCACCTGTGTTTCGTCATCATCGGAGACGTGCTGCGATGATCCTTGCATGTACTCATCTTGAGAAATAAGTGGTTGGGCATCGCTGCACTCAATCTCTTCCACTTCTGGGGCAGGGCTAGGTGGATGGCCCTGGGAAACCCTGCTGACAGAGTCATCAAAAAGAAGAAGAGACTGCTGTATGGCTTGGGGCTCAGACTGCTTGCCTGATTTGCAAGGGGGTGAGGTGAAAGACGGTTGGACATCGGCTGCAGGTGCCAACTGTGAACTTTCTGCAGTAGACTGGGTGGGAGACAATGTGAAGGAACTGGAGGCACTGTCAGCAGCAAACCAATCTACTATCGCCTCCACTTGTTCTGACCTCATCACTTCTAGGGGCGTATGATGCCCTACCAAATACTGATGCAGGTTCTGTCGCCTACTCACACTTGAGGAAGGTGTTTCACTTGTGCGTGTAGCTGGCACAGATCGACCACGTCCTCTCCTTGCAACAGGAGCTCTACAAGCAGCACCACGACCCAGGCCACGGCCCTTATTTGACGGTCTCCTCATATTTCTGTAATTTAAGATCTTGCCCTAGAAAGGTTTTTATTGAATAGCGGAATAGGAAATATGATCCAAAAAAGTGTATGTATCTCGCACGTACAAAACCACACTAGGCCCCAATTACTATTGTTTCTACCCCTAAAAGGATGGATGAGGAGTAGGAGGAGTATGGAACAGACAGCACCCTCAAATCTTCAGAAGTATGAGATGAACCTCAAAAACATGGAAAGGTGGATCTCACACGTACCGACACAGACTATCCCGCAATTCAATTGATCCTCAAAGGTTTTTATTGAATAGCGGAATAGGAAATATGATCAAAAAAAGTGTATGTATCTCGCACGTACACCACCACACTAGGCCCCAATTACTATTGTTTGTACCCCTAAAAGGATGGTTGAGCAGTAGGAGGAGGAGTATGGAACAGGCAGCACCCTCAAATCTTCAGAAGTATGAGATGAGCCCCAAAAACTTGGAAAGGTGGATCTCACACGTACCGACACAGACTATCACACAATTTAATTGATCCCCAAAGGTTTTAATTGAATAGCGGAATAGAAAATATGATCAAAAAGAAAGTGTATGTATCTCACACGTACACCACCACACTAGGCCCCAATTACTATTGTTTGTACCCCTAAAAGGATGGTTGAGCAGTAGGAGGAGGAGTATGGAACAGGCAGCACCCTCAAATCTTCAGAAGTATGAGATGAACCCCAAAAACTTGGAAAGGTGGATCTCACACGTACCGACACAGACTATCACGCAATTTAATTGATCCCCAAAGGTTTTAATTGAATAGCGGAATAGAAAATATGATCAAAAAGAAAGTGTATGTATCTCACACGTACACCACCACACTAGGCCCCAATTACTATTGTTTGTACCCCTAAAAGGATGGTTGAGCAGTAGGAGGAGGAGTATGGAACAGGCAGCACCCTCAAATCTTCAGAAGTATGAGATGAACCCCAAAAACTTGGAAAGGTGGATCTCACACGTACCGACACAGACTATCACGCAATTTAATTGATCCCCAAAGGTTTTAATTGAATAGCGGAATAGAAAATATGAGCAAAAAGAAAGTGTATGTATCTCACACGTACACCACCACACTAGGCCCCAATTACTATTGTTTGTACCCCTAAAAGGATGGTTGAGCAGTAGGAGGAGGAGTATGGAACAGGCAGCACCCTCAAATCTTCAGAAGTATGAGATGAACCCCAAAAACTTGGAAAGGTGGATCTCACACGTACCGACACAGACTATCACGCAATTTAATTGATCCCCAAAGGTTTTAATTGAATAGCGGAATAGAAAATATGATCAAAAAGAAAGTGTATGTATCTCACACGTACACCACCACACTAGGCCCCAATTACTATTGTTTGTACCCCTAAAAGGATGGTTGAGCAGTAGGAGGAGGAGTATGGAACAGGCAGCACCCTCAAATCTTCAGAAGTATGAGATGAACCCCAAAAACTTGGAAAGGTGGATCTCACACGTACCGACACAGACTATCACGCAATTTAATTGATCCCCAAAGGTTTTAATTGAATAGCGGAATAGAAAATATGATCAAAAAGAAAGTGTATGTATCTCACACGTACACCACCACACTAGGCCCCAATTACTATTGTTTGTACCCCTAAAAGGATGGTTGAGCAGTAGGAGGAGGAGTATGGAACAGGCAGCACCCTCAAATCTTCAGAAGTATGAGATGAACCCCAAAAACTTGGAAAGGTGGATCTCACACGTACCGACACAGACTATCACGCAATTTAATTGATCCCCAAAGGTTTTAATTGAATAGCGGAATAGAAAATATGATCAAAAAGAAAGTGTATGTATCTCACACGTACACCACCACACTAGGCCCCAATTACTATTGTTTGTACCCCTAAAAGGATGGTTGAGCAGTAGGAGGAGGAGTATGGAACAGGCAGCACCCTCAAATCTTCAGAAGTATGAGATGAACCCCAAAAACTTGGAAAGGTGGATCTCACACGTACCGACACAGACTATCACGCAATGTAATTGATCCCCAAAGGTTTTAATTGAATAGCGGAATAGAAAATATGATCAAAAAGAAAGTGTATGTATCTCACACGTACACCACCACACTAGGCCCCAATTACTATTGTTTGTACCCCTAAAAGGATGGTTGAGCAGTAGGAGGAGGAGTATGGAACAGGCAGCACCCTCAAATCTTCAGAAGTATGAGATGAACCCCAAAAACTTGGAAAGGTGGATCTCACACGTACCGACACAGACTATCACGCAATTTAATTGATCCCCAAAGGTTTTAATTGAATAGCGGAATAGAAAATATGAGCAAAAAGAAAGTGTATGTATCTCACACGTACACCACCACACTAGGCCCCAATTACTATTGTTTGTACCCCTAAAAGGATGGTTGAGCAGTAGGAGGAGGAGTATGGAACAGGCAGCACCCTCAAATCTTCAGAAGTATGAGATGAACCCCAAAAACTTGGAAAGGTGGATCTCACACGTACCGACACAGACTATCACGCAATTTAATTGATCCCCAAAGGTTTTAATTGAATAGCGGAATAGAAAATATGAGCAAAAAGAAAGTGTATGTATCTCACACGTACACCACCACACTAGGCGCCAATTACTATTGTTTGTACCCCTAAAAGGATGGTTGAGCAGTAGGAGGAGGAGTATGGAACAGGCAGCACCCTCAAATCTTCAGAAGTATGAGATGAACCCCAAAAACTTGGAAAGGTGGATCTCACACGTACCGACACAGACTATCACGCAATTTAATTGATCCCCAAAGGTTTTAATTGAATAGCGGAATAGAAAATATGATCAAAAAGAAAGTGTATGTATCTCACACGTACACCACCACACTAGGCCCCAATTACTATTGTTTGTACCCCTAAAAGGATGGTTGAGCAGTAGGAGGAGGAGTATGGAACAGGCAGCACCCTCAAATCTTCAGAAGTATGAGATGAACCCCAAAAACTTGGAAAGGTGGATCTCACACGTACCGACACAGACTATCACGCAATTTAATTGATCCCCAAAGGTTTTAATTGAATAGCGGAATAGAAAATATGAGCAAAAAGAAAGTGTATGTATCTCACACGTACACCACCACACTAGGCCCCAATTACTATTGTTTGTACCCCTAAAAGGATGGTTGAGCAGTAGGAGGAGGAGTATGGAACAGGCAGCACCCTCAAATCTTCAGAAGTATGAGATGAACCCCAAAAACTTGGAAAGGTGGATCTCACACGTACCGACACAGACTATCACGCAATTTAATTGATCCCCAAAGGTTTTAATTGAATAGCGGAATAGAAAATATGATCAAAAAGAAAGTGTATGTATCTCACACGTACACCACCACACTAGGCCCCAATTACTATTGTTTGTACCCCTAAAAGGATGGTTGAGCAGTAGGAGGAGGAGTATGGAACAGGCAGCACCCTCAAATCTTCAGAAGTATGAGATGAACCCCAAAAACTTGGAAAGGTGGATCTCACACGTACCGACACAGACTATCACGCAATGTAATTGATCCCCAAAGGTTTTAATTGAATAGCGGAATAGAAAATATGATCAAAAAGAAAGTGTATGTATCTCACACATACACCACCACACTAGGCCCCAATTACTATTGTTTGTACCCCTAAAAGGATGGTTGAGCAGTAGGAGGAGGAGTATGGAACAGGCAGCACCCTCAAATCTTCAGAAGTATGAGATGAACCCCAAAAACTTGGAAAGGTGGATCTCACACGTACCGACACAGACTATCACGCAATTTAATTGATCCCCAAAGGTTTTAATTGAATAGCGGAATAGAAAATATGATCAAAAAGAAAGTGTATGTATCTCACACGTACACCACCACAATAGGCCCCAATTACTATTGTTTGTACCCCTAAAAGGATGGTTGAGCAGTAGGAGGAGGAGTATGGAACAGGCAGCACCCTCAAATCTTCAGAAGTATGAGATGAACCCCAAAAACTTGGAAAGGTGGATCTCACACGTACCGACACAGACTATCACGCAATTTAATTGATCCCCAAAGGTTTTAATTGAATAGCGGAATAGAAAATATGATCAAAAAGAAAGTGTATGTATCTCACACGTACACCACCACACTAGGCCCCAATTACTATTGTTTGTACCCCTAAAAGGATGGTTGAGCAGTAGGAGGAGGAGTATGGAACAGGCAGCACCCTCAAATCTTCAGAAGTATGAGATGAACCCCAAAAACTTGGAAAGGTGGATCTCACACGTACCGACACAGACTATCACGCAATTTAATTGATCCCCAAAGGTTTTAATTGAATAGCGGAATAGAAAATATGATCAAAAAGAAAGTGTATGTATCTCAAACGTACACCACCACACTAGGGCCCAATTACTATTGTTTGTACCCCTAAAAGGATGGTTGAGCAGTAGGAGGAGGATTATGGAACAGGCAGCACCCTCAAATCTTCAGAAGTATGAGATGAACCCCAAAAACTTGGAAAGGTGGATCTCACACATACCGACACAGACTATCACGCAATTTAATTGATCCCCAAAGGTTTTAATTGAATAGCGGAATAGAAAATATGATCAAAAAGAAAGTGTATGTATCTCACACTTACACCACCACACTAGGCCCCAATTACTATTGTTTGTACCCCTAAAAGGATGGTTGAGCAGTAGGAGGAGGAGTATGGAACAGGCAGCACCCTCAAATCTTCAGAAGTATGAGATGAACCCCAAAAACTTGGAAAGGTGGATCTCACACGTACCGACACAGACTATCACGCAATTTAATTGATCCCCAAAGGTTTTAATTGAATAGCGGAATAGAAAATATGAGCAAAAAGAAAGTGTATGTATCTCACACGTACACCACCACACTAGGCCCCAATTACTATTGTTTGTACCCCTAAAAGGATGGTTGAGCAGTAGGAGGAGGAGTATGGAACAGGCAGCACCCTCAAATCTTCAGAAGTATGAGATGAACCCCAAAAACTTGGAAAGGTGGATCTCACACGTACCGACACAGACTATCACGCAATTTAATTGATCCCCAAAGGTTTTAATTGAATAGCGGAATAGAAAATATGATCAAAAAGAAAGTGTATGTATCTCACACGTACACCACCACACTAGGCCCCAATTACTATTGTTTGTACCCCTAAAAGGATGGTTGAGCAGTAGGAGGAGGAGTATGGAACAGGCAGCACCCTCAAATCTTCAGAAGTATGAGATGAACCCCAAAAACTTGGAAAGGTGGATCTCACACGTACCGACACAGACTATCACGCAATTTAATTGATCCCCAAAGGTTTTAATTGAATAGCGGAATAGAAAATATGATCAAAAAGAAAGTGTATGTATCTCACACGTACACCACCACACTAGGCCCCAATTACTATTGTTTGTACCCCTAAAAGGATGGTTGAGCAGTAGGAGGAGGAGTATGGAACAGGCAGCACCCTCAAATCTTCAGAAGTATGAGATGAACCCCAAAAACTTGGAAAGGTGGATCTCACACGTACCGACACAGACTATCACGCAATTTAATTGATCCCCAAAGGTTTTAATTGAATAGCGGAATAGAAAATATGATCAAAAAGAAAGTGTATGTATCTCACACGTACACCACCACACTAGGCCCCAATTACTATTGTTTGTACCCCTAAAAGGATGGTTGAGCAGTAGGAGGAGGAGCATGGAACAGGCAGCACCCTCAAATCTTCAGAAGTATGAGATGAACCCCAAAAACTTGGAAAGGTGGATCTCACACGTACCGACACAGACTATCACGCAATTTAATTGATCCCCAAAGGTTTTAATTGAATAGCGGAATAGAAAATATGATCAAAAAGAAAGTGTATGTATCTCACACGTACACCACCACACTAGGCCCCAATTACTATTGTTTGTACCCCTAAAAGGATGGTTGAGCAGTAGGAGGAGGAGTATGGAACAGACAGCACCCTCAAATCTTCAGAAGTATGAGATGAACCCCAAAAACTTGGAAAGGTGGATCTCACACGTACCGACACAGACTATCACGCAATTTAATTGATCCCCAAAGGTTTTAATTGAATAGCGGAATAGAAAATATGATCAAAAAGAAAGTGTATGTATCTCACACGTACACCACCACACTAGGCCCCAATTACTATTGTTTGTACCCCTAAAAGGATGGTTGAGCAGTAGGAGGAGGAGTATGGAACAGGCAGCACCCTCAAATCTTCAGAAGTATGAGATGAACCCCAAAAACTTGGAAAGGTGGATCTCACACGTACCGACACAGACTATCACGCAATTTAATTGATCCCCAAAGGTTTTAATTGAATAGCGGAATAGAAAATATGATCAAAAAGAAAGTGTATGTATCTCACACGTACACCACCACACTAGGCCCCAATTACTATTGTTTGTACCCCTAAAAGGATGGTTGAGCAGTAGGAGGAGGAGTATGGAACAGGCAGCACCCTCAAATCTTCAGAAGTATGAGATGAACCCCAAAAACTTGGAAAGGTGGATCTCACACGTACCGACACAGACTATCACGCAATTTAATTGATCCCCAAAGGTTTTAATTGAATAGCGGAATAGAAAATATGATCAAAAAGAAAGTGTATGTATCTCACACGTACACCAGCACACTAGGCCCCAATTACTATTGTTTGTACCCCTAAAAGGATGGTTGAGCAGTAGGAGGAGGAGTATGGAACAGGCAGCACCCTCAAATGTTCAGAAGTATGAGATTGTGTTCACTGTACCCCACAAAGATTGTGTTCACTGCACCCCACAAAGATTGTGTTCACTGCACCTCAAAAAAGATTTTGTTCACTGCACCCCACAAAGATTGTGTTCACTGCACCCTAAAAGGATTTTGTTCACTGCACCCCAAAAAGATTGTGTTCACTGTACCCCCTAAAGATTGTGTTCACTGCACCCCACAAAGATTCTGTTCCCTGTACCCCACAAAGATTGTGTTCACTGCACCCCACAAAGGATTTTGTTCACTGCACCCCAAAAAGATTGTGTTCACTGCACCCCAAAAAGGATGTTGTTCACTGCACCCCAAAAAGGATTTTGTTCACTGCACCCCAAAAAGATTGTGTTCACTGCACCCCCCAAAGATTGTGTTCACTGCACCCCACAAAGGATTTTGTTCACTGCACCCCAAAAAGATTGTGTTCACTGTACCCCCCAAATATTGTGTTCACTGCACCCCAAAAAGATTGTGTTCACTGTACCCCCAAAGATTGTGTTCACTTCACCCCACAAAGATTCTGTTCACTGTACCCCACAAAGATTGTGTTCACTGCACCCCACAAAGGATTTTGTTCACTGCACCCCAAAAAGATTGTGTTCACTGCACCCCAAAAAGGATGTTGTTCACTGCACCCCAAAAAGGATTTTGTTCACTGCACCCCAAAAAGATTGTGTTCACTGCACCCCACAAAGATTGTGATCACTGCACCCCACAAAGGATTTTGTTCACTGCACCCCAAAAAGATTGTGTTCACTGTACCCCCCCCAAAGATTGTGTTCACTGCACCCCACAAAGGATTTTGTTCACTGCACCCCAAAAAGATTGTGTTCACTGCACCCCACAAAGATTCTGTTCACTGTACCCCACAAAGATTGTGTTCACTGCACCCCACAAAGGATTTTGTTCACTGCACCCCAAAAAGATTGTGTTCACTGCACCCCAAAAAGGATTTTGTTCACTGCACCCCAAAAAGATTGTGTTCACTGCACCCCACAAAGATTGTGTTCACTGCACCCCACAAAGGATTTTGTTCACTGCACCCCAAAAAGATTGTGTTCACTGCACCCCACAAAGATTGTGTTCACTGCACCCCACAAAGGATTTTGTTCACTGCACCCCAAAAAGATTGTGTTCACTGTACCCCCCAAAGATTGTGTTCACTGCACCCCACAAAGGATTTTGTTCACTGCACCCCAAAAAGATTGTGTTCACTGTACCCCCCAAAGATTGTGTTCACTGCACCCCACAAAGATTCTGTTCACTGTACCCCACAAAGATTGTGTTCACTGCACCCCAAAAGGATTTTGTTCACTGCACCCCAAAAAGGATGTTGTTCACTGCACCCCAAAAAGGATGTTGTTCACTGCACCCCAAAAAGGATTTTGTTCACTGCACCCCAAAAAGATTGTGTTCACTGCACCCCACAAAGATTGTGTTCACTGCACCCCACAAAGGATTTTGTTCACTGCACCCCGAAAAGATTGTGTTCACTGCACCCCAAAAAGGATTTTGTTCACTGCACCTTAAAAAGGATGTTGTTCACTGCACCCCAAAAAGATTGTGTTCACTGCACCCCACAAAGATTGTGTTCACTGCACCCCACAAAGGATTTTTTTCACTGCACCCCAAAAAGATTGTGTTCACTGCACCCCAAAAAGGATGTTGCTCACTGCACCCCAAAAAGGATTTTTTTCACTGCACCCCAAAAAGATTTTGTTCACTGCACCCCAAAAAGGACGTTGTTCACTGCACCCCAAAAAGATTGTGTTCACTGCAGCCCAAAAAGATTGTGTTCACTGCAGCTCACACACAGAAAAATGGATGTGGATCACTGACACCTGCCTATCTCCTATCCCACACCACACAGCAATATCGATTGTAGTTTGTAGAACACAGTTTCCCTAAAATTCAGCAGCAGCCTCTCCCTAACAGGATTGAGAAGAGATCGTAGATCAGGATTGAGTGCAGAGTCACCCCACCCCCCACACAGCAATATCGATTGTACTTTGTAGAAGACACTGACCCTATAATTCAGCAGACTCTATCCCTAAACACTCCGACCTGTCCCTCAATTCTATCCGGACACAAATGTTTTTTTCCTGCCTGTCTTTCCCTAATCAGCAGCCAGCACGTTGATGTGTGCTCTGTCCCTGATCTAAGCAGCAGAATGAAGACGCTGCGGCTGCCTGGAACTTATAAAGACTTGGTCACATGCTTCAGACGGCCAATCACAGCTACTGAGACATTTGCAGGCATGGCTGGGATGGCTTAAGGCACACCAGTTAAACGATTGTTGATTGGCTGTTGAAAGCCCGCCATGAAAAGAGCGCCAAAGCATGCAAAACCCGGAAATAAAACGACCGAACACGGATTTTTACCCGAACATACAGTAAAGTGTCCGTGTCCGTGTTCGGGTACAAAAAATCCAATTATTCGGTACGAACACGAATAATACAGTCCGTGTTCGCTCAACACTAGTCACTATATTTAGACTTGAACTTCCACAGCTGGTAGCTGGTATTGTTGAGCTTTGCAATTGCAAGCCTCGCATCTGAGCAACTTGCTATGTTTCAGCAGTTTGGAAGCAACACTTGCCAGGATGTAGTATTCTGTTTAGTGCCTGGGCCCATAAGCTTTTGGCCATGTGAAAATATGAGGCAATGAGATAGTGAGGAATGTAGAATTCAGCTTTACCTGCATAGGAGAACAGCATGCAGTACATGTGTGAGAACAGCATTACAGCATTCTGTGCAGAATATACAGGCACATATAAACACTAGGGATGATCGAACTTTTGAAAAGTTCGGTTTGACCAGAACACCCAAACTACCCAAAAGTTTGGGTCCGGATTCCAGAACCCCATTGAAAACAATGGGACCCAAACTTCAGTAATCAAAAAACACCATTTTGAAGCCCTAAAACCCAATAAATGCCCCTAAAAAGTGCCTAGGGCTCTGGGTCATGCTCCAGGGACTATTAATCACACAAAAAAAGTTCTTAAAAATTGTCGTTTTTGATAGAGAGCCAATTATTGAAAAAATTATTGAAAAAAAAAAGAGATTTCTTTGGATTTAGTGTCTGGGGGGTCTAAAAGGTGTACCTGTGAAGTTTCAGCTCTGTAGCATGTCCAGAACCATAAAAAAAAAGATTGTTTGTATTAGAATTGCAGTAGAGCAGGCATAGGGCTCCGCTATTTTCACACCTGGCCGTTTTTGTTGCAGGCGTTTATTGGGCTTTTTTGTGGACGTCTTTGGAGGCAGGCATGACATCTGAACTTCTGTGTAAGGGTATATATACACACACACTTATATGTATATATACACATACACACATATAGGTGTGAAAGTAGCGGAACCCTATGCCTGCGCTAATTAAATTATTTGCAGGCATAGGGCTCCGCTCCTATCAAGTGTGTTGTTGCAGGCGTTTTTTTGGGCATTTTTTGGGTGTCTTTGGAGGCAGGCATAACATCTGAACTTCTGTATAGGGGTATATATACACACACTTATATGTATATATACACATACACACATATAGGTGTGATAGGAGCGGAGCCATATGCCTGCAAATAATTTCATTAGCGCTGGCATAGTGTTCTTCCACAGCCCCTGTATTACAATGCTAGAGATTTGGCGGGGCTATCTCATATACTGGGGGGCGTATTCACTACTGATTGGCCTCTGGACCCCCTAGTCACTCCAAGCATCCTCCTGCCCCCTCAATTGGCTTTTACTGATGGTTCTGGTCCAATCACGGGCTTTTAAAGCCCAGTTCCTGTCCCATTGCGTTGCCGAATTCCGAACTTTCTCAGCAAAAAGTTCGGAATTCGGACGAATTTTCGAACAGTCAATGTTCGGGTCGAACCGATGGTCGACCCGAACCGTTCGATCATCCCTAATAAACACCACAAAGCTGAGCAGAGTTCAGAGTGCATAGTACAAACTGTTGTACTTCCAACACCCCTAATGTTAAGGATGAGGAGGGAACCCATCCCCTTTTACAGTTAAAGACGGCATGGAGGCAGGGCAAAGTTACCTTTCCTGACACTGATTGTTCAGGTGAAAACCCTTACTCAATTAAGGATTCTTGAATGTATTCCAGGAAAAATTCATGAGTCAAATGGTAAAAGCCCTAAATTTAAATTTTCCAAAAAAGTACAGCTGAATACTGCTGGCCGGGCAGTGTCACCTATCACAGTGCAGCTGGGTGTGTATGAGACACAAACAGGAGCACTCACTACTCACTGCTGAGGTCCACTAGGGCACATTTGCAATGCTTTGTTATATAATTTAAATGTGTATATATCGGTTTTGTGTAAATTAAAGGCTTTTAGTCCAATGATATCACACGTTGTATGTTCTCCTTTGCATGCTTGCTGGTAGAGAGATAATATGTAAACATCAGAAGACAGCTCAGTGGTTAAAGAGGTGGCTTTCACCTTTCTGAAATCTCATATCTGCACTAACCATATTTGTGAAACTGTGGCAATATTATTTGATGAGAGCAGATCCATGTGGGTAGAGGACAGCATGTGGTGTTTGGTTTGAAGTTTTTAGGTTGGTTGTTTGGTCATCACAACAAAAGAGTGAAGAAAGAAGCTTTGCTACATTTGTTTTTTTCCATTTTTTTTTTTTTTTTGGACACTGTATTGCTTCATTTTATTTTTAGCTCATTCTGGGACACTGTTTTTTGAGATTTATGTACACATTTATTTTTACCACTAGTTTAAAAGATTTTTAAAGTGATGTGTGTGTATATATATATATATATATACACACACACAGTGCATCCAGAAAGTATTCACAGCACTTCACTTTTTCCACATTTTTCCACATTTTCTTCTGTTTCAACCTTATTTGAAAATGGATTCAATTCATTATTTTTCTCAAAATTCTTAAAAATTTTAAAAACAACAAGATGGAAGTTTGTTTGAAATCCTCAACCAAATCATCATGTGACTCATTAGTGTTTCAAGGTCTCAGGTGTGAATGGGGAGCAGGTGTGTTAAATTTGGTGTTATCCCTCTCACTCTCTCATACTGGTCACTGTTCAACATGGCACCGCTTGGTAAAGAACTCTGAGGATCTGAAAAAAAGAGTTGTTGCTCTACATAAAGATGACCTAGGCTATAAGAAGATTGCCAAGACCCTGAATCTGAGTTGCAGCACAGTGGCCTAAGTCATACAGTGGTTTACTAGGACAGGTTCCACTCAAAACAGGCCTCGCCGTGATCGACCAAAGATGTTGAGTGCACATGCTCAGCGTCATATCCAGAGGTTTTCTTTGGGAAATAGATGTATGAGTGCTGCGAGCATTACTGCAGAGGTTGAAGGGATAAGGGTCAGCCTGTCAGAAAGAAAGGTGGAGTGAGATTCAAGTCTAATATATACCATATGCCCCGGCACTACCCCTCATATGTGAAAACCAATAATGGGAGGAGCATTCACCCTTAAACCCCAAAGAGGGAGAGTCAGGGATGTTGGTTTATATGCTTGTTTATGCAAGACACTATTGAAATCCCTCTTTTTTTCATCCCTGACTCTCTCTCTTTGGGGTTTAAGGGTGAATGCTCCTCCCATTAAGGGTCAGCCTGTCAGTGCTCAGACCATACGCCACGCACTGCATCAAATTGGTCTGCATGGCCTTCATCCCAGAAGGAAGCCTCTTCTAAAGTTAATGCACAAGAAAGCCCCCAAACAGTTTGCTGAAGACAAGCAAACTGTTGTGCGTTTTGGTATAAAATTTGACTATTTTTAATTTATTACTAAAAGGCGATGTCTGAACTATCAATAGAATTATGACGCAGTGCCTCCAGCCGATTACGGCAAATAATTTAATAACTAAAAACAAAACCCAATCAATTTTGTTCAGACACTCATAGTATACCACGCAATTTTCCCGAGTTCTTTTTTTTTTTTTTTATCAGTTAATTTCTTTTTAAAAGCATATACCAATCTTAGTGAAACAGTCTACAGTAGGGAATATATATATAAGAATATTTATTCGCAAGACATATTTTCACCATAAATGATCATACTTGAGTGACACAAAGAGATAACCTTACATAAAATACCAACTTAAAACGATAAATGCAATGTGATATTTAGCTAAACGATGAAAGTAAAATAAAGCAAGATTATGTATTTCCCAGGTGTAGTATGAACCATAAATTAATATTCTATATAATCAGACCACAATAGTCTGCGAATCACATGGCCGAAAGTCATTCCACTGCAGATGAAGTGAGAATAAGCCATGCAAAACGGAAGACGTGAAATCGCAAATAATGCGCTTAATCTGATATTAAAAATGTTATAAAAACAAAAATCATCTCTTTAGAGAAAAATCTACATATGGTTTATACGGCTGGGATTGTACTTTCGTTACCCTTTAAATACGAAATGTAAAACATTTAAGGAAGTACATAAACAATATTGAATAATAATCAAATAACAGCAAGGCATAATTACCATATTTAAAATGGCCGCTTAGCTTAGAATAGTAGTTACCAGGTTCCTTTAAGATGGCTGCATTTCCAAGATGGTGGCCAATTAGGGAGGAGCTTCTTTTGGCGTCCCTCAAAGGTTCAGATACAGGGTGGACCAAGATGGCGTCTGTGTAGATGAGTCTATGCATGGCTGTTAGTAGTGTGTATGTTGTAAGTGTGATGTGTCTTGTGTCTTGTGTGTGTCTGTTGTGTTGTGTTGTGTTCTGTTGTCCTCTATTACATCTCTGATTCCTTTTTATTTTGTGTTGAACAAAAGGGCAGTAAAAATTATCATAAGCCAAACCCAGTGGGAGGAACATTATTCCTATTGGTTGGAACATCTTATTCATTAACTGGTGATGTCATAGGGTGACACCTCTTGGTTAACCAGTATATTAAAATTAATTAAAGATTTCTCCATTTAAGACTATTATAAAAAACATAAATGTAATCATGCTCTCATCTATGACGTCCATTTAATCCACCAGGTATCTGAATAAAGATTAATCTGGATACCACCATTCTCATATTTAATATCTCTTATGTAATATATATATATATTGGATTTTACTCTTTAACCCAAGACTTCAATTAGTAGCAGTAAGAATTATATCGAAAAATATACGGTTATATATATATTGATACACAACAGCTTGTATATGTAACTTGTCCTATACATGGTTACTTCTGATCATAATATATTATCCATTTAGGCATTATTATGTTAACAACAGTACATTCATGATATGGGGACTGGATTATAAAATATGGGCGAAATGTCTGACCCTTTGACACTACTATATGATAGAATATAATGTACTTCTCAGTAGGAGGTTGTCATAACATCATAGTTCCATAACACCTTTTGTATATGATGGGGCAAAGATATCAATTTATGATTTTCTGAAATTCATTTTGAGATTTGCAGTTCTCATCAATCTAAGTGACAATGTTTATGTGACTCCGTGTAGATTTCAACAACTTTATCCCCCTGTTTGTGTTTAGGTAAATAAATGACAGATTCTAGTCTTTGTCCGTTTCCGTTTGTTTGTCTCCTCATGATATAGACAATAGCTTATCCTGCTTGTGGATGGGTGAACACAGGTGTTATCCTGAAATTGAGTTTCGCCCATTGTGTGAGTCATGGCCTGAACATAAAGTTTTACGACCTCTCTGGTTTTTCGTGTTTCAAGACCAGGGGAAGGATGTCTTATGTAAACCTTTTCCCCCAAAGGCCGATCCACCTGTGATAAGCGATTTATTTATCTGTCTTTCTGAGTATTGTATTTAAAAGTTTGTCAAACACAGTTTCCTTTCGGGGGGCAGATAACACAGCTTTTTATCTCAAAGTACATGCAAACAAAACCATCTCAACAATGGACGCAATGTGTGTTTCAAACTGAAAGAGTTTTGACTCAATATGTAGCAAGGTCAATGGAGGCCTCAAAGTTCACAATTCTTGACCTGTAATAATAAAAATGTATTTCTATTTCGCACTGAAAGTTTAACAAATCCCCCCTCCTTGGAAAAAGTGTGAAAAAAAATGCCGTAGCCATTTGAAACATTTTTCCAAGGCAGACTCTTGAAGAAATAGGGCTTAAATCGGACTTTGACAGCTTTGTAGATAGGTATGGAATAGTTGAATGGGGTGTAGACACCTGCAAGTAGGTGTAGTGACTTCAGTAAACAAGCATGGTGACTCCGAGTGAGGTGTGGATCCAAGGGTGATCATCTGTTGGTCAGTGGAATGTGGATTTCTCCGGGCACTTTTGCCTTTGGCTGTCTTGACAGGTTCGTCTTGGTAGACCGGCCATCAGGGATATCCCGGGGTCCTTCACACTGTCACCCCCCTCGGGTGTCTCAGATACATCAGACTCTCTGTTTCCTGCTTACTTCCTGGGTCTCTTAGTCCTATAAAGGGAAATGGATTCCATGAGAAAATGATACATACAGTTTTCAGCCATAACTTTTAGTTGGGATTTCAATGTAAAGTTAGTATCCTGAGCTTCCTCAGAGTCCTCCTTTTATTCCATCGTGTGATCAGCCTTTTATCTGACCACCATGGACGGTGAGACTATATATGCAACCTTTCCCAGGGGAGACTGACTTCTGGGGCTCATTAACATGGGGACGTATTCATCACCATGGATACCACACATTGAACAATTGAACAGTGATATACTATTTTGTTAGAATTTACCTTCTACTTGGGAGGAAAAAAAAAAAATATAATATCCCCCCTTTGGGGCATCAATGCAATTCATGGTAGGCAACAAAACTACCTGACATTGAGGATTCTTCTTGGTTACCGTAATACCACCTTTAACCTCTTGACTTCATTACGTCATTAGGGTTTGATCCTCCTTGTATCACCGCCATTGGCGATTTTTCGAAATGTGCCCGCTTTGAGCGACCTGTTTGAGTCAGAGGGATGAAGTGACCACTGAAAAATAGGAGAGTAGTTATTATCTAACAACCAAGATCCCCCTGGCAGGGATTTTCAGGATCCTCAATACTGTGACCTGGGGATAAAATGGTGTTAGAACCTCTGTCTCCTATGCATCCATTCAGTGTGTCCCTCTGATCCCTTGCTATTTGGGCATTTAAGGATTTTGTGGCCTTTGGCTGGCCACAAGATTTGTTCCTAAAGAGGAATTATTTTAGTTCGGGCTACAGTGCCCTGAGTGAACCAAGTGATCATCCGATCCACCTTGGCATCTACTCTGCTGAAAAACCTTTTCAGAAATAGAATTATTGGCTTTTTTTTTTTTTTTATATATTTGGCTCCGCCTCCGGCGGTGCCTATGTCTCTCGGGTACAGACAGATGGGACAGATCCCTATCAGAACCATTTGCTCGGTTCTGGCGGGGTCTGGGCCTTAATGTCTCCATCTTCCCGATGATTTTGGGGAGCCCTAAGATGGGGCAAATCCCTATTTATTTGTGGGGTCCCCCCTTTTGTTGAGGATATTTGGCATAGCGAGGATTTCCATCCTCAAGGGTGAATTGGGCTCTTTGGGGATACTCTCTGGAGATTCTTTTAAACCTTGGGCCCTGTCCCCTTGGAAAGAAATCCTAAAATGGCCTCTGTTCCCCCCTCCTTATTGGTGGGGTGTCCGGTGTCCTCCTTGAGGTATCCAGTATAAAATCTTGCACCTTTTTATTTATTTATTTATTATTATTTTTTTTTTTTTTTTTTAGTGTTAAGGTTGAGGAGAAAGGTGTGTTTCTGCCACAATTTTGGTGACAGGCTCACGCCTTTCTTTGTTCACTGGTCTGTTGGATGGAGTGCAAATTGTCGCTCTCTTTTGCCAACCATTCCAGTGAACACCCCAACTTGTAGTCCCTGGCCAAACTTATTTTTATGTACCTGGCCGATGCCTCAAAGCACAGGGTTTTAAATTCTGGATGGTTGTACTCAGGCTCCTCCATTGAAGGGTGTTAGGCACTTTTGAGTACAGTACAGCAAAAATTCAGTGGGCTTTGGTGCTGTGTACATTTTAAATTATATATAGCAGCTCTAGCAGAGTTAAGGATTTTCTTTTTTTTTTATGTGTGGGCCGACTTTTAAATTACATCCTTGAGGCACAACACAGATAGGCTGTTTTCGTAGGCCTAAAGATGATTAGTAATGTCTAAGGACCCTTTCTTAATAAAAATCGGGACAGTACTCTTTTTAAAACAAACTTTTTAAATTCTGGAGGTGTATGGTATCTCTTTAGGGGTGCTAGTCTTTTTGCGGTGACCCGATATGACTCATACCTAGTTATGTATGGCTGCCCAATTTCTGCCCTCCTATCTTAGGAATATGGCTGGGGTAGGACGTGGACTCTTTGCCTAACTCTCCCCCCCTTGTCTGGGTCTTAACCATCAGACTGGGAGTCATATCTGGGTCTAATTAATTACTTCATTTTATTTATAATGCAGGACTGATAAGCAGTACCCTTTTGTATGGACACCATAACCTTTTTGAATTTTCCTATTTATTTTTTGATGAATTCCTGTCCTTACTGGAACTGTTACATTTTTATTTTTATTTATTTATTTTTAAATTTTCCACTGCTGGTTACTCGGCAACTTAATTTTCAACTGCTGGTTACTCGGCAACTTCCACTAATGAAAAAAAAAACATTTCCTTGCTCAAAACTTCCTACTTCTTGCATTAATCGTTTACATTGTTCTTTCAAATGGTTGCTTATATTACAGCTTTCTGAACAAAACTTCTGCCACAGTTCTACTTTTTCCTGCAGTTTCACGCTACATTTTCTTAACCTATGTGTCCCAATAGAGGTCACTTTCACCTGCTCAAGGAGGTTCCTTATCTCACTTCTTATTATTTGGAGTGGAGATTAGAACTTTACTAAATTCCTTTTTGCTGAGCCTTATGGTGCAGTTCCTCACAGAGATACAGTAAGATTGGCCATGATTCTAAAAGTATGTGATCACGCTTCCTGAAGTCTTTGGGGTTAGAGAAGCTTTCGGTGAGTTCATACATCAGGTTTTCCCCTACCCACGTCTGGTGCCCATTTTTGGCCCGACTTTTTCTGAGGATTTTGGTATGACTCCAACTAGCCTATACATATACCACCATTTTAGACTCAGAGAGGTGTCTCTACATATTCTAGATCTGTGCCGAATCTACTGGGGCTGTGGGATTGACATCTAGCCAGAGTTGGCAGCGTGAACCTTACCTTATGTAGACATTTTAGGGCATTACTATCAATATTCACAATTAAATAATTTAAAAAAAAATTATTAAAAAAAAATTCTATTTTTTTTTTTTTGCAAAGTTATTAATTATGTCACCATGATCAAAATTATGATTGGCATATGTAAGAAATTAATGATATCTCAGCAGTGCAACTCCATTTAATATGTTGTGCGTTTTGGTATAAAATTTGACTATTTTTAATTTATTACTAAAAGGCGATGTCTGAACTATCAATAGAATTATGACGCAGTGCCTCCAGCCGATTACGGCAAATAATTTAATAACTAAAAACAAAACCCAATCAATTTTGTTCAGACACTCATAGTATACCACGCAATTTTCCCGAGTTCTTTTTTTTTTTTTTTATCAGTTAATTTCTTTTTAAAAGCATATACCAATCTTAGTGAAACAGTCTACAGTAGGGAATATATATATAAGAATATTTATTCGCAAGACATATTTTCACCATAAATGATCATACTTGAGTGACACAAAGAGATAACCTTACATAAAATACCAACTTAAAACGATAAATGCAATGTGATATTTAGCTAAACGATGAAAGTAAAATAAAGCAAGATTATGTATTTCCCAGGTGTAGTATGAACCATAAATTAATATTCTATATAATCAGACCACAATAGTCTGCGAATCACATGGCCGAAAGTCATTCCACTGCAGATGAAGTGAGAATAAGCCATGCAAAACGGAAGACGTGAAATCGCAAATAATGCGCTTAATCTGATATTAAAAATGTTATAAAAACAAAAATCATCTCTTTAGAGAAAAATCTACATATGGTTTATACGGCTGGGATTGTACTTTCGTTACCCTTTAAATACGAAATGTAAAACATTTAAGGAAGTACATAAACAATATTGAATAATAATCAAATAACAGCAAGGCATAATTACCATATTTAAAATGGCCGCTTAGCTTAGAATAGTAGTTACCAGGTTCCTTTAAGATGGCTGCATTTCCAAGATGGTGGCCAATTAGGGAGGAGCTTCTTTTGGCGTCCCTCAAAGGTTCAGATACAGGGTGGACCAAGATGGCGTCTGTGTAGATGAGTCTATGCATGGCTGTTAGTAGTGTGTATGTTGTAAGTGTGATGTGTCTTGTGTCTTGTGTGTGTCTGTTGTGTTGTGTTGTGTTCTGTTGTCCTCTATTACATCTCTGATTCCTTTTTATTTTGTGTTGAACAAAAGGGCAGTAAAAATTATCATAAGCCAAACCCAGTGGGAGGAACATTATTCCTATTGGTTGGAACATCTTATTCATTAACTGGTGATGTCATAGGGTGACACCTCTTGGTTAACCAGTATATTAAAATTAATTAAAGATTTCTCCATTTAAGACTATTATAAAAAACATAAATGTAATCATGCTCTCATCTATGACGTCCATTTAATCCACCAGGTATCTGAATAAAGATTAATCTGGATACCACCATTCTCATATTTAATATCTCTTATGTAATATATATATATATTGGATTTTACTCTTTAACCCAAGACTTCAATTAGTAGCAGTAAGAATTATATCGAAAAATATACGGTTATATATATATTGATACACAACAGCTTGTATATGTAACTTGTCCTATACATGGTTACTTCTGATCATAATATATTATCCATTTAGGCATTATTATGTTAACAACAGTACATTCATGATATGGGGACTGGATTATAAAATATGGGCGAAATGTCTGACCCTTTGACACTACTATATGATAGAATATAATGTACTTCTCAGTAGGAGGTTGTCATAACATCATAGTTCCATAACACCTTTTGTATATGATGGGGCAAAGATATCAATTTATGATTTTCTGAAATTCATTTTGAGATTTGCAGTTCTCATCAATCTAAGTGACAATGTTTATGTGACTCCGTGTAGATTTCAACAACTTTATCCCCCTGTTTGTGTTTAGGTAAATAAATGACAGATTCTAGTCTTTGTCCGTTTCCGTTTGTTTGTCTCCTCATGATATAGACAATAGCTTATCCTGCTTGTGGATGGGTGAACACAGGTGTTATCCTGAAATTGAGTTTCGCCCATTGTGTGAGTCATGGCCTGAACATAAAGTTTTACGACCTCTCTGGTTTTTCGTGTTTCAAGACCAGGGGAAGGATGTCTTATGTAAACCTTTTCCCCCAAAGGCCGATCCACCTGTGATAAGCGATTTATTTATCTGTCTTTCTGAGTATTGTATTTAAAAGTTTGTCAAACACAGTTTCCTTTCGGGGGGCAGATAACACAGCTTTTTATCTCAAAGTACATGCAAACAAAACCATCTCAACAATGGACGCAATGTGTGTTTCAAACTGAAAGAGTTTTGACTCAATATGTAGCAAGGTCAATGGAGGCCTCAAAGTTCACAATTCTTGACCTGTAATAATAAAAATGTATTTCTATTTCGCACTGAAAGTTTAACAAAACTAAGGACATGGATAACTAGAACCATGTCCTGTGTTCTGATGAGACCAAAATAAACCTATTTGGTTCAGATGGTGTCAAGCGTGTGTGGCGGCAACCAGGTGAGGAGTACAAAGACAAGTGTGTCTTGCCTACAGTCAAGCATGGTGGTGGGAGTGTCATGGATTGGGGCTGCGTGAGTGCCAGCACTGGGGAGCTACAGTTTATTGAGGCAACCATGAATGCTAACATGTACTGTGACATACTGAAGGAGAGCATGATCCCCTCCCTCTGGAGACTGGGCCGCAGGGCAGTAATCCAGCAAGATAAAGACCCTAAACGTTCCTCCAAGATGACCACTGCCTTGCTAAAGAGGCTGAGGGTAAAGGTGGACTGGCCAAGCATGTCTCCAGGCCTAAACCATTTTTAGCATCTGTGGGGCATTCTCAAATGGAAGTTGGAGGTCTCTAACATCCACCAGCTCGGTGATGTCGTCATGAAGGAGTGGAAGAGGAATCCAGTGGCAACCTGTGAAGCTTTGGTGAACTCCATGCCCAAGAGGGTTAAGGCAGTACTGGAAAATAATGGTGACCACACAAAATATTGACACTTTGGGTCCAATTTGGATATTTACATTTACGGTTGTACTCTCTTTTGTTGCCAGTGGTTTAGACAATAATGGCTGTGTGCTGAGTTATTTTGAGAGGACACCAAATTTACACTGTTATACAAGCTGTACACTCAATACTTTACATTGTAGCAAACTGTGATTTCTTCAGTGTTGTCACATGAAAAGATATAATAAAATATTTACAAAAATGTGAGGGGTGTACTCACTTTTGTGAGATACTGTATGTACATGTATCCCACCCCAAACTTGCTCATCCATGTCTTTATGGACCTTGCTTTGTGCACTGGTCCAAATCATTTGGTAGAGGGGGGATTACGGTGTGGGGTTGTTTTTCAGGGATTAGGCTTGGCCCCTTAGTTCCAGTGAAGGGAACTCTTAAGGCGTCAGCATACCAAGACATTTTGGACAATTTCATGTTCCCAACATTGTGGGAACAGTTTGCGGATGGCCCCTTCCTGTTACAACATGACTGCCCACCAGTGCTCAAATTAAGGTCCATAAAGGCATGGATGAGCAAGTTTGGGGTAAAGGAACTTGACTGGCCTGCACCTCAACCCGATAGAACACCTTAAGGATGAATTAGAGTGGAAACTGCGAGCCAGGCCTTCTCATTAAACATCAGTGACTGACCTCACAAATGCGCTTCTGGAAGAATGGTCAGATATTCCCATAGACACACTGTTAACCACTTAACAACTGCCTACCGCAGATTTACTGCTGCAGGAAGTCGATCCTGGGCAAAGCGACTGCCTGAGGACGCTCGTTAAGCGAAATGCATTGTGGTCAATGCTAACCCGGAAGTAACACACAGAGGCATTCGGAACAGAGGCTGGGATACACATCCACCGCTGCAATACAAAGAAAGGGGGAAAGGAGATACAGGGTGCTGCAGATCCCCGGAGAATATCTTCCTAAGACCCAAAAAAACGATTTTGTACTGCCGAATTGCCCAGTGCCAGGAGGGCACAACAAATAGTAAGAGGCTAATTGTCACCTTATAGTGTATGTTTTTTGGAGAATAAAACAGTATTTCACTATTGGAGGCTATTTGTTCTTCTATATCTTTATGTGTATGGGGGGACTACATGGTCCAACTCGAGTAATATAGGAGCCAGAGATCCAAGCAATCGAGGAGAGGTTTGATCCACCCAATAAAGGGATCACAGGCGTTGGGGGTCCTTGTGACCTGCTGCTAGCTGGTAAGAGGCCACGGTTGTCACATCCCAGCACCTGGAGCACTGTGAATGGATTAATAAGAATTCACCAAGCACAATTTTGATTGCATGCTATTGCTTGGACTTTTAAACACTACTTGGAGCACATTTATATATTTATACTTTTTTATATATTCTTATGTGATTTTTTTATATATCCTTATGTGATTTTTGTATGGAATTCTTTATATATTTATTTATTGGTTCACTGATCCACACCTTTGTGGATTAATTTACTTTGAGAAGCACAAGCACTTCTTAATTGACGGTTGTCACATCCCAGCACCTGGAGCACTGTGAAGGGATTAATAAGAATCCACCAAGCACAATTTTGATTGCATGCTATTGCCTGGACTTTTAAACACTACTTGGAGCACATTTATATATTTATATTTTTATATATTCTTATGTGATTTTTGTATGGAATTCTTTATATATCTATTTATTGGTTCACTGATCCACACCTTTGTGGATTAATTTACTTTGAGAAGCACAAACACTTCTGAATTGAAATTGCACTGGTATGCACTTTTCTTTGCTAATTGCACCAATAGTAGATCATATATATATTTGTAGCAATTTTTAATCACATATATTACACTTTAAATCACCTATTAATTTTTATAACACGTGATATATTAAGATTACCAGCGCCTTTTTACCTATGATATATACATTTACGGTTGTACTCTCTTTTGTTGCCAGTGGTTTAGACAATAATGGCTGTGTGCTGAGTTATTTTGAGAGGACACCAAATTTACACTGTTATACAAGCTGTACACTCAATACTTTACATTGTAGCAAACTGTGATTTCTTCAGTGTTGTCACATGAAAAGATATAATAAAATATTTACAAAAATGTGAGGGGTGTACTCACTTTTGTGAGATACTGTATGTACATGTATCCCACCCCAAACTTGCTCATCCATGTCTTTATGGACCTTGCTTTGTGCACTGGTCCAAATCATTTGGTAGAGGGGGGATTACGGTGTGGGGTTGTTTTTCAGGGATTAGGCTTGGCCCCTTAGTTCCAGTGAAGGGAACTCTTAAGGCATCAGCATACCAAGACATTTTGGACAATTTCATGTTCCCAACATTGTGGGAACAGTTTGCGGATGGCCCCTTCCTGTTACAACATGACTGCCCACCAGTGCTCAAATTAAGGTCCATAAAGGCATGGATGAGCAAGTTTGGGGTAAAGGAACTTGACTGGCCTGCACCTCAACCCGATAGAACACCTTAAGGATGAATTAGAGTGGAAACTGCGAGCCAGGCCTTCTCATTAAACATCAGTGACTGACCTCACAAATGCGCTTCTGGAAGAATGGTCAGATATTCCCATAGACACACTGTTAACCACTTAACAACTGCCTACCGCAGATTTACTGCTGCAGGAAGTCGATCCTGGGCAAAGCGACGTAGGTCTACGTCGCTCGCTCTCAGAAGGCTAGGGGGCAATTGCGTGCCTCCGGCGGCGCGCTTGTGCCCCCCCTCGTCAGAGGGGAAGCCGGTGCATATGTCAGGTGGCTCCGATTGCCGCCTGACACCCGCGATCATTCCCCGCTGAGAGAGAAGGACAGTCGGCTGTTGTAAACACAGCCGACCGTCCTTCTCCCTGAAATGATCATAGAGATCATGTGATCCTACTATATAGGCTCACGTGTCTCTATGGTCATTTCAGAAGCCAGCCCCCTACAGTTAGAATCACTCCCCTAGGCTCACATTTAACCCCTTGATCACCCATAGTGTTAACCCCTTCTCTGCCAGTGTCATTATTACAGTAACAGTGCATATTTTTAGCACTGATTATTGTAGTAATGTCACTGGTCCCCCCAAAAGTATCAAACATGTCAGTCAGGGGTCTGATCTGTCCGCCAAACAAATTGGCCTAAAATGTTAAAAAAATATGATTTTTTTTTTTTTTTTGGGGGGGGGGGGGTGTTATATAGCAGAAAGTGAAAATTTGTTTTTCTTTTTTTTTCAAAATTGTTGCTTTTTTTTTGTTTATAACGCAAAATATATTTTCATTTAGAACAAATAATCTGGTTTATATATATTTTACATTTTAAAAGATCCAACTTTTCTAGATTAAGCTACATACTACATGATACTGAATGGAATAACATTTTTGCAACAAAGAACACTAAAGAAAAATTAGAATACTTTACGGACACATTAAACAATTGCATTCATCAGTGCATTCCAATGGCAACAAATATGAAAAAAAAAAAAACAGGAATTGAACCTGGGTAGCTAAATACTAACATTAAAAGCCATAGTAATGAGAAAAAAAAAAACATCCTTTAGAAAATATAAAGCCAAAGGGACACCATTGGCATTCCAGAACTGTAAAGAATGCAATAACAAACATAGACGCATGATCAGGGCAATTAAAATAAGTACGATAAACATATTGCAATGGAGAGTAAAAAAAAAAAAGAAAAAATCCCTCAAATATTATTACATGTATTATTAGCAAAAAGGCATGATCTGAACATATTGGTCCCATAAAAGATGATCAAGGTAGGAAGCAGGCAGATTTCAAATGGAAAAAAAATATTTATTTCATTTTTAAATAAAATTTATAATAGAAAAATGTGATTTGAAACACAATAAATATAAAATTAGATTGTATCTTTGCACTGGTATATTATAAATATTATACCGATTTACTACATCTCATCCTCTCATCCTTATTAAAGTGGTTGTAAAGGCTAAGGTTTTTTTTTGCTTGAATGCATTCTTTGCAATAGGGTAAAAACCTTTTATGTTTTATCCCCCCCCCCCCCAACTCCCCAAATACTTACCTGAGCAGAACTGCTGTCTCTCACTCTCCTCACTAGGTCAGAGACAGCACCATGGGGCATACATGATATAATCCATGCCTATGAAGAGAAAGTGGGGGGGGGGCAGGACTAAGCCTTGCTGTCTGTGTCTAAAGACACAGGCAGTTAAGCTCAGGATCAAGCCCCCATCTGTGCCACAAAAGGGAGCACATGTGGATAAGGGTTGCTCTGTGTGAAACCATTGAGTATGTAAGTGAAAAACGTTTTTTGGGAGATTATTTACAATCACTTTAATGGAAGAAAAATGTGGAGGCTGAGAATAGACATATACTAAACTGTAGTGCTCACCTTTGTGGTGTCACCAACAACTTTACAAGTTAGGCAAATAAATATAACACCCTAACAAAGGTAAACACACAAAAAAAAAATAACTCGGAAGAACATAAAAGGAAAAAGAAAGAAAGAAAAAAAAAAAAGAAGCAGTAACCTCAAAACACTAAAAGCATAAAGCCCCTCTCCAAGTAATAAAAGGGGGAACAGCAGCAAGACTGCAGAAGTTGTTACCTATATGTGACCATAGGTAAGGTGCAAGACTTTGGCCTATGACAGTTGTTTGCAATGCATTATGGAGTTTTTAGTGGAGCAATTTCCACTGAAAAGGCTAACTGGTTTGTCATTTCCCTAAACTGTGAACAAGTTAGGTTTGCCTCAATTTTATGTTCATCCACAACCCACAGCTCATTCCTATCTGCCACTAATTCCATTCCTATTTTGTCTGGGTTTTAAAGGTGTTGAACTTCCTCTCAGTATAATTTTCATTACCCAATCATTAATAAAAATAATTCCTTATTGTACAAAGCTTTAAAACTGTGAAGTTGGGAGTTTACAAATACCCTTAAAAACAATAGATGACATAACACATTATGATAACCCAAAAGCACCCCTGATGATAGAGACCCCTCCCTATGTATGTAAACAGTATATATACAAAGATTGTTCATAATAACCCCATAAACATAAACATATCACATAAAGAAGGCGTTTCACCTTTGTGGGCTTCTTCAAGGGTTTATAGGGGTGCAGTAACAGTGGGTTACTAGAAAAGAAAAATATATACATAATATATATTCACAAAACACATTTCTCATCATCAAACATCTCTTCCATCAAATGTATGTTCATTGAATTGACTTACAGTTATATAATAGATTGTAACTCAGGAGGATCCATCAAAAATTCTAATCTCGTATGGCCAGATCCCAAAGCAGATCAAGACACTGGAGGCTGGGTGGGCCAGAAAATTTCACTAATTTCACTACTTCACTAAACAACACGCGCAAGGAAGGGAAAGAAGAGAAAACATAGCGCTACCCCCACCCAAGAGTGCATTTAACAATACTGGCAAAAAAGAAAACACACATGAATTACCAATGAAGTCACCTTGTACAGAATACAACATACATATTTCTCAGCTAAAGCCACCACCCATAACCAGATATAAATTTACCCAGCCCAGATAGTATATTAGTATAGCCCCAAAGGTAAGTTGCTGCATCAGAGGTATATAGATCTAAATGGGCAAAAAACATATGAGAAACTATCCCATCATTGCTGAATTAAGATACCAATAAATAAAAGTGGGGGAGGGGGGAACTACCCAAGAAGGAAAGTAGAAAATTAATTCAAAACACAATACCTTCAAATAACCCTCATGCAGACTCCTGCTCACTCAAAAGAACAATCCGTAGAGATGGTGCTGTGACATGGATGGCCTGTGGAATTCAATTATATCCCACCCTGTTGATATAGGGTGATATTGGTGCCAAATCTCTCCTCCCCCAACCACCATCTCCAGCATCACAACGCTGTATCATCATAAGGGAGGTTACCAGTATCATCACTCGCTTCTCTCAAAACCATACTCAAGTGACAAAAATGTGACAACGTCATTGGCACTTACTGAAGGATGATCCTATAGTGGTGAAGTATATAGGAGATAGAACCCAAGTGACCTATCGCCAGGCGAAGTCATTATGTGATCACCTAACTCACAGTCATTTGAATGACAGGGCCTCCCTTATAACTTAGGAGTCAACAGTAAAGAGGGACATCTAGTTATGGTAAATGTAACTATTGCAGTTGGATCTGAAAAAGCAGTACTGTACATTTATCAAATGGACAAATGTGGACCCCTAGGGAGTTAATTAGCTGTCAGAAAAAGTGGTTGTATACTACATGGAATGCCAATATAAGGCCTTCTATGAAGTATTAGGGTATTATTATTAACATTCTATCTGTGAGTATCGAGACATCTGTCTTTGTTTAGGGCACAATAGCCTAATGTGGTTTATTTAGTTTAGGACTATCTATGTGAAGTCTGGGACTAGATCCTTTATATATCTTTTTGATGATTTAACATTTTGGATGCAGTACATATTAATGTCCACAAGAGGGGATATGGTCATGCCCTTCTGTCACCTTTTGGTTGTTTTGGTATTAGCCCACAAGATGGCAGTAAATTCTTATGACCAGGTATCATTCATGGATCCCTGTTGATAGGGCTCGAGGCAGGATGTGGCAGTAAGTTTTAGCATCCCCCTGCTCTCTTTGCCTTTCCCCTCCACTGTCGGTTGTCTGGCGGTGTGGGGAGAATGGCATTGTTGGGTGGGTTAGGGACGGCTCTGGCTGCCCGTCCTGCCATTACTGCGCATGGGTGGGAATTCTGCGCATGCACAGTAGCACATTCCAATAAGCCATGTCTCTGGCGTTGTGACGTTGGAGACGCCAGTTGGGGGAGGAGAGATTTAGCACCAATCTCAACCCATATAAACAAGGTAGGATATCATTTAATCCTACAGCCCATCCATGTCAGAACACCATCTCTAAGGATTTTTCTTTTCGGTTAGCAGGAGTCTGTATGAGGGTTATTTGCAGGTATTGGGTTTCGGGATAAATTTTTTCCTTTACTTCTGGGGGAGTTTCCCTACTCTCCCATCCCCCTTTGATTTATTGGTACCTCAATTTAGCAATGATGGGATTGTTTCTGATATGTTTTTGTCCATTTAGATCTACATACCTTTAGTGCAGTGGCTTACCCTTGGTTTATACTCCATTTGGGCTGGGTATGTTTATACGTGGTTAATGGCCGTGGCTTTAGCTAAAAAATATGTATGTTGTATTGTGTACAAGGTGACCTCATTGGTAATTTATATGCGTTTCCTTTTTTGCCAGTTTTGTTAAATACACTCTGAGTGGGGGTGACGCTGTGTTTTCTTTTCTTTCCCCTCCTTGTGGGTGCTATTTGGCAGCCCTCCAGGTGGAATTTTCTGGTCCAGTGTCTTGATTTGGGGTTTGGCCATACGAGATGAGAATTTTTGATGGATCTTGCTCAGTTATAATCTATTTTATAACTGTCAATACAATAAACATGCATTTGATGGAGGAGATTTTTGATGATGAGAAATGTGTTATTTGAATATACCAGGCAGGTTTGAGATACTGTTGTGGAGAAGTTTAAAGCCGGATTTGGATACAAAAAGATTTCCCAAGCCTTAAACATCCCAAGGAGCACTGTGCAAGCGATAATATTGAAATGGAAGGAGTATCAGACCACTGCAAATCTACGAAGACCTGGCCGTCCCTCTAAACTTTCAGCTCATACAAGGAGAAGACTGATCAGAGATCCAGCCAAGAGGCCCATGATCACTCTGGATGAACTGCAGAGATCTACAGCTGAGGTGGGAGACTCTGTCCATAGGACATTAGTTGTATACTGCACAAATCTGGCCTTTATGGAAGAGTGTAAAGAAGAAAGCCATTTCTTAAAGATATCCATAAAAAGTGTTGTTTAAAGTTTGCCACAAGCCCCCTGGGAGACACACCAAACATGTGGAAGAAGGTGCTCTGGTCAGATGAAACCAAAATCAAACTTTTTGGCAACAATGCAAAACGTTATGTTTGGCGTAAAAGCAACACAGCTCATCCCCCTGAACACACCATCCCCACTGTCAAACATGGTGGTGGCAGCATCATGGCTTGGGCCTGCTTTTCTTCAGCAGGGACAGGGAAGATGGTTAAAATTAATGGGAAGATGGATGGAGCCAAATACAGGACCATTCTGGAAGAAAACCTGATGGAGTCTGCAAAAGACCTGAGACTGGGACTGAGATTTGTCTTGCAACAAGACAATGATCCAAAACAAAGCAAAATCTACAATGGAATGGTTCACAAATAAACATATCCAGGTGTTAGAATGGCCAAGTCAAAGTCCAGACCTGAATCCAATCGAGAATCTGTGGAAATAACTGAAAACTGCTGTTCACAAACACTCTCCATCCAATCTCACTGAGCTTGAGCTTTTTTGCAAGGAGGAATGGACAAAATTTCAGTCTCTCAATGTGCAAAACTGATAGAGACATTTCCCAAGCGACTTACAGCTGTAATCGCAGCAAAAGGTGGCGCTACAAAGTATTAACTTAAGGGGGCTGAATAATTTTGCACGCCCAATTTTTCAGTTTTTTATTTGTTAAAAAAGTTTGAAATATCCAATAAATTTTGTTCCACTTCATGATTGTTTCCCACTTGTTGTTGATTCTTCACAAAAATTACAGTTTTATATCTTTATGTTTGAAGCCTGAAATGTGGCAAAAGGTCAAAAAGTTCATGGTGGCCGAATACTTTCACAAAGCACTGTATTTTTCTAGTAATCCACTGTCACTGCACCCCTAAAAACCCTTGAAGAAGCCGACAAAGGCAAAATGCGTTGGGTTGAGTCCTGCCTTCCTTATGTGATGTTTATGTATATGATGTTCTTGTGAATAATCTTTGTAAATATACTGTTTACATACATAGAGAGGGGTCTCTATCTTTAGGGGTGCTTTTGGATTATGATGATGTGTTATGTTCATCCATTGTTTTTAAGGGAATTGTGTATTAAAAATTATACTGAGAGGAGGTTCAACACCTTTAAAGTCCCACTAGTTCTCTATTTTCTCTACAATGTTCTTTTTTGGGATATGGTGTTGACTTGGTCAACCAGGACTTTAGTTTTTCTTTCTATTTTGTCTGGGCCCCTACTGTCTATATCTTGTCCCATCTCCGTTCTTCTGTGCCCCTGCTTTCTGCACCAAGTTCCATGTCTGTTTTGGCTGTGCCCTTGCTGTCTGTGACTAGTTCCATATTCATTTATTCAGTACACCTTCTGTATGCACCTAGTTTACCTCTGTTTTGTATGAGCCCCAGCTGTCTACATCTAGTTCCATCTCTGTTTTGTTTTTGGCCCTGTTGTACAAACTTGGTTCTATCTCTGTTTTGTCTGTGCCCCTACTATCTCCACCTGGTGCTGTTTCTAACAGCATAAAATAAATAACATTACAAGCCGGTAATGACAGTGTAATCCCCCTTATGCAATGTATTCTCTCTTTTATGGTTGACATTAACAAACACATTATATAATAGTGGCTTCTTCATCTAGCTATCTTTTTTCTTTAGCATTTCTATACCTAATACTGATATCTCACTGATCTCAATTTTTCTTCAGCTAGAATGACTCAAAGTATTCTATAACATGTTCCTGCCATAAAAATATATCTGTAGTTTCTTGTTGATCTGTATTTTCTCTTGGGTAATTCAGTACCTTTTTTTTTGCATCATATATACCATTTGTTTTGTTCGTAAGAGCCAAGTGTGTTTTATTTTTTTAATTTTGTACATACTGCGACAAATAAATCTTTAATGCAGTCTTTTCAATTGCTCGGTTATCCTTTTGTAGTAACATAGGCAGTAATTTTATTCTCATGTTGAAAGGACTGTGCTCATTCCTCTATGACTGTACTATTGAACCTCCAGATTCAACCTTATCATCTTAATGTGCTAGATCAATAGACTGCCTCACTGACCTGAAGTGTAATTTCCAATCATTTTGTAAATGATTGCTCTGTTACAGAAGGGAGAATAAATCTATTGGAACAAAATTTGTCAAAAATAAGAATTAATGATGATAAAGTCCAGCAGAAAATTATTCATTTTCAAAGAATATGAGTCTTTAAGGAATTTTAAAAACTCTGTATTTTATTCTGTTTGAGTGGAGAAAGTGTGTAACCTATGCAAAATCTTCTCTGTCTTATCACACTTCATGAATGAGGACAGATCGTCAACTTATATAATTTGCTTTATATGGTTAGTTTGATATAATTGCATGTATAGCACAATTTGATTTTGCATAATAAAAGTCAAAATTATATGGCATAGTGCTTGTCTTAGACTGATAGGTCTTAGAGATGACTGAATGAAGCTCCTTTTATTAGAGCACAGTGCAATATGTCAAATGTTACAGCAAGAACCAATCCCAACTAATTTAAAGCCCAATTGGACTTTAGGTTTTAACCAGTTGAATAGATGGCAGGTGCATCAAAACAAAAGCTGTGCAAAATCTACTTGCATAATAGTCCCTTCTGGTCTAAGATTTAGTAGCATGGACAGGGCATGAGACTTTGTATCCCTCTCCACTTCTTCCTCTGGGGTTTCCAAGCCAACAACCAGGGACAGGAAGTTTATACATAATATATTTACAGACATTTACAGGTTCAGACAGAAGAGGACAGCAGATCCCTACAGCTGTTTTGATGTTGGCAACATTAGGACCCCTTCAGCCAAAAGGCATGCCTAATTCTGTCTATAGCCCTTAAGATTGATAGTTCTTTGGTTTTAGGGAAAAAACCCTGCCCAATCCCTCCTATTACCCTCTTCATAACTGTCCAGGTGCAAAAAAAGCAAGATTCCCAGATGAATGTTATGTTAAATAAGAGGTCAATTATATTTATCTTAGGACATTTAACAAATTACTTGTTCAAAAATGCATGTTGATCATTCTGAGAAGAAGAAAACAGATCTTTGAGATTCATTTTAACTTCAGTGTCTTCACATTTCTACTAAATTAGACAATACTGCTTGGAAACTGATGACAAAAAAGGAGCATCACTACACTGAAGAGGCCCACCACTATTTTTTAGGTGTGAGCAAGATCATAGTGTTATTTTGAAATCATTGTAAAGTAAAGCAGAGCCTAACTGGTCAAGCTATTAAACTCCAGTCTTGTTAAGCAGAGGATTACAGGAAGCTATTATACATTCAGGTACTCATACTACCTGGATTTAAAATGTATATATATTTTAAATGAATACATAACTGGATTAAATGTATAAAAATATATCTGCCTGGAGTTTAGCTTCTAGTCATGAAAAATTCAAGTTGTCATTGATTCCAAATCGGTCATATACAGTCATTTATTATAGGTAAGGTGTCTGAAAGCATCCAAGTGGTCTAAATAAACTGTTAACACTGCAAGAAAAAATTGGGCCAAGCTTGGTTTAGAGCCAACATCAAGTAGAGTAGGAAGGGCATTTGTCAACAGATTTAGTGTCCATAAGCAAAAGTGCCAACTACATATATTGCACAAAATTTTGAAATAATATGCAAATATGCATAGCAAGCCTACAGATAACTTACCCTGAGGTTTTCCTATTCTCCCAATGACAGCTCTGCATTTTTAAGTGCTCCACAGTCCCAGGCCCTTATCTGTGCAGAACCCCTTTCACTGCAGCCTCTACCTTTGTCAATAGGGTAACCAGTGACAATGCAACTCCCATAGCAATACCAGCACTGCAGGAATATAAACTTCAGCACGAGGGATCTGTGGATGATGTCATTGACCAAATATGGTCATGACCATATTTGGTCAATGATGCAATCTCTGATCCCTGCTGCAGTATTGCACTGCACTGTGGATTTGCAGCAAGCAATGTTGCATTAAAACAATGCCAGGAGTGTATGCTAGTAACTTTTTTTCAGGTTAGGTTTTACTATAAGCTCCTTCACAAGTTTTCCTCAGTTTACATCCTTGCACTGCTAGCTGAAATACCAAGCCTTAATCTTTTAAACTGGTAAAACTTCCAGCATATCAGAAACTGGCCAGTTGTGTAAAATCAGGAGCACTCCAAGAAGACCCTGTCAATGTAGGGAATGTAGGTTCAAATTCTCACTCTCTATTCCAAACTTTATCCAAAATGTTAAGAAAGCTTTGGGCTGAGTTCTACTCTGTCAGTTCTGCTGGAGAAGATGCAGTAGAGTGAAAATTCATGTATTGAACTAGCATCTTTGAACAACATTGTATCGTCAGTGCAGAGCTGTTGTATATAAATCTCTACACTGATGAAGTCTGCATGCAAGAAGATCTTCAGTTAGAAGGCTATTAATTCTCTGAAGAGTTAAGGACATGTATATGGGTTCTCAGGTTGTGCCAAAATTGTGTTTCACAGACACTTGTATGATTTCGATTTTGCATACTTATCATGAGAATTAGTGAGGAGTTTATCAGGCAATATAAGAGAGACTATTGTTAGAGCTTCTTTGGAATGGAAAAAATATATTTTATAATTTCTCTCATTTTGATTTATGAGACCAGATTCCAAATAGGCTTAGAGACAAATGTCACATTAAAGTGTAACTTTCCCAAGAGACAGAAAATGACTCAATTTGGTCTGCAAACAAGTTGTGGATGAGTCAATTAAAGGCAAGGCCCCTTTAAATCTCTGAACAATGGGGTTTCTGGTATTCACACGACATCTGAAACCAAAGAGAAACTGGGCTATGTTTACAAGACCTCAGAACTCTCAAACACGGTAATATGGACGAGACAACATCTGTTTGCCCAGGTGAAGGAAAGTTAATATTCTTGGACATTCCAGATAATGGTAGTATCTCTCTATTGTTCCACTAAATGAAGGGCATCGGGAAAAGTTTCTCTACATTCCAATGTTATGAGGACAAGATAATATAAACCTCATGGATTATATTATGAATGTTAACTTTAATATTATGCAGACACTTTTCAATGTATATACTGTAGATCTCAGGATTACTGTTATTATATAGGTGATTGCAACGCTTACAGTAGGAAAATGTGCATTTCAATATTTGCTAACATTAAACTATTAACACTGTTGAGGCTCATTTGTTTTTGGTAAAAGGTGCAAAAAGAAACATTGCTGTTTCCATAAATGTACAATAATATACGAAAAGACGTGATTATGATGATATATCAAATTATCTAAAATGGAAGCTATAATATTATCTTATTTTTGGTTTGTTTTAGTCATTATCAATATTGTTTAAAATGTGTGTTATAACGTAGCCATACTCAAGTATTTTTTTTATAGTGTAATTTTTTTATTTGTATCATTAATATTTAATTATGAAACAATGCCATCTCTTTAAATGCTGCTACATCCAAAAGAATAAATACCACAAATGAAAAGGGTGCTGATCAATGGGACATTTGCCTCTCAGATAAAATAACATAGTTTAATCTGTATAGAAAAATATTCATTTATTATATAAGGACTAGATGTAGATTTCCCAGATAAACTTAAGATATTTATAGTTTTGGAGTGCCACCTGATGGCCAAGTGAGCTAATGCTTGTATAAACACATATAGTGCCTTGAAAAGGCATTCATACCCTTTGAAATTTTCCACAGTTTGTCACGTTACAACCAAAAAACGGTGAAGTGGAAGGTAAATGATAAATACTTTTTAGACATGTTTATAACAAAATATCTGAAAAGTTTAGCATGCATTTGTATTCAGCCCCCCCGGATCAATACTTTGTAGAACTACCTTTCGCTGCAACTACAGCTGCAAGTCTTTTTGGGTATGTCTCTATACTAGCTTTGCACATCTTGAGTGAAATGTTTGCCCATGCTTCTTTGCAAAATAGCTCAAGCTCTGTCAGATTAGCTGGGGAGTGCCTGTGAACAGTAATTTTCAAGTCTTGCCAAAAAGTTTCTATTTGATTTAGGTCTGGACTTTGACTGGGCCATTCTAACTCATTAATATGCTTTGATCTAAACCATTCCATTGTAGCTTTGGCTTTATGTTAAGGGTCATTGTCCTGCTGGAAGGTGAACCTCCATCCCAGTCTCAAGTCTTTTGCAGAGTCTAACAGGTTCTCTTCTAAGATTGCCCTGTATTTGGCTTCATCCATTGTCCCATCAACTCTGACCAGCTTCCTGCTGAACAAAAGCATCCCCGCAACTATTGTTTATGGTGTTTACAACTTCTGTAAAATAAATGTCATTTATTTATATAGTCCTCAGTCCATACTTAAATTTGATCGTATTGCGTTAATCAAGGAATTTCTGCATTGGCAAAGAATCTTGGGAATAATTAATTAGTTGGCTTAATTATTTTTGATATCTTTTTTTTTTTAATGGAGGCACTGTTGTTCATCAGTTAATTAAATTATGTAAATAATTGACCAGATATTCCCTGACACCACAGAAGTAAAAATTTACTTTTTAATAAAATGACTTTTATTTTGTACAAAGATTAAAAATTCTTCTCATACATGAACATTTATAAAATGGATTGTATACATACTGTATGTTTAGTACATTAAATACATTGTTAGACCCTAGTGAAGTTATCAAATACTAACATTCTATTAACCAAGTACCTTTGTTGACATATTTCTCTACTTCTACTTCATCAGAACAGGGTATATATTTAATATCACATACAGGTGTTTAGTCATTTGTCTAATCCATCTGAAAATGGATGAAAACAAACATCAGTATCCATATGTAGATAAATATTTCATTCATACAAATAGTATTAGTATCAAAAGTATTTCACATTTATTAAACATATCCATATAGTATAAAATCACCAAGACACCTCCATGTCATTTTTGACATAGTTGGACCGAGGAAGGGACCCATATGAGAGGCAAATTCACATTAAGAAGGAAGAGATGTGGGTGCACTGGATCTTATCTGTCCGGTTAAAGCCAAATGTGATCAATAACTTGTCCAAATGGGGTGAGTAGTATGGTGGAGAGGAAAAAGAGGGACAATCAACCATTTTAGGATCTTATACACACCTCCAGGTTTCCAGTAGGCAAGGTCTACATCCAGCACTCTTAACTTTAGCTTGCCAGGAACATGGGCATAATGACATCACAGCACATGCACATGAGTTGACATCAAAGCACCACCATATATACATATGGAAGTGTGTAAAAGCATATGCGCAGTCCCCCTTCCCCCATGAAAAAGTGGATGCCATATTGATGCTGGCATAGAACGACCCAGGCTTAGTATAGAGAGTACCAGGACCATAGGTGCACCATTTCAAGTACAAATGCACAGAGGTCATGCAAAACGGTTAAATGAAAAAAAACAAAAGAAAACATGGAACCCCAAACCAGAATAAAAAGAGAAAAACAAAAAAAAAACAATGAGAATCTAGCAGCCAAAGGGCAACTGATGGCAAAGAAAAACAATATATTCTACACCAACACCTACCAGCAATATAAAACTACATCCATGTAAAAAAAAAACAAAAAAACTTCACACTTAGCTACATTAGCCACTCTGTAATATCTGTAACATTTTATCAATGAAATGGAGCAATAATCAACCTTTCAAGCTACTGTGGGGTATGGATGGATCTTGCCCCATGCTAAAAATGATAGGCCCCACAGTTAATAGTTATGAAATTGGGCAAAGCACTTTCCAACAGTACTTCCGAAATTACTGTTATAGATGTCATAAACATGATTATATGTTCATTTAGTTTTTGATGTAGATACATCACACATGGGGTTTGTCTGTTGACTGCTTAGGAAATCTTTTGCAATTGGATAAAATTACATGTTGTGCACTACTGATAAATTTTATATTTGAGCATATACCACATTCAAACTTCCCCAAAGATCACTTTGTGCATGGGTTACTCTTTTTTCTTTTTGCAAAGTGGCTTGGAACCATGATGATGTGAATCTCCCCAGCTTCAATTCATCAGGATCATTGAATCTTATTTGAAATCCATTAACCCAAACTTAGCATCAAATTCCTTCAAAGTTTTTGGGGTGACTCTTGATACTAAATTCTGATTACTTTGAATGCTATTAGACAAGCTATTGTCAAAAGCAAGCTATGGGAAGATGGGCTATATCATGAGGGACATTTAATAAAGCAAACATTTTTACATAGGGAGAAGGGTCCTATCGATGTATGCAAGGGCTATATGAAAAAAAAAAAAAAAAAACATTAATCCTTTAAATTTCATGCTTGGGAAATTCCTTTAGGATGTTTGTGGTGTTACTGCACAGTACGATTTTTGCAGACAGCCAAAATATTAATCGCTATATTCTGGCATCAGATACAGTATATTTGATGTGGACTTTTTTCTTACTTTTACATTGTTGCTAGGCTCAAATGCAACAGCAGCAGCCTAGTGTGGCTTTTGTATTTACTTTTTAATCGCCCCACATGATTTTTATAGAGGTAGCAGCCATATCAGATCTGAAAGCTATAGAAAAGCTTACTCTTAAAAAATAAAATTAAGCCATAACCTTGTAATAATTGGCCAGTGGCAAAACAGTTTGATAGTGTCATTTGAAAGCTTCTTTTTTCACAGTACCACACTACAATGTTCTAAAAATGTCATAAATTGTCAAAACAGTGCACAAAACATTTCAAAATCACAACCCCACATTCCAAATCCTCTCCCATCTCCATATAACCGATTTTTCCCAAAATGTTCAAAGTATAGATTACAGGTATGTGTTTGATAGAAATTAGCTAGCTTTGGTACAATACATGAGCAATTCAATAGGCAGCAAATATAAAGAGACAAGGCAAGTTTTGATCTGCAGTAAAAGTGTATTATCTGAGTGAGAATAGCCAAAAATATTGTTTAGCGGTTGAACAGTATGTAAGCAGCTTGTTTGGATCACATGAGGGAACAATAAGACAAGTTATATCTTGAAATTTAATTGTTCTGTCTCTAGGACAGAGAGCTAAACCTTCCTGCTCCATAAACTTTAGATACCGTATTTGTTTGATCTCATATTTATTAGAACAAGCCAGGTTAAACTCCAAATTGGTAAAATAAACACCAATCAGAACAAAATAATACAGGATAGGATAACAAGAACTCCCTTTTTAAGCTCTCTCAGGGGTGATTGCACGAGATTGAGGAAACATGCCTTGCTGCCTTGCTGTAGCTCCTCTGGCTGAGACTCTGCAAATCTGTCGGAAGAAATGTTAGTTTTGTGCACTGCTACTGGAGCCCTGAGTTGCTTAGGGCCAGAAGAAGTGACATTGGAAAAATGAAGCTGGTGTCATCTTTCATTCCTGCTTGTATGGCTACAAAGTCCACAAACTCTTTAAAGGGTGGAAAAGGAACATTGTGTTTTCGGTTGTAGTTATAGCCAGGAGCGATCCATCTTTCATGCAACTCATAGGGAAGTTTTTATGCTAAGGAGTTTATACCTCTAGATAAGGCAAGATAAGTAAGGCCAGGTAAGACTCCTTCTGCTTTAGCAACTTGTAACTCCATACACAGGTCACTGAATTCTCTGAGTTGGTAACCTCTGCCAAGGAGCACTGTGCAAGCGATAATATTGAAATGAAAGGAGTATCAGACCACTGCAAATCTACAAAGACCTGGCCGTCCCTCTAAACTTTCAGCTCATACAAGGAGAAAACTGATCAGAGATGCAGCCAACAGGCCCATGATCACTCTGGATGAACTGCAGAGATCTACAGCTGAGGTGGGAGACTCTGTCCATAGGACAACAATCAGTCGTATACTGCACAAATCTGGCCTTTATGGAAGAGTGGCAAGAAGAAAGCCATTTCTTAAAGATATCCATAAAAAGTGTTGTTTAAAGTTTGCCACAAGCCACCTGGGAGACACACCAAACATGTGGAAGAAGGTGTTCTGGTCAGATGAAACCAAAATCAAACTTTTTGGCAAAAATGCAAAACGTTATGTTTGGCGTAAAAACAACACAGCTCATCACCTTGAACACACCATGACCACTGTCAAACATGGTGGTGGCAGCATCATGGTTTGGGCCTGCTTTTCTTCAGCAGGGACAGGGAAGATGGTTAAAATTGATGGGAAGATGGATGGAGCCAAATACAGGACCATTCTGGAAGAAAACCTAATGGAGTCTGCAAAAGACCTGAGACTGAGATTTGTCTTCCAACAAGACAATAATCCAAAACATAAAGCAACATCTACAGTAGAATGGTTCACAAATAAACATATCCAGGTGTTAGAATGGCCAAGTCAAAGTCCAGACCTGAATCCAATCAAGAATCTGTGGAAAGAACTGAAAACTGCTGTTCACAAACGCTCTCCATCCAACCTCACTGAGCTCGAGCTGTTTTGCAAGGAGGAATGGGCAAAAATTTCAGTCTCTCGATGTGCAAAACTGATAGAGACATACCCCAAGCAACTTACAGCTTTAATCGCAGCAAAAGGTGGCGCTACAAAGTATTAACTTAACCACTTAAGCCCCGGAAGATTTTACCCCCTTCCTGACCAGGGGGTATTTTGCGATTCAGCACTGTGTGACTTTAACGGACAATTGCGCAGTCGTGCGACGCTGTACCCAAATGAAATTGATGTCCTTTTTTTCCCACAAACAGAGCTTTCTTTTGGTGGTCCATAAGAAAGCTCTGTAACTGACTCTCCATTTGGTTCTCCATCTCTAACTGACGATCGCGAGTGACCGGCGGACATCGGGTCCGCCGGTCACAGACGCGGGTATCAGATTGAGCGAGCGGGGCGGGAGCGCGCCTGAGGCGGCGCGCGCTCATCCCCTATTGGCTCGCAGGTGAGTGACGTACCGGTACGTCACTTAACTGGCAACCGGTTAAGGGGGCTGAATAATTTTGCACGCCCAATTTTTCAGTTTTTTATTTGTTAAAAACTTTTGAAATATCCAATAAAATTTCTTTCCACTTCATTATTGTGTCCCACTTGTTATTGATTCTTCACAAAAAAATACAGTTTTATATCTTTATGTTTGAAGCCTGAAATGTGGCAAAAGGTCACAATGTTCAAGGGGGCCGAATACTTTCGCAAGGCACTGTAAGTGTCGGCCAGTACAGGCCCCAAAAATTAGCCAACAGGCGTTCACCTGACAGCAACGAATGTTGTATTCTGTGGCTGAAGGGACATCAGGCATTTACAGGATACAGAAGTAAGTGTCGCCCATTCCAAGCCCCAAAAATTAGCCCACATGCATTTACCTGACAGCAAAGAACGTTGTATTCTGTGGCTGAAGGTACATTAGGCATTCACAGGATACAGAAGTAAATGTCGCCCGGTCATTACAGGCCCCAAAAATTAGCCCACATGTGTTCACCAGACAGCAAAGAACGTTGTATTCTGTGGCTGAAGGTACATTAGGCATTCACAGGATAAATAAGTATTGCCCATTCCAGGCCCCAAAAATTAGCCCACATGCGTTTACCTGACAGCAAAAAACTTTGTTTTCTTTGGCTGAAGGTACATTAGGCATTCACAGAATACAGAAGTAAGTGTCGCCTTGCCATTACAGGCCCCAAAAATTAGTCCACATGCGTTCACCTGACAGCAAAGAACGTTGTATTCTGTGGCTGAAGGTACATTAGGCATTCACAGGATAAATAAGTAAGTGTTGCCCATTCCAGGCCCCAAAAATTAGCCAACATGCGTTTATCTGACAGCTAAGAACATTGTATTCCTTGGCTGAAGGTACATTAGGCATTCACAGGATACAGAAGTAAGTGTCGCCCGGCCATTACAGGCCCCAAAAATTAGCCCATATGTGTTCACCTGACAGCAAAGAACGTTGTATTCTGTGGCTGAAGGTACATTAGGCATTCACAGAATAAATAAGTGTCGCCCATTCCAGGCTCCAAAAATTAGCCCACATGCGTTTACCTGACAGCTAAGAACGTTGTATTCTGTGGCTGAAGGTACATTAGGCATTCACAGGATACAGAAGTGTCGCCAGGCCATTACAGACCCCAAAAATTAGCCCACATGCGTTCACCTGACAGCTAAGAACGTTGTGTTCTGTGGCTGAAGGTACATTAGGCATTCACAAGATACAGAAGTAAGTGTTGCCCGGCCATTACATGCCCCAAAAATTAGCCCACAAGCATCCACCTGACAGCTAAGAATGTTGTATTCTGTGGCTGGAGGTAAATAGGAATTGACAGGATTAATAATTGTCAGCCATGAAAGGCCCCAAAAATTAGACATTGAATGGACATAAAATGCCTTTTATGCCGCTGTATTTACCGAAGACAAGGACCATGAATTGTTATGGGTGGATGGCGGTCTGGCGGATATTTGTGGCCTGTCATGAGGAATTTTAATCAAACATGGTCTATTGGTCACATGTGTTGAATTCCTCTGAGATCCATGCCTCATTTATTTTTATAAATGTGAGGTAGTCAACACTGTCATGAGCTAGGCAAGTGCGCTTATCGGTCACGATTCCCCCTGCTGCGCTGAACGTCCTTTCGGACAGGACACTGGACAGGGGGGCAAGCAAACAGTTCCATTGCAAATTGTGCAAGCTCTGGCCAGAGGTCAAGCCTGCCCACACAGTAGTCCAGGGGTTCATCACTCCTCAGAGCATTCACATCGGCCGTTAACCCAATGAAGTCGGACACCTGTCGGTCTAGGCGTTCCCTAATGCTGGATCCAGAGTACAGTCGATGGGTCGGCTGAAAGAATGATCTCATATCAGAAGTGACCAACACATCTTCAAAACGCCCTCTTCTTGGCGCTGTTGGATTGGTACCCGCAACTGTTTCTCTGTGAGTGGAAATTCCTCTGCCAGCGCACGCAAAATCAGAATGCAGCATTTCTCGAATCAAGGCCTGGAAGTGCTGCATTCTGACCACCCTCTGTGATGGTGGTAACATTTCCGACATTTTTTACCGGGGGTCTAAGTACGTTGCCACCCAGTACTGGTCCTTGCCCTTTATGCTTTTTATACGGGGGTCCCCCTTAAAACACTGGAGCATGAGGCCCCCATTTGCACTAAACTGGAAGTGGTGTAGTGGCCTGGCTCCTGCTCATCATCCAGGATAATGTCGTCCTCGTTCTCCTCCCCCCATCAACAGACAACACCAGGGATCCCAGAAAGGTTTAAAGCATGCTTTTCTTGCTCCTCCTCATCTGCCCCGGCACCATCCTCCTCTGACTCCTTTTCAGACTCCTGTTGTTGACTTGTCTCAGATGGAGTAGCACTCCCTGGGAATTCATCCAACATTGCGACTTACTCATCTTCCTGCTCCTACTCGTCGATGGCTTTTCAATGACATGAGGCAATGCATGCTCCAGAAAGAAGGCGTAAGGTACGATGTCACTTATGGCGCCCTGGCTGCAACTGACCAGTTTGGTGATCTCATCAAATGGCCACAGCAGTCTGCATGCATTGCGCATGAGCAGCCACTGGCATGGTGCAAAAAAAACCAAGCTCCCCAGAACCTGTCCTGCCGCAGAGTTCCTACAGGTAGTCGTTAACTGCACGTTTCTGCTGGAGCAGTCTATCAAGCATATACAAGGTTGAGTTCCATCGCGTTGGGCAGTCACAAATAAGACACCTGACAGGCAGGTTGTGTACTGATGAATGTCAGCAAGGCGAGCCATAGCTGTGTAAGATCTTCTGAAATGGCCCAATATTTTCCTGGCCTGCCGCAAGACGTCCTGGACCCCAGGGTATTTGGCAACGAATCGCTGCACGACCAAGTTCAGGACGTGTGCCATGCATGGCACGTGTGTATTTTTGCCCTGTTTCAGCGTGCTCAGCAGATTGGCACCATTGTCGCACACCACTTTACCAACTGTCAAATTGAGCGGTGTCAGCCACTGATCTGCCTGTGAACACAAAGCTGAAAGGAGTGCAGGACTAGTGTGGCTCTTGGCTTCCAGGCACAACAGATGCAGCACAGCATGGCAACGTCTCACCTTGCATGTGAAATAGGTTCTGGGGATCTTGGGCGGCGCAGCAGTAGAGACGGTAGCAGAAGAAAAGGAGGAGTCAGCCGAGGAGGAGAGGGAGGGGGGAGGAGAAGAAGAGGCAGGCCTACATGCAATCTGTGGCGGTAAAACCAAATCTACACGGGTGCCACAGGTTACATGCTTGACAGCCGTCAGAAGGTTCACCCAGTGGGCAGTAAAAGTTATATACCTTCCCTGGCCGTGTTTGCTAGACCACGTGTCTTTGGTCAGATGTATCTTGGCACCGAGACTGTGTGCCATAGATACATTCACTTTCCGTTGAACATGGCCATATAGCTCTGGAATGCCCTTCTGCAAGAAATATTTCCTTCCTGGGACCTTCCATTGTGGTGTTTCAAAGGCCACAAATTTCCGAAAGGCCTCCGAGTCCACCAGTTAATATGGCAGTAGTTGGCGGGCTATCAGTTCCGACAAGCCAGCAGTTAACCGTTGGGAAAGATGGTTATCCGGCATCATTATTTTTTTAAGCTCCAACATTTGGGCCACGGAAGCCTGCCTTTTTCCAGAAAAACGTGAGGACGCCATGATGGAAGGTGGAGTGGAGGACAATAGTAAGGAGAGAAGATAAGGAGAAGAGGCTGGACGGTGAGAGCCCAGTGTGTGGCTTTGTGGGTTCTGACGGTGTTGCTCCCACTGGGCTTGGTGATGGGAGTCCAGGTGCCTTCTTAAGGCAGTCGTCCCTAGGTGAGTGTTGGGCTTACCGCGACTTATGCGTTGACTGCAAGGGCTGCAGATGGCAACACTATTGTCAGCAGCGGACACATTAAAAAATGCCCACACTGCGGAGCCATATGCCCGGCATCCTGGGAGCGCCAGATGTGACTGTCCATGGTTGATGGCTCGCTCCTGATACATTAGCAGTCTGCTGCTTTGTCCCTCCTGTGCAATGTAAGTTCTGCCTGCTTCTCCTCCCTATTTGCTGGTCCATCTCTCCCTCTGAACTCCCCTCCTCTCCCTCTCTTGTGGGCGCCCATGTGATGTCCACAGACACGTCATCATCAACGTCACCTTCCCCACCACCAACATTCGAGATCTCGAGTAGGCAGCAACAGCAGGGACCAACCTCCTTTGGCTGATCTGGGTACTGTCGTCAGACTGCTGGGTGGCTGCTGTTGCTACCTCCTCTTCCTGATCCAATGCAAGGAATGGCTGTGCATCGCAAATGTCTTGTGATGGATCGGAAAATAATTCCAGTGACTCAAGCGGAGGGTATATGGTGGTGTTGGTGGTGGTGTCTTTTGGGGTGCACACAGCAGAGAGTGAAGAGGGTGCAGATAGAGAGGACGAGGAGGGTGCAGAAGAGGAAGGCTGGGTGAGCCACTCAACCAAGCCTGGTGCGTCCTTTGACGTAATCAAATGCACCTTCTGAAACTTCACACTTTGGCTCCAGCCTACTGCTCCTGCCCTACCCCTACCACCCCTGCGTAAGGGCCTGCCTCTTCCTCTACCTGTCATTTTTTAAATTACCCTGTGACAAAAGTCTCTAGAGAAGCGCAGTATATGTGGAAGAAGGTATATAACACCCCACTTCAATCTGTGGTTTTGGGGGCCACTGGTTTATCACACCAGTTATACAAAAAAAGACCAGTAAGTTTGGCACTGTGTGTAGCAGAGTTAATGCAGCAAAAGAGGCAATATTTTTGCAGGACACAAATACACTGTTATGAAAGTATACTGTTAGATAACACCCCACTTCAATCTGTGGTATTGGGGGGCCACTGGTTTATTACACCAGTTATACAAACAATTGGCCAGTAAGTTTGCCACTGTGTGTAGCAGAGTTAACGCAGCAAAAGAGGCAATATTTTTGCAGGACACAAATACACTGTTATGAAAGTATACTGTTAGATAACACCCCACTTCAATCTGTGGTATTGGGGGGCCACTGGTTTATTACACCAGTTATACAAACAATTGGCCAGTAAGTTTGCCACTGTGTGTAGCAGAGTTAACGCAGCAAAAGAGGCAATATTTTTGCAGGACGCAAATACACTGTTATAAAAGTATACTGTTAGATAACACCCCGCTTCAATCTGTGGTATTGGGGGGCCACTGGTTTATCACACCAGTTATACAAAAAAATGGCCAGTAAGTTTGGCACTGTGTGTAGCAGAGTTAACGCAGCAAAAGAGGCAATATTTTTGCAGGACACAAATACACTGTTATAAAAGTATACTGTAAGATAAGACCCCGCTTCAATCTGTGGTATTGGGGGGCCACTGGTCTATTACACCAGTTACACAAAAAATTGAAAAGCTAAAATATTGCGCTAACCATAAAAAACTGCTACACCAAACAACTGACAAGAAAATTGTGAATAACAAAATGTGGAAAAAGTGCAGCGCTAATAAATACTAGCAATATAAACCTTTATATATATAAACCAAGAAAGGTAAATACAAATAAATTGCAAAATAAATAAAAGTGAACATCAAATCAACAGTCCCCTATGTGAAGTGAAAAGAAACAGTCCACAATGGTGATAATTGAAGTGCTCACTGGATCCCAACACCAAAAAGATATAGAGATATAATGTGCTCACCAGAATGATAGGACTCAAAATGCCATATAGCATATGAGTCAAATCAGCTTGTTGTACAATGGATGGATAATCCGAAGGGATGACCGAGGTCCCTGATGTTGAGGTGAAGAGGTGATAGCAGATATGAACCGTCACACAAGAGAGACTCTCACTCCGTCAAATGGCCAGAAATGAACCAAAAAACAAGGGAGCACAAAAAAGTGTAACAATGCTAAAAATGTTAATAAATAAAAATACACCAAATTGCACTTACAAACATCTCATGGTGAAGAGTGTATACAGATGCAAAGGTAGGCTGTCAGTAGCGTGGCCTTGACGCGTTTCCGCATAAATGTTTTTTTCAAAAGGTAGTGCCAGCCGAACACCCACAAAAGCCCCTTATTTATAATTTAAGTAGTAATAAGTCACCCAATGAGAAGATGCCTACTGTGCAGACAAACCAAGCCCAAAACGGCATCAGCTTGCACTTCAAGCCTCGTTTTCAATGTGGCTATGGATGCCTACTGTGCAGACAAACCGAGCCCAAAATGGAGTCGGCGTGTGCTCCAAGCCTCATTTTCAATGTGGCTATGGAGCACAACATCACTTCCGGGGTAAACAGGAAGTGCATCATATGCAGAAGTAACCACATTCCAAGCCTCATGTTCAGATAAACCAGAGGCACAGCATCACAGGATAAACAGGAAGCAGCGCCATATGAGGAAGTGCAGCCATGCCATACAGAGCAAACAGGATGTGACAACGCAGAGAGAGCACCAATGCAATCAGGGGCTAGAGCCCAAAAATACTGTATAGAGGGCAAATGCAATGCAAATATAAATTAAAACAATACTATATAAAGGGCAAATGCAATGCAAATATAAATTAAACAATATACCAGCATTTGAATAGACAGAAATATACTAAATAAATAATATATCATTTTTTTTTTTTTCCAAAACATTTTATTGAAATAAAATACAGTAGAATGAAATAACAATTGAACAGCAGTTTGAATGGTACAAAGCGTTACAGAAATATCAACAGTAACATCCAGAATACAATATAAGGGTGGAGGAGCAAACCACGACACAATCGTACATTGGAGCACATGGGTGTAAAAGACTGAAACTGAGCATGTAGTATATACCTTAAGTAGTGCGGGAACAGTCCTGCTTCCCATACTCTGGTGTGGGGCCACAGGGAGAACGTACAGTCAGAGGCCGTGTGGACCTCCAGAGGTGCGGGATTTGTTACGGAGAAGGCACAATTAGGGGCATAGATGGTGCCTCCCATGGTCGGACACCCCCAAGGGGGAACTCACTGTATCCGGACACAGGGGGCCACCACCAAATGTGTTTGGTCCGTCTCGGGGTGTAGAACTTCAAGGAAACCCACAGGAGGGAAGCAATGGAGGCAATCGTGTAAGCCCGTGGAAAAATAATATATCATGAATGAATTAAAATGGTATATACAAAAAAGATAAAATGCAATGGCAAGAATATATAAATGCCATAAAATATAAAAACAGTAAAAATATTTTAAAAGCAATATGAAAAATATAAACATGCCAATTAATTATGAGAAAGAGGATAAATGATTTTGGAGAGAAATAGAAAAAAGGAGATGGTGTATAGAACAAGCAAATAGAGGGGACAGTAATAGAATCAATTTAAGATGTATTATTAGAAGCATTAATGTCCCACTCTATGTTAAGTCCGTGAGGATGGTAAGACCGTAATGTGTAGATCCAATAGGTCTCATGTTGCAAAACCCCACGGATCTTAGAGCCACCTCTCCAAGGAGCAGTAAAACGATCAATAAATTGAAAAAGTGTCCCTTTGGGGCTTTTTTGGTGATGTAATAAATAATGTTTAGAGTCATTATGTTTGTCCTTCCCTTTAACCACTTCCATACAGAGCAGTTAGACCCCCTTCCTGCCCAGACCAATTTTCAGCTTTCAGCACTCTCACACTTTGAATGACAATTGCTCAGTCATGCTACACTGTAACCAAACAAAATTTTTATCATTTTTTTCACACAAATAGAGCTTTCTTTTGGTGGTATTTGATCACAACTGGGAGTTTTTTTTTCGTGATATAAGCAAAAAAGAGCAAACATTTTGAAAAAAAAACACTTTTTTTTAGTTTCTATTATAAAATTTTGCAAAAAATTAATTTTTCTTCATACATTTGGGCCAAAATTTATAATGCTACATATCCCTGGTAAAATTAACCCAAATTAGTGTATATTATTTAGTCTGTGTGAAAGTTATTGAGTCTAGAAGCTATGGTACCAATTACTGAAAATTGATCACACCAGATGTGCTGATGGCCTATCTCCTTTCTTGAGGCCCTGAAATGTCAGGACAGTACAAATACCCCCCAAATTACCCCTTTTTGTAAAGTAGACAGTCCAAGGTATTTAGTAAGAGGCATGGTGAGTTTTTTGAAGTTATAATTTTTTCCCACAATTCTTGGGAAAATGAAGAAAATTTTTTTTTCTTTTTTTTCCCAAAACGTTGTCAATTTATATGCTATTTCTAACACATAGCATGTACACAGCAAAAATGACACCCCAAAATTAATTCTGCTACTCCTTCTGAGTATGGTGATACCACATGTGTGAGACTTTTACACAGCCTGGCCACAAAAAGAGACTCCACGTCCAAGTAGCACCATAAGGCATTTTAGGAGCATAAATACACATTAAACTTTCTTACTACCTATCACACTTTTCAAGGCCCTAGAGCACCAATACAATGGAAAAGTCCACAAAATGACCCCATTTTGGAAAGCAAACACTCCAACGTATATTCTATGGGGCATTATGGGTCCTTTGAACATGTCATTTTTTCCACAAGTTTTTGGAAATGTGGGAAAAAAATAAAAACTTTTTTTTTTACACAAAGTTGTCAATTTATAGGATATTCCTAACACATAGCATGTACATAGCAAAAATGACACCCCAAAATACATTCTGCCACTTCTCCTGAGTATGGCAATACCACATGTGTGAGACTTTTTCACCGCCTAGCCATATAGAGGGGCCCAACATCCAAGGAGCATCATCATGCATCCTAGCCACTTGCCTAGGCCTATTTTTGACATTTGGTGTTTACAAGCTAAAATCAGTTGTTTTTGCAAGAAAACTACTTAGAACCCCAAAACATTATATATTTTTTTTTAGCAAAGACCCTAGAGAATAAACTGGAGATTATTGCAATATTTTTTATCACACCGTATTTGCGCAGCGGTCTTCCAAACACAATTTTTTTGGAAAAAATTCACTTTTTTGAATTAAAAAATAAGAAACCAGTAAAGTTAGCCCAATTGTTTTCCATAATGTGAAAGATAATGTTAAGCCGAGTAAATAGATACCCAACATGTCATGCTTCAAAATTGCACATGCTCACAGAATGGTGACAAACTTTGGTACTTAAAAATCCCCATAGGCGACATTTTAAAAATGTCTACAGGTTGCTATCTTAGAGTTACAGAGGAGGTCTAGGGCTCAAATTATTGCTCTTGCTCTAACGATCGCGACGATACCTCACATGTGTAGTTTGAACACTGTTTACATATGTGGGCGGGGTTTCCGTATGCGTTCGCTTCTGCGCGCGAGCTCACGGGGACAGAGCGCTTTAATTTTTTTTTTTTTTACTATTTATTTTATTTATTATTTTTTATTTTTACACTGTTTTTAAAAAAAAAAAAATTGATCATTTTTATTTCTATTACAAGAAATGTAAACATTACTTGTAATAGAAAAAGGCACGACAGGACCTCTTTTTTGTGAGATCTGGGGTCAAAAAGTCCTCAGATCTCACAAGTACACTAAAAGATAGAAAAAAAATTAAAAATAAAAAAAAAAATTAAATGAAATGAAAAAAAAAAGGGACCTTTAAACTGGTTGCTAGGCAACGACGTTTGCCGTAGCTCCGGTCCTCCAAGACCATAGAGTCGAGTAAGGGCAAGCTTGCCCTCACTCGACATCCTGTCTGTGAGGATCCGGGACCGGATAGTTTTCCCCGCTGCCGGCGGGTCCGGTAAGCGGGGAAAAGGACCAGAATGCGGTGGGAGGGGGGGGCACCTCTTCCGCCACCCCGGAAGGGTGATCCCGCGGCGAATCCGCCGCTGGGACCACCCTTATCGGAAAGCCAACCGTTCACCGTTTAAAAAAATACCAGGGTTATGGCAGCTATCTGCTAACACCGGTATTTAGGTTTAAACGGAGGACATTTATAAACCTTTTTGGACTTAGACATGGTGGCTGTTTGAAGGGTGACAGGTACTCGGGTACTTTGCTGGGCAGGTGACAGGCAGGTGATAGGTACTCTGGTACTGATGAGCAAGTGGCAGGTACTCGAGTACTCCGATAGGCAGGTGACAGGTACTCTGGTACTCTTATGGGCAGGTGACAGGCAGATGATAGGTACTGATGAGTAGTACTGATACTGATAGGTGATACTGATACTGTACTGATGGGTACGGATGATCAGTACTGATACTGATAGGTGATAGGTACTGATGGGTACTGATGAGTAGTGATGAGTAGTAATGGGTACTGATGAGCAGGTGGCAAGTACTCAGGTACTTCAGGTGTGAGGTACTCTGATGAGCAGGTGGAAGGTACTTGGGTACTCTGATGGGTAGGTGACAGATACTCGGGTACTCTGTTGGGTAAGTGACAGGTACTCGGGTACTTCAATGACAGGTACCTGGGTACTCCGGTGACGGGTACTCGGGTACTCCGGTGACAGGTACTCAAAGTACCCGAGTACCTGTCATCAGAGTACCCGAGTACCCTTCATCAGAGTACCCGAATACCCGTCATCCGAGTACCCGAATACCCGTCATCAGAGTACCCGAATACCCGCCATCAGAGTACTCAAGTACCCGTCATCAGAGTACCCGAATACCTGTCACCAGCCCATCAGAGTACCCGAGTACCTGTCACCTACCCATCAGAGTACCCAAGTACCTGTCACCAGCCCATCAGAGTACCCGAGTACCTGTCATCAGAGTACCTTATGGGCTGGTGACAGGTACTCGGGTACTTTGATGGGCTAGTGACAGGTACTCGGGTACTTTGATGGGCTAGTGACAGGTACTTTGATGGGCTAGTGACAGGTGCTTTGATGGGCTAGTGACAGGTGCTCTTTATTGGGGGGGGCAATCAGTGTGTTTGGGGTGCACTGTATTTGGTAACTAGTTGTTACCACAATCTCCTGCTCACACAGGATCAGTGTGTGAGGAGGAGAACACAGTGACAGCTAGTTACCGTGTTCTCTGTTGACATTTGTGACCGGCTGTGATTGGACACAGCCGGTCACGTGGTAAAGAGCCAATTTCATTGGCTCTTTACTTAGATCGGGGATGGGCTCTGTCCGAGGGACGAGCCTCACCCCTGATCGCCGCGCTGCGCGCCCCCGGGGGCGCGCAGTAGCGGGGAGATCCGGGCGCCGCCATATGACATCCGCCCGGATCGAGAAAGGATTCCTGCCGCCATCATTTTACTATGGCGCGGTATGGAAGGGGTTAATTATGTTAGTGATATGTTCATTTAATCTAACATAAAAGGGTCTAATGGTTCGGCCCACATATTGTTTACGGCAGGGGCAGGTCAGTAAGTAAACAACATGAGTGGTGCTGCATGTGGCAAAGAATTTAATTTGATATATGCAACTGGTCACTGTAGATTGAAGACAGGATTCTTTTGCTCTGATTGCAATTACACATGCACACCCTGCATTTACGACAGGGGTAGTAACCAACAAGGTCCAGAAAAAACTTTGGTCTTGTTGGTTCATCTACCACATTAGGGGCCAACTTATTTCTGAAGGATGGGGCACCTCTGAACGTGACAACATTTTGTTATATACAAAAAATTGGCCAGTAAGTTTGGCACTGTGTGTAGTAGAGTAAACGCAGCAAAAGAGGCAATATTTTTGCAGGACACAAATACACTTATTAAAGTATATTGTTAGATAACACCCCACTTCAATCTGTGGTATTGGGGGGCCACTGGTCTATCACAGCAGTTATACAAAAAATTGGCCAGTAAGTTTGGCACTGTGTGTAGCAGAGTTAACGCAGCAAAAGAGGCAACATTTTTGCAGTACCCAAATACACTGTTATAAAAGTATATTGTTAGATAACACCCCGCTTCAATCTGTCATTTAGGGGGGCCACTGGTCTTTCACACTAGTTATAATACTTTTTTAAAAGTGCTTTTGTCACTCTTTGTAGTTGTAGTATTGCTGCAGAAACGCTTACCACACCAGTCACAATGCTGCACAGTGCACAATACAAATCCACTACAATATGTTTTCTATATTAGAAAGTATATTATACGTGTATTACACCCCTATATAGTGCACACCAAAGAATAGTACACCTATACCAAATACCAGTCCTTGAAAGGACTTTTGTGGACCTATAACAGAGCAATCTGTGTCACTGACAATCTGTCCCTGCTCCCCACAGCAAAACTCTCCCTACACTGACAAAAGAGACAATATAGATAGTACATCTATACCAAATACCAGTCCTTAAAAGGACTTTTGTGGACCTATAACAGAGTGATATGTGTCCCTGACAATCTGTCCCTGCTGCACACAGCAAACCTCTCTCTACACTGACAAAAAGCAGAATGTAAAATGGCAGCCAGCTCAGGTCTATTTATAAGGTAGGGGGTATGTCCATGTGCTGAAATGTCTCAATTGGCTGTCCTGTTCCACCTGATGGATGTGTCATGGGTCAAAGTTCTCCCCAATGTAAACTAATATGGCCGGCGAACTGCGAACGAGCAATGTTCCCCATGAACCGACCACCGGGTGAACCGCAAGGCCATCTCTACCCCTTAATTCATGCACTTGATGTATCTGGGAAGAAATTAAGTGTATTGCTATGGATTTACTTAGATCCAAGGGTTCACCTTTCAGGGTCTTTTCTGTGTTTTTTAAATCGTCGTTTGAAGGGACCTGTTGTTTTGCCTACATATACCAGTGAGCATAGGTATTTTAGGATGTAAATGCAGTGATCTGTGTTGCAATTCACATACTCGTGTATTAAGTAGCACCTGCCGCTATGCGGGTACGTGAAGTATTCTCTGCATATTAGGGAATTGCAAATGTTACAGTTATGGCACTTATAGCAGCCATGATTATGGGAAATTCTTAGTCGAAGGTCTGCCTGTACTGGTAGATCTTGCAAAGACCTGCCCCATTTATGAACCAGTAATGGTGGATTTTTCATATTAGTTATCACTGTGTCATCCACTTTAATGATGGTAATATTACTTGTGGTTGCATTTTATTGCGTCCAGATTCCTAATTCCTAATTCTGAATGCATCAAACATGAAGAACATGATGTTCTCTTGCTCTGACTATATATAGTTCCAGCCAGTGGTCGCTTCAGCACCCACTTACATGCACAGTTATTTCTACAGGAACGCGTGCATTGTGAATAGTGCATTGGAATCTGTCCTTGGTGGAGGCACTGCCATCTATTTTATCAATCCCCTTCTTCCAATAAGAGAATTTGCTGGTTCTCCTATTCACCTACAGATTAAGCACAATATCCTGTTCAGGATGCAGTGAGGTGCTGGGAAAAAAAGGCAGCTTTTGAAGGAACTGTCAGCAACAATTGCCTGATGCACACAAATTACCTTAAAGTGGTACTAAAGCCTAAACATTTTTTATATTAATACATTCTCTGCATTAAGGTAAAAATCATCCTACTACTTGTCCTACCCCCCTATACCCCAAACACTTACCTGACTCTCTTCCCTTCCAGCTTTCACTGGAGAAACTGAGGGCAGTGGAGGCTCCTGCAGTAGGCTCCTGCTGCTTTCAGTCATTTTCCTGTGAGTAAGTGGGAGCATGGCTTTAAGGTGTTGTGTGTGTATATGGACACACACAGCCCAGCTCGAGACCCAAGATTTTGTGTATTCAGCTGTTTGCCTATAGTTTGGCTTTACTAAAACTAATGATGAACATAAACCAGTTTTTTTGGACTCTTACCCCCTCTATGCTAATATTGCTTAAAATTGTATCAAACATAGCATTACTTTTTTCAGGACATTTATTTCTACCGTGCTAATACTGATGTGTAGTATTACAAGATATTTATATCAATACACTTTTTTTGTTGCAATTTTTTCCCTTTGGTTATTCTTCTCAATCAGAAATTATTGTTTTCTGTCTTCAAGTACTGTCAGAACGTCTATGGCTCATTTCAAGATTATAACATATAATTCACTGGAAAACTCACACTATTATCAGAAATGTCATTACACCATGAAGACAAAGATTACAGTATAGCTATTGAGAGATTATCCCAGAGATTGCTCACATCCGTTGCAGAAAAAGTCATTTAGCCCTCATAGAGCTAGATCATCTTTGATAACTTTGACAAGTATAAAGGATCATCTTATAACACCTGTTAAAAGAGAAGGATGAAAGAGTTTCCTGTATTGTTTGTGAGATGAAAATATACTTTATTTTATATCTAACTGAAAGAGATCGATAGTGTCTGTACCTAAATAGACTGAGTAGGAGTAAAAAAGATTCCTTCACAGTTAAACATGTCTATAAGGAGATTGTATTTCTTTTTTCAGTAGTCCTTTTCAATAAAAATGTGAAGCTTGACTTCAGTGATGAGATATCCTGAAAGGAAGTCTATCACTGCAATAGAAACTATGACATAGCATGCATGTAGCTCTAAGGGAATATATTTTATTTTGGGGAGGGTGAAAGCGTGGCTAAAGATTTAAACAGAAATATTTTGGGCTTATGCAGCATCTATAATATACAGCCTTTAAGTGCCCCTAATCGCCTCCCCCCCGGTTGGGGTGCAAAGGCAGCATATAAGGGTGTTTACATGCCATGGTCACAATGCATTGTTTCACACCTGTGGCAAAAACTATCATCCTGTCGCAGTAAGCCTGATGAAAGTGACCCATTTAATTTAATTTATTCACTGCATCTAAAGCAATGGATTATGGGGCGATGTCAGAGCCCTATAAAAGAGCTGTCAAACTCAGATAGAAGTGAGTTAACCAGAGAGAGTCCAAGGTTAATCAGCTGGCTTGGTGGCTTAGCTGGTAGAATAACGGGCTTGTAAATGGAAGGCTGTGAGTTTGAATCCCCAGGCCAGCGGCTGTTTGATGTTGTGTTAGTTATGGATTTTAATTAAAACCTATTAATTGTCTCGCCCCTTCTGAAGTGACGTCAGTAATTTATTCACTGCACCTAAGCAATGGATTATGGAGCTCTGGTGATGTCAGAGCTCTATAAAAGAGCTGTCAAACTCAGATAGACTGTAAAAGAAAGGCAGGCGCCACTCTAAGTGTAATATGACTCAAATTTTAATGGAAACATAAGCACACTATATACTCACAAACGAGTAATAAAACCAGCAGTAAGTGAGAGCCATGAAGTTCATCCGGGGGATCGATAAATCCGGGTGCCTATGGAAAGAAGATCCGACCGATCCGCTGTATGGTCCGTTCAAGCCGATGGGAAAGCGGCTTTCTCCGAACCCTGGGGACACTGTCGGGGCTTCCGGCGGCGTACTTCCGGCTTCCGGCTAGGATGTGGAGCGTGATGGCGTGGTCAGGCGACGCGTTATCGGAGCATGTGCTCCTTCCTCAGGCCTCTAGGGGCGCCATCTTAGAGAAGGGAATTATATAGGGAAACCTTAATAGGCTTCCACCGAGTCCTAGGCTTAAAACTAATTGCTCATCACTCCTCTGGGAACACGAGCCTATACAACACACAGCGGGATTATGCTGTAGAATTAAAAGAATTACTATAGAAAATACACATACTACTATTGGGTCAGCATATCAAAAAAAACGATCCTTGGGCACACCACAAATATGCAAATGAGAGTAATAGATGATAAATGGATAAGGATGAAGATAAGAATAAAAATAAAATTAAAATAAAAATAAAAATAAATATGAAAAATAAAAATAATCATAATAATAATAATAAAAATAAATATAAAATAATAATAAATAAAAAAATCATATATAGAAATAAAAATAAAAATAATAATAATAATAGAAAAAGATATATTGGTAATTAAATAATACTAATACTAATTGTATAAAAAAATTTGAATATACAGAATATATATAATTAATTAATATAATTAATTAATAAAACAAAAATTCATATATATTTGTACATGCTCATGTATATGCATGCAGACCCCAGAATAAATATCATGGTAAATGTGAATATAAAATGTTATTCAATTTAAAAGATTATTATTATTAATAGGATCATATGGGGTATATAAAATGTAAATATAAATACACATAATTACGCATAAAACTACATAGCAAATAAAAAATATAGCAAATAAAAAGGTCCCACTTGAATACATGCACTAAAAGGTTTGCATATATGCAAATATGGGGCCCATCATATAAGAAAACGCACGAATGTGCCTTACGTTAAAAAATACCACCAAATCCGATATATATTCAAGTAGTCCGTGTTTCATTACGCAATTTCATAACAAATTTAGGAAGATGGAACAATTGATAACCAAACATTGGTCCATCCTATTGGAAGACCCACATCTTAGGGATAGCTTACCCCCCCAGGCTGAACATTACATATAGGAGAGCGAGGAATATTAAGAACATGGTGGCCCCAAGTAAATTAAAAAGTACACCCCTTACATCCCATTTGAGCCTTATTCCCCTAGTCGGCATGTATCAATGCCGGAAGAAATTATGCCTCACGTGTAAACACGTGACTCATGGGCAAAAAGAATATATGGTTAAGGGAAAGACATATTTCATTAAGAAATTCTTTAATTGCTCCACAGAATTTGTTGTGTACTGTCTGACATGTCCCTGTGGTCTCTTCTATGTTGGGAGGACTATTCGTACATTAAGGAAAAGGTTTGGTGAGCATCGTCGTTTTGTCGAGGCGGGGGATGATAAACATAGTGTTCCCCGCCATTTCCTGACACACCATGTTCATTCTTCTCTGGGGTTGAGAGTTTGGATTTTGGAATCTATACCAGCTACTCCCTCAACAGCCCAACGTTACAAAAAGCTATGTCAGAGAGAAGCTTTTTGGATTTATACATTAGATACTTTGGTCCCTGGGGGGCTTAATGAGGAAGTAGAAACTAATACACTGGTATAGGGTCGCTCTCTCATTCAGATTCAAGCTTGGCTATATGTATGTGCATGAGTGTATATGTATGTGGACAAACCCCTAACGTAAGGCACATTCGTGCGTTTTCTTATATGATGGGCCCCATATTTGCATATATGCAAACCTTTTAGTGCATGTATGTAAGTGGGACCTTTTTATTTGCTATTTTTTTTATTTGCTATGTAGTTTTATGCGGAATTATGTGTATTTATATTTACATTTTATTATTTTTTTTTCCATAATAAGGTTTTATTGAGATTTTAAATATAAAAAAAAACATACAAAATATACACAGTACATGAGAACAATTACATGGAGTGTGTACAAAACAGTGAAACGCTATTCACATAGTAGCATAACGTAGCAATAACGACTAGTATGTGTAACAATATGTTCATAGTGGGTGTATACAAAGCAGTAATAGATAAGACATGGCCATAAGATTATCATAACTCGTGAGACGAAAGGTCCATATCCTGGGTAACTCGGCTAACTGAGGGCGGGCAGGAAAAAATGGGTCATGTGCCACAGCGGCCTAACATAATGAGTATCGTTAGCCAGATCTCATGCAAGGGAAGGGTAGTAATTGGCCAAAAACCAGGCAGGGACCCACTGGATATGGAGTGGAGAGTCGTAGTAACTGAATAAAGGGGACAGACAACAACTGGGGCAGGGAAGATGGGAAGGGAAGGAAAAGAAGGGATGGGACCAGAAAGGGGAAGGAAGGGGACTGGGAGGAAAGGAGAAGTGGGAATAGGTGAAAAGGGGGGATGAAAGGAGAGCAGGACGGTACATGATCAGTGGCAATTCAGCGAACGGCCTTTCATTGGGCGCAGAGAGCAGAATAGAACGCGGAGGTGGCTTTCAACTTCGGTATATTACTCGAGTTCATGTTGGTGGGCCCCTGGTCCCCATAATCGCTTCGTATGTAGAGGTATGTTTGAATCGGATCCAGTCTATCCATCGGGCTGAGAAATTGTGGATCTGGTCATTAGAGATACTGATCAATTCCTCCATTTCCTCAAATCCATTGAGTCTAAGAAACCACTCTCTAGACGATGGAATGGAGGTCGATTTCCAATGGCAAGGTAGGCACAGCTTGGCGGCATTTAGCATATGACGGGCAAGAATCGGCTTACGAGCATTGTGCGTATCTGGGGTGTGGTTGAGGAGGAAGTGCCCAGGAGTCAGGAGAAGATCGCAGGACGTGACCTCACGAATCAATCTGTGGACCATCTCCCAGAAGGGTTGGATTATGGCACAGTTCCACCAGATATGAAGCATGGTGCCGGGTTCACTTTGACACCTCCAGCAAGTGTCAGGGACTCCTGGTTGGAATTTGTGAATTCTGTCTGGTGTTCTGTACCAGCGAGTCAGAATTTTATACCCATTCTCTTGGGTTGTGTAAGTTGGAGGTCACGGGACCAAGCTTGTGCGAAGGGGGCCAGGGACACCTGAGGGGCATTGAGTAGATGTTCATAAAGTTCAGAGATTAGGTGACGTTGGGGTTTGGCTTGGATACTGATAGTTTCTAGGGGAGTCGGGGTCTTGACCATTCCCTAGGGGTGGCTGACGTGGAAAGGAAATGACGTATTTGGAAGTAAGACCAGAGTGGGAGAGTGTAGGGGCCAAGGAACGTTTGACCTCCTCCCAGGACAGGAGATTCCCATCTTTAAAGAATTGTTGGGCAAAAATTTCTTGAAAGGGCCAGCCGTGACGCAGGAAGTTCATTGAATTTCCAGGTGGAAACGCCGGATTCATCCTCAAAGAGGTCAAGCGTCCTATTCGCGGGTCAATCTGGAGCTTCTTCTTCCATTTGTCATGGGCCAGAAGTGGTGGGCCAATTAGAGGATGGCGTTTAAGGGTCGGGGAGACAGAAGAGAGGGGCATCCAGGCCAAAAGATGAAGTGGGATCTCCGAGAAGGCGTTTTCAAGAGTAACAACCGATTTACAAGAGGAGTGGAGATTCCAGTCCAAAAGTCTAGTCAGGATGCAGGCCTTGTGATAGTTTTGGAGCTCAGGGATGCCCAAACCCCCTTTCTGTTTTGGGGCCGTCAGCCTGGAAAATTTGATCCTGGGAGGTTTCCCATCCCACAGGAATTGAGTACTGCTAGCCCGGAGAGTCGAGAAGAACGATGTCGGAAGATGGATGGGAGCTGCCTGGAAAAGATATAAGAGTCTAGGGAGGATGGACATCTTGAGCAAAGCGGCTCTGCCAAACCACGAGATGCGTAGATTCCTCCACGTCCGCAAATCGCGGCAAATAGATGAGAGAAAAGGTTTATAGTTCGTGTCAAAGAGGGATTCGAGGCGATGAGGTATGTGAATGCCCAAATAGGGAATGGAGACAGGCACCCAAAGAAAGGGAAAGTTGGTCTTGCATCTCTCTACATCTGCAGCAGGGAGAGTTACGTTCAAGGCCATGGACTTAGAGTAGTTTATCTTTAGGTTCGAAAGGGAGTGGAAGAGTGTTAAGTCTTTCAGCAGATTGGGTATGGAAATATGTGGCTGGGTGAGGAAAAGTAACATATCATCCGCGAAGGCGGCCACTTTGTGGGTGGTATCGCCCACTGGAATTCCGCGGACATTTGGGTTTGAGCGGAGCATGTTTAAAAAAGGTTCCAGGGATAGTACAAAGAGGATGGGGGATAGGGGACATCCCTGGAGCGTACCATTGGAAAGGTGGAAGGCGTCCGACAGGTGGCCATTGACCCGTACTCGGGCTATCTGATTGGTGTACAATGCGCGTATGCTCATTATCATTCTCTCTTGCAATACAATAGATGCCAGCATGGATAGAAGATAGTCCCAGGCCACTCTGTCGAACGCCTTTTCCGCGTCTAGGGAGAGAAAAAATCCGGGGGAGTTGCGGGAGGTAAGCCAGTGGTGAATATTCAATGCCCTAGTAGTGTTGTCCCGCGCCTCCCTTCCCGGGACGAATCCCACTTGGTCCAAGGAGACCAGGGAAGGAAGGAGCGGGACAAGACGGTTTGCTAAAATTTTTGCATAAAGTTTGGCGTCCACATTTAAAAGAGAAATGGGACGATAACTAGAGACAAGCGTATCGTCTTTTCCTTCCTTCGGGATTACTGTGATATATGCCTCTAGTAGCGACGTGGAATGGTGTTGAGATTCCGCCAATCCTCCGAAAGCTCTAATGAAGTGAGGCTTAAGTATTTCCACAAAAGCTCGATAGTAAAGGAGGGGGAGCCTGTCTGGTCCAGGTGCTTTACCCGGTTTCATCTCACGGAGGGCCCTAGAGAGCTCTTCCGTGGTGATGGGAGATTCAAGAGCTTTGGCATCCTGAGCAGAAAGGGGAGACATGCCATGGGAAGAGAAGAAATTCTCAAGTTGGGTATTTCTCGAGGCAATCTGAGAAGGGTTGTCCGGGGTGGAGGAGAGATTGTATAGGCCCTTATAGAATTCCTCGAATTGGCGGGCGATATCCACATTAGAGGAGTGGAGGGAGCCAGAGGAATCTCTGATTGTATGGATTGAGGAAAGGCCAGTCTTGGCACGGGTGGCCCGGGCCAAGAGGCGACCGCTCTTATTCCCGCGTTCATAAAACACTTTTCGGCTCAGTACCAGCCTCCGATGCGCCTGTAGACCTAGTAGGTCCTTCAGGCGTGTACGGATCTCAAGGAGCTCTGGCGCGGCAGATTGAGCGAGGGACCGTTTGTATAGCGTCTCAAAGGGTGATCATTCGGGAGTAAAGGTCCTGTAATTCGCGTTGGCGTGCTTTTTTCAGAGATGCAGTTATAGTTAGAAATTCGCCTCTAATCACACACTTATGAGCCTCCCATTGAACCAGGGGTCCGGTGTCAGGAGTATCATTGAGTTCAAAGTATTCTTTAAGTTTGGAGGACAAACTGGAAAGAACTACTCCATCTTTAAGAAGAGAGGGGTTCAATCTCCACGTTTTAGTCCTCGTGATGTGTTCAGGGAATCGAAGAGCCATAGTTATAGGACTGTGGTCCGAAAGGACCCTCGGCTCAATGGAGGCATCAGAAAGAAATTGCAGGTCTGGCTGAGAGAGAAAAATGTAGTCAATCCTCGAGAACTTCGAGTGGGGGGTGGAGAAGAAGGTGTAATCCCTATCATTAGGGAAAAGTGTTCTCCAGGAGTCATGGAGATGTAAAGACCGGAGCTGAAATCCGAGCACTACGGATTTGACGTAGTGCTCGGAAAGGCAACACGGAGGCATTAGTCGAGGAATCTAGGAGGGGATTAAGAGGAGCGTTAAAATCCCCTCCAAGTATTAGGATTCCCGCAGTAAAGTCTGCGAGTTCTTGGCACACTTTTAGAAAAAAAGGAACTTGTTTATTGTTTGGTGCGTAGATATTGGCCAGGGTTACTGGACGGGTATTGAGGCGGCCCTTAACAAAAAGGAACCTGCCCTCCGGATCCGCTTTAACATCTAAAGGCTGGAAGTCAATTTGTTTGGATAGCAGAATAGAGACTCCACGTGACTTGGAGCCTTCAGACGTAGCGTGAAACGTGGTGGGGAAATGTTTATTAGAGAAGGAAGGTGGATCACCTGTTCTGAAATGGGTTTCCTGTACAAGTAGAATTTGGGCCCGCAAACGAAGGGCTTCAGCTAGAAATTGTGAGCGCTTTTCGGGAATGTTTAGTCCCTGAGCATTGGACGAGAGAATCTTGATAGTGCGTTGTGTGCTGATTACTTCCGGATCCGGCATGTTAGTGTCCACTCAAGGAGGGAGTTGATTCGGGGGTTAAAGGAGGGGAAGGGAAAAGGGGGAGAATAGGATAGAAGGGGGAGGAGGATGGAGAGGAACGGGAAAAAGTGGAGAGGGGGAGAGAGGGGAGAGCAAAATAGATAGAGGAGTAAGAGAGAAAGGGGTGAAGGGAAAAAGGAAGCAGAAAGGGGGAAAGGCAGGCAGAAGGAAAAGGAATTGGAAAAGGGGGTAGGGGAAAAACACGAGGATGGGGAGAGTGTGTAGAAGTCCCCTAGTCGACCTCAAGCAGCAAATTAGTGTAAGTTGCCGCTAGAGGAGGAGTAGGGGGGAAGACACAAAGTGTCACGGGTCAACAACAGTTGAAAACTGTCGTTGAGGTGAGGAACTGTAGTCCGGGAACGGCCCCAAATCAGGCACAAGGCGGCCCTGCACTGGGGATCAGCAGAGCAAGTATGATAAGTGATAGTGGGTGCCTCATACTAGATGGCTGAGAGGGTCACTAAATGTAATGAAATAGTGGTACGGTGAAGGGAGCAATAAACAATAACATTAACATCAAAAACAGGCAGGATGAACAGCTGCATGTATTGCAATTATAACCAGGTTAAGTGCGGTACAACCAAACATAGGAAATTAGGCAACAGTAGCCAGAACGATGAAACGATGGAGTTGTACCATAAAACGGCAAACAGTAAGGTCAATATCGTGGCATGTCTGCATACTCAATAAGCAAGTATTAAATGGACAGAAGGTGTTACCAGCCCAATCTAATCTAATCTAGCCCAGTCCTCCCGTCTCATCCCGGTCTGTGCGAGGGGAAATGGGGACCAAGGGGGGAAGGCAAGGGTATTTTGGGGTGGAAGCCTGGGGGGAGTACATCCATGTGTACCTACGTGTGACTAGGCAGGAGTAGACAGGGAGGAAGGGGTGCGGGTATCAGGGGGAGGGTGAGGTTATCATAGAAGGCTCTATCAATCAAGCAAGGAGGACAGGAACGCTTGGGGGGGGGGGGGGAATGATCATGGACAGGGAAGAGGGGAAGGACGGGAGTGGAGTTCGGGAGAGAGGTACGGTGGTCATGTATAGATATAGGAAAAGAATGGGAAGGGACATGAGGTAGCTAACGGCGAGGAGTCTCGGACCTACTGTCATTCCGAATCCCATACGTGACTATATTTACATTTTATATACCCCATATGATCCTATTAATAATATTAATCTTTTAAATTGAATAACATTTTATATTCACATTTACCATGAAATTTATTCTTGGGTCTGCATGCATATACATGCGCATGTACAAATATATATGAATTTTTGTTTTATTAATTAATTATATTAATTAATTATATATCTTCTGTATATTCAAATGTTTTTATCTATCACAATTAGTATTAGTATTATTTAATTACCAATATATCTTTTTCTATTATTATTTTTATTTTTATTTCTATATATGATTTTTTATTTATTATTATTTTATATTTATTTTTATTATTATTATTATGATTATTTTTATTTTTCATATTTATTTTTATTTTTATTTTTATTTTTATTTTAATTTTATTTTTATTCTTATCTTCATCCTTATCCATTTATCATCTATTACTCTCATTTGCATATTTGTGGTGTGCCCAAGGATCATTTTTTTTGATACGCTGACCCAATAGTAGTATGTGTATTTTCTATAGTAATTGTTTTAATTCTACAGCACAATCCCGCTGTGTGTTTTAACTCTGAATCGCCCCTCTCTCACTCCAAATCATGATATTTGTAAAGGCTCGTGTTCCCAGAGGAGTGATGAGCAATTAGTTTTAAGCCTAGGACCCGGTGGAATCCTATTAAGGTTTCACTATATAATTCCCTTCTCTAAGATGGCGCCCCTAGAGGCCTGAGGAAGGAGCGCATGCTCCGACAACGCGTCGCCTGCCCACGCCATCATGCTCCACGTCCTAGCTGGAAGCCGGAAGCATGCCGCCGGAAGCCCTGACAGTGCCCCCAGGGTTCGGAGAAAGCCGCTTTCCCATTGGCTCGAACGGACCATACAGTGGATCGGTCAGATCTTCTTTCCATAGGCACCCGGATTTATCGATCCCCCGGATGAACTTCATGGCTCTCACTTACTGCTGGTTTTATTACTCGTTTGTGAGTATATAGTGTGCTTAAGTTTCCATTAAAATTTGAGTCATATTACACTTAGAGTGGTGCCTGCCTTTCTTTTACAGTCCACTGCAAGTTTCTCTTCTAACTTGGGACAGAGCAGCCTTCAAGTGTTGTAAAGACTTGTTTTTTTATGGACTTTGTTGGACTCCAATGTGCCACGCTAATATCATTTTTCCACAATTCTGTTATATGATAGAAATTGCTGGTATCCCTCCAATTTCTTTTTGCGCCAGTACACCCCCATTGTTTGTGCAAACTCAGATAGAGAATTGTTAGGCAGAGAGAGTCTAAAGTTACTCAGCTTCCTTGGTGAGAGGCTGTCGGTTCGGATCCTTGGCCAGTGGGTGATTAATAGTCACTTACATTTAACCCGTTAAAATGAGGACTTGTGATTTTTCGTGTTCGTACGTTCGCTAGAACATTTCCCCTGTTCGAGATGTTTGGTGCGAACCGAACAGGAGGGTGTTTGGCTCATCATTAATTATATATATATATATATATATATATATATATATATATATATATATATATATATATATAATCTACTCTTTTACACCAATCTCTGATTGTAGGGTTTTCTGATTCTAACCATTTTTTTGGGATTGCCCCCTTGGCTGTGTTTATTAAATTTGGGACTATCGTTCTTTTGAGTTACCAGTTTTATGAAATAGACAAACCAAGGGATTGTCGACCATATCTACTCCTGTGATTTCCCCAATGCATTGTTGCACATTCTGCCAATAATCACGGATTCTAGGACAGTCCCACCAAATGTGGGCCATCGTGCTCGACATACCACAGCCCGTACAACATATAGGGGACTTCTTTGGTTGACATTTTTGTACTTTTACTGTAGTCATATACCATCTCAATAAACATTTATAGTTAATTTCAATGGTATTTAGATTGACCGCATAATCATGGGCAGCTTTCAACAATACATTTACTTCTTGTTCTTTTAATCGTGTTCATAGATCCTTTTCCCATGTCTCTATGAATGGAGGCCTCCCCAGGCCCACCATTTCCGTGAGCATTTTGTATATCTGAGATATGCTGTGTTTTACTTTTGTTTGTGGGTTACATAGTGTTAGGGTAGGGATCCCACAAAGTGCTTTAACTGGGAATACCTCCTAAATGGTGCCTGTACTGATCAGGTGACCTCCTTAGTAAGCAGCAGGGCAGCCACTTGACACTAGACCCAGAAGTGGCAGAAAGGTGGCCAGTGGTTAGCATTTCTGCCTAGCATCTCTAAAAATTTAGGTTTGAATCCCAACCATGACACTACCTGCCTGGAGTTTGCATATTCTACCTAGGCCTGTGTGGATTTTCTTTGGGTACTCCGGTTTACTCCCACACTCCAAAGGCATGATTGGTAAGTTACCTGGCTCCAGTCTAAATTGGCCCTAGCATGTGTATGTATGAATGTGAGTTAGGGACCTTAGATTGTAAGCTACTTTAGGACAAAGGCTGATTTAAATGTAATATATATATATATATATATATATATATATATACGCAAAGTGCTGCATAAATTGTCAGAGGTGGCTTCCACGGGGATCCCACAGAATGGATGTCATCTTTGACCTTTCAGTTTTTGCCCAGTGGACATGGCACACAGTTATTTTACCTTTTCTTTTCTGGGCATGGACACATAGAAGTAGGCAAGTGTACACAAGGTCATTTACATACTCCTGTCAATTTGACTCATGGAACTTTCAATCAGGTAAGCCTGAAAAACTGACAGGGGGACCTGATTGAAATGCACATGTGCAAGGGGCCTTAATCTGTAGATGAAAAAAACAGAGTAGATACAAAAGTAACACTTTTACTTTGTATCTCTCTATTTTGTGTCTGAATGATGTTGATAAACACTGTATCAGATAGCCTTTTTTCTTGATAGATGCAGCTGCTAGTGCTGCTGTATGTACACAGCTTCATTTTAGGAGCAGAACATTTCAAAATGTAAGGAGGTGGGGGCTTCCCTTAATCGTCTTGTCCTGTCTCCCATCGGGTTAATGACAGGATATACTGTATGAAAGGCACAGATTGGCACGGGTGCCTGTAGGTGGTCCAGGCCAGAATATCTTGTAGTAGATGGAGAGTTGAAGACTGTGCAGCAGGCAAGTTGGCAGGTACAGGATCTCAGAAGTGTGATCAGCCAGGCAGAAGTCAGCAACAACCGGGCAGCAGGGGTACAGAGTCTGGAACCAGGGGCAGAGTCAGAGCAAAACCAAGGTCAATATCGGGTGGGATGAGAAGATACTGGAACAGCAGGCAGGAGGCAAGGTTAAGTCACAAGCCAGAGCATTAACACAGTTTCAGGAGCAAGTGGAGTCAGACAAGCTGGGTCAGAACACAGATGTAAGCATGGGACCAGATCACAAGCAGAAGAAACTTATTATCGGGGGGCGTGGCCAGCGCGGGATGGTGATGGACGCTTGAGCTCTAGCTCCGCCGGCCGACGACTACATCCAGCGCCATCCCCAGCGACGTGAACAGGATTTCACCTCCATCTGACTCCGGCTGCTTGTGGCTACACTCCGCGATGTCCCGCAAGAGGAAGGATGTAAAGGGACCGAAGAAACTGACGGCGTTCTTCCCGATGCCGGCCCGAGGCGGTCGACAAGATGGCGCCGGCTCTCCGGGCCTTGCCGCCTCGGGGAAGCAAAGGGTACATTACACCGACCTGCCAGAAGATACAGCCCCTTCTGGCACCCAGCAACCAGGTACCCTTTCTCCTTTCGCTTCTGCACCGTCCAGCCCTGCATGTACAAGCCCGGCCAAATCTAAAATACGGCTGGATCCCGCAGACAAGGCCTCACAGCCTGGGAGCTCGAGTAACCCACTACTGCCCATCTCCCTGGGGTCCTCTCCCTTCGCTGCCTTCCCCACAGCTGGCCAACCTATCATGGACACGGCATTAAAGGACATGATGTATGCCCTCCACACCTCCCTCCAGGCAGATATAGTCTCCCTTGCTACTAAGTTTTCTGCTGAGGTTCTCTCATTAGGGGAAAGGGTTCACACTGTGGAATCCTCTGTATCTGAGATTGTGACTACAGTAAATGATTTGGTGGAAGCGCATGAAGAAAATTTGGATGAGCGACAATGGCTGAAAGCTAAAATCGCAGATCTGGAGGACCGCTCCAGAAGGAACAATCTTAAGATCCGTGGCATTCCTGAGACTGTGCCTCCTGCTGAGCTACACAAATTTGCCACTGATGCGTTTTTAGCGATTTTACCTGGAGCGACTCCCCTGGAGCTGACGATTGACCGTATACACAGGGTTCCTAAACCCCCTTTTCTCCCGCAACATGTGCCACGCGACACGTTGCTCCGTGTGCACTTCTACCAGACCAAAGAAGCTATCCTGAACAAGGCTAGGTCCTTGGGCAATCTACCTGATCCCTACTCCGCTATACAAATTTTTGCAGACCTGTCTAAGCATACTCTGGACACACGTAGACAACTTTCTACTATCACCAAGGCTCTGCGAAACCACAACCTGCCGTACAAGTGGAAACACCCCTCCAAGATCTCGGTGGAGAGGAATGGAGAATCATACATGATCACCACGCTAGATAGGGGCATATCCCTGCTTCACTCATGGGGCATCATCCCCGACCCTGTACCCCCCCCGGGAGCAAAAAAATCCCCGAGCAGAGTTCCCCCACAATGGCAATCCATGCCGCAACGCACCTCGAGAGACACTTGATTGACTGGGCTCGCAATCCTGTTTTTATTGTTTTCTTCTCTCCGGACTTTTTTCTGGAATCCTGTTCCACTCCAAGCTTGTCGTCTAGAGGCGTTTAGCCCGTTTGGCTGTTGAACTGTTCTCACCCCCGACTGGAAACGGCTATCCCAGCCTATGGTTTCCTTCTGCTTTTGTGTTCTATGTCTGTATTGTCTGGTCTTGTGTTGTTCCTTTTCTCCCTCTTCTGCAGGTGTAACAGACTCTGATCTGCCTCGAGAAGATGTGTTTGTCCCCGGAATCACCGGGATACCCCTCAAGATTCGCATTTCTGCAAGATTCCTCTACATGACTACAGGAGACTACACTGTCAACTCCCGACTCTCCACTTATCCATCTACCTACACTATGTCTATCGATGGCTCCGTGAGTACTGATCCCTCGCACTCACCTCCACGCACACATGACGGTTAAAATTCTATCTGTCAATGCCAACGGCCTCAATCACCCAGCTAAGCGCACTTCTTTGTGGCGCACAGCCATTAAGAACAGAGCTGCCATTGTTAGTGTACAAGAGACTCACTTCTTAGACCAACATGCTCCCCTCTGTTCCCATAGAGAATACCCCACGGTTTTCACAGCCTCTTGCTCTAAGAAACGGAAGGGTGTATTACTGGCCATACACAAGGACTTGGATTTTGAATTAATCACCTCAGTCGCAGACGCCAACGGCAGATACTTGATCATAGTCTGCTCCATTGATGGATTTACAGTAACTTTGGTCTCAATATATGCTCCCAACGTTCACCAACTCCGGTTCCTGAATAGAACTATGACTAAAATCCGTTCGGTCCAAAAAGGCCCCTTGGTGCTGTGTGGCGACTTCAACCTCCCCCCAGACAGATCTGTGGACACTTCAGCTGCCACCACCAGATGCCTTCCGTCTTTGCAAAATTTCATCCACAAGCATGACCTATATGACATCTGGAGGTGCCATCATCCCTCCGATAGGGAATTCTCCCACCACTCTGTGGTGCACAACACGTATTCGCGTATTGATGTTATCTTGTCTGATTTGACTTTGCTCCAAAGGGCAGTGGACTCAGAGATAACCCCGATCACATGGTCCGATCACGCCCCAGTGAGTGTTGAACTCTCACTGTCGCAAAAACCCAAAGCGACAAAACCCTGGAGAGCTAATGCTGCTCTACTCAAAAGCCCGGACAATGTCGATTTTCTGAAAACCTCCCTAATCGAATTTTTCGAGACCAATCAGGGGTCGGTATCTGAGTCCGCGACTCTTTGGAACGCCCACAAGGCATTCAGTAGAGGGGTACTCATTCAATTGCAGCGTAGGACAAATAGGAGACGCTCCCAATTGGTAGATAAACTCACGAAAGATATTGCCGCTCTGGAGACCCAGAACCAGACCAAACCTTCCACTGACTTAAAATCCAGACTCTTGACGCTCAGACGAGAACTCCGCACTCATCTCCTAGACACTTACGAACGTAACCTCCAAAGAGCCAAGGCGACGTACTACGCCACCAGCAACAAAGCTGGCAAGCTTTTGGCTGCCAAGCTTAAGGGACAACGTACTAAAACTAAAATCAAATCCATCGTCCACCCCCATACGAACGAACGACTGCACGACCCTAGGGACATAGCTAACGCGTTCAGCAGCTACTATGAATCCCTCTACAACTTGAAGGACTCTGTTCCCTCTCCCCCCACCTCCGACCATATAAAGCGGTTTCTAGATAGTATTTCACTACCTTCTCTTTCGCCCGCACAAACCACACAACTTAACGCCCCCTTCACAGTGGAAGAAGTTCAGGCAGCCATAGGGTCCTTACCGACTGGGAAATCCCCTGGCCCGGATGGTCTAGTAAACGACTACTACAAGAACATGACAGACATACTGGCGCCCCATCTGTGTGCGGTGTTCAATGCTGCCGCAGATACCTCAGCTTTCCCAACGGAGATGCTTGAAGCTACCATAGTGACCCTACCCAAACCAGGCAAAGACCCGTCAACCCCACAAAATTTTCGTCCCATCTCCTTGCTCAATTCTGATATTAAAATTTATGCCAAGGTGGTCGCTAACAGACTGATGCCACTGATGCCAAGCCTAATACACGAAGACCAATCGGGTTTCACGTTAGGTAGACAATCTGCTGACGCGACCAGAAGACTTATAGATGTTATCCACGCTGCACACTCCAATAGAATGCCTTCTCTGCTCCTATCTTTGGATGCAGAGAAGGCATTCGATAGAGTCCACTGGGGATATCTCCAGGAGGTTCTCCGCAGATTTGGTATAGATGGCAGAATGCATGCTGCTATCCTGGCGCTATACTCCCACCCGACGGCTCGAGTCCTGGTCGACACATCCCTCTCCTCACCTTTCCATATCACAAACGGCACACGGCAAGGGTGCCCCCTATCGCCCCTGGTTTTTAATTTAGCCATTGAGCCCCTGGCCCAAAAAATGCGTACAGACCCCTGCATCACCGGGATTCATGTGGGACCCCAGGAGCACCGCATCAGCTTGTTTGCTGATGATGTTATCCTGATGGTATCGAACCCAACATCATCCCTTCCACGAATAAAATCTATTCTGGCAGAATTCGGGGAAGTCTCGTTGTACAAAGTGAACGAGGCTAAATCGACTATGCTTGACATTGGTATAGATGGAGTAACTAGAAACCTTCTCACTAGATCGTTTCCATACAAATGGGCGGACGACGGAGTTACTTACCTAGGCATAACCCTCACCAGATCCACCAACCTCCTATTCCAGGCAAATTTCCTTCCCTTCAAACTCCAGCTATCGAAAGAACTTCAGAATCTAGCGAAATTTGAGTTGACATGGTCGGGGCGACTAGCCGCCTTTAAGATGTGTACACTACCCAAACTGCTGTACCTTTTCAGGTCAATTCCCATCCCCATCCCCAGATCGTTCCTACTAGCTTTGCAGTCGATGGTGTCCCGCCACTTATGGCAGGGGAAACGTGCCCGTTGTGCGAGGGGGTTATTAATGAAGTCTAGAGAAGCAGGGGGAGCCTCTGTGCCCAACCTGGAAGAGTACTACCTGGCAACCGTCCTTTCGCAGCTTCGCACGTGGTTCCAGAGCTCCCCAGACACTGTCTGGGGGAAACTGGAACAACATCTAGCTCCTCGCGGAGACCTCGTCTCATGGCTCTGTAGTAGGCAAACTAGAGACAAGGTCCCGGCGTACTTGCCTCCGACCGTCAGAGCTTCGATCGCGGCATGGCTGCGACTGACACACTCGCGATGGAAATTCACCCCGCTCACGACTATTTCTCTACCTATACTTAGCCTCCTCCAGATAGTCCCAGACATGAATCTGGGTCAATGGACAGACCATGGAATCACCACTATTGACGCCCTGTATACTGATGGTATCCTTAAATCTTTCCCACAACTGTCTTCGGAGTTCCATATCCCCAAGACCGAATGGTATAGACATGTCCAAATCAAATCCTGCCTGCAGCGCAATCCCCAATTCAGGGCCAACATCCCGAAGAGAATTTGGGAATTCCTCACGTCTTCCTCTCAGAGGGCGAAGGGTATCTCCACTATCTATCCTATTTTAAGCGAAAAAGGCGTTTTCTCCAAGTCTCCTCCCCTGCTCAAATGGGAACGAGATTTGGGGGAGTCCTTCTCCCCTCAACAGTGGTCCAAGGCCCTTTCCCTGAGTAGTAAAGCCTCCTTGAGTGCCTCCATTAGAGAAATGCACCTTAAAATTCCACTTAGATGGTACCTCACACCTGACATAATAGCGAAGTTCCATAACGACACTCCTCCGACATGCTGGCGTTCCTGCGGCAACATAGGCACTATAAAACATCTGTTGTGGGACTGCCCACCAATCCGCGCCCTCTGGTCTGAGGTTTTCCAGCTGCTAACCTCTATTACTCAGCTACCCCTGAACCCGACACCGGAACTGGGACTTTTGAACTTGACCATAGAGACTATCCCAAGACCGCTCCGTAAACTAGTACTGAACGTCCTATTTGCAACTAGACTGAGTATTACTAGGAAATGGAAGAATAGCCAACCCCCTTCCCTCCAGGACATCGTCCACACCACCCAACTGCACCACACGTACGAGTTGCTTGTAACCCCCAATTGTGAGTCTTACCGTAAGGAAAAGGACTTATGGTCCAACTGGGACCACTGGTATAATCTGAATATTTATGTGTAATTTGATTGACGGCCGCTAGATGGCGCACTCCCACTGTTATGTGATTTCCAATGGCATAGAGTGAAGTAGTCTTGCTCCAACCCCTCATTTGATACCTGTTATGGCTGATGTAAGCTTTTCAATTTAAGGGATCCTGCTTTACGATTATTACCTGCTTGCTGTCTCACAAAAGTTGTTACACGTATTATTATTATACATACCTGCTTATTGTTAAACCCTGTTGTTTGAAAAATTTTCAATAAAAAAGATTTGAAATGGAAACTTATTATCACTCAGCAATTATCCTGAGTCTTGTAGTGCTTTAGATAGGCGACTGGGCACCAAAGTCTATTTAAACATGACCACTCCAATGCATGTGCACACAGAACTAGTTCAGTCCGCAGTTGTGTGGACTGTTCTGCGTGCATGTGCATTTATTTGAGCAGTTTGTTTTCCTGTCAAAAGTATATCGCAATAGTGCTATGTACAAAATACAACCATCAAAAGAATGTGCTATACAAAATAGCCAATAGTGCACCAGGGTCAGGAGTATGTAATGCATAGCAAAACTTACAGAATGCCATTGTTTGAAGTGTTTAATGTATAGCACAGTGTACAGAGTACAGTAGTCAGGAGTTGGTATAGTGTACTGCCCCTAACATTGGTAGTCAGGGGGTAAAATGGCCATTTACATTAGTGATCAGTGGGAGGAAGAAAGCCCTTTACATTGATGTCAGTGACAGGCATAATGTTTCTTTTCATTGGTGTCAGTGGTAGTAGGGTGCCTCTTATATTGTTATCAGTGGCAGAAGGGTGCCCTTACATGTTTGTTAGTCGGAGTAAGAATACTGCACCATTGGTTTCCATGGGAGATAAATGTCCCTTACATTGGTGTCAGTGGGAAAAGAATGCCCCAGCATTGGTGTTCAGTCATACTTGCCTGAGAAAGCAGAAGCTTTTTGCCCCACACTACCAGCTCTGGTTCTGTCAAGTGACACCACGCTGACACTAAATCAGCACTGAAACAATTCAATGCCTGACTGTTCCAGAACTATATAGTCTCTGTTGGGTGGGGATCAATCTACTCGATGGTTTCTAGCAGACAGGCATAGTGTTAGAGTAGGTTGTAGTGGATGATCCCGAAAAACTCTTTCTCTAATCTATGCCTATAAATCAGAGAATGTTTCACCAAAACCAGAAACACTTTTTAATAGAGTGGGGAAGGGTTAGAGCTCCATCCAATATTTGTATTGTGTCTGTGACAGCGGCAACACCCATTTCTTTTATGGCTATTACAATAGCATAAAAAATGTAAAAATAAATCTTCCTAATGGGGTCACAGAAAGAAAGAAAAATCTGACATATTTCTACTGTTCGTAACTTTATCAAAAAACTAAAATAAAATATTTTGACATTGAATAGGCTGTAAAGTCTTAGAAATAGAAAGTACTGTTTGCAACATCATATTTTAGTAATTAATGTCAATTTATTTGTGATGCTTTATGTACTTGAATCACAATAAGGTGCACAATTAAAATATTATATGTTAATTAATGAGAATCCTTCCCTAATAATAATTAACAATACCCATTACTATGCTGATGTTTAGTTACCAGAAACACCTGTTTTTATTTTATGTATATATTCTGATAAAGTCGTTTATGCTTATGAAAATGTTTTTAATTCCAATTAGTTTAATGAGTGCACAAATTATTCTGTGCATCAGTGTAGACCTTTATCATGTCAGTAAGTGTTATGATGATGGTATAACATTTAAAATGAACCTGTGGCCAAATAAATATTTTTAACAAAACTGGGTATTCTAATTAGCAACAAAGAACCAACCAAACCAAGCACATTAAGAGCTGGTTCTTACAGGAAGAAAATGTTTAACATCTGGTTACAGTTTTGTAACAAAATAATATTTTTTTATTGTGGGGGGGAACCTAGGTGGAGATTCTTTAATTCAGATATATTTAATGAAGTTGTAAGCAAGCCCCCCAAAAGGAAATTTGGTAGCTATGTTTTTAAGATAGTTGTAAATAAAATATTGGATTTTTATGGATATATGATTATAAATGCATGGCTGTACCTTGAAAATCTCAAAAAAATCTCAATTAATGACCACTAGCAGCAGACATTTCCAAAACACATGCCTAATAGAATCATTGCTAATATATTTTGTGAAAAAATAGAAGCGCAATCTATACATCATTCATTTATCATTGTACATCATTTGTTTGGATTATAAAAAAAAAAAAAAAAAACATTGGGTGAAACCAGCTGAAGCATGCATTTCTTTTCCTCATCCTATTTTCTTTCTTCTTTTTTACAGTGGTATTGGTATATGCAATGTATTTTAAAATCACCCTACCTATAAACATTGTTATACACACTCAGCACTCAACTATTAGCTTAAAAAAGTCAATACAAATTAACAGTGAAAAGAGAAAAGATCATACTACTCAAATCAAGGTATAGAGACCAACACAAAACGTGCCTTTATTGGTCTATATAAAGTTAGATTTTACAAAATTGGATATTATGATATAGGGCATCCAAAGTACAAACACAAGAGAGAATGAATATATAGAAAGTCTGGAACTGAGAATAATTTTGGTAGCCAAGAATGAGTTCACTTTAAATAGTAAAGTCACTTACAGGTGGAGCTGTAGGTGTCGATCTAGTCCTATTATTCTGCCTGTGCTCAGAATGTTTGAGATCAGCTGAGAGCTCAGCTAATCTCAAACATCCTGAGCAGAGGTACCTGTAAGTGACTTTACCATTTATAGTGATCTCATTCTTGGCTACCAAAATAATTCCCAGTGCCAGGTTTTTCATATATCCAATTTGTATTGCACTTTTTTTTTTCATTAATTATGGCCACATCTCAGTCATTTTAAGCAATTGGCTGTGAGTTTATTTTGTTCTTCCCTTTATCAAAGAGCTTTGTCTTTGTGCCAGTACAAGGTTCTTTCAGCTTTTTCTAGAAAGCACTAACACAGATCCTTTTTCTTAGTACTCTGCCTATCTTGCATTGAACATTAGCATTCTGAATCCATTACATAAATATGTTTTGCAACATTTCTGAACCCTTGAGGTATGGTTACTGTTCAGCTTGAACTATGTATATGCACATTTTAAGTGTCTCTATGTCATGTGTTTCTTGTATTTACAGTGTGTGATTTACTTCATTTAATTTTTTTTTTTTTTATCTGATTTACTTTACAGTGGAGCAGTTTTCCATGGGCTCATGATCCTTTTTGACCTTTGTTTAGCTTGTGTATTAATCAGGTGTTCATCAAGTCAACTGATGGCTTCCAGGCATTAACTTGCTGCTGCATTCTTTCCTCATTGGCTGGTTGTCATATGGGAACCAAGAAGCATTATGGTGATAGCAGACGCTGCCGTCTCTGCTCAAGACTAATGGAGATGATCTCCATTTGCTCCTAGTGCCTCTGGGTCAACATATGTGAACTTTGAAGTATAGCATTATCAAGGCAATCAGTGTTGAAGGTGATTGTAGAGAGCCCTGAACCAGGTCCATTGCTAGGATCCCAGATTATTGGATCCTATATTGTCATGTGCTGAAGTGACCAGACACTTGTGGGAGGCAAATGTTTTGTAACAGATAAATAAGTAATTGTGTTATAAAACACCTACACATTATTGTAGTCTGCTTTTAAATTAGCAGAGTCAGCAGGAAAAGAGTTAAAGTGGAACTTCATTTTCCCAATCAACAATGATTATTTTTAATCCTCATCCTGCTAGCATTAGCAAATAGATAGGAAAATATATAATAATTATAATTACTTGTTTTAAACCTATTTTTTTTCCATTTCTTCAGTTACTTCCTGGTTTCCTCCCTGGACAAATGATGTCATACAACCCAGGAGTCTTCAGTAGGGGAGGAGATGAGGGTTTTTTTTTCTGCTTTGCTAAGCACACCCTCCTACATTTATAATTGAGCTAAGGGCTAAAAGTAAATGCTACATGAATCATTTGCCATTACTCAAGATGGCCATTGCCAGAAATGCTAGGAGGGTGTTTTTCAAAGATATTTCTCACAAAATAAATCATAAAGAAATGGATGGATAGGGGAGTTTACTTTGAATAATAAAAACAAATTAAATAGGGTTTTTGGTTTTTGGTGTGCAGATGCAGGAAAGATCCGCTTTAAGAACTTTTAAAGCGGTAGTATCATCATTTTGACAACTTTGCTTAATATAAATCTCCAGTGTCCGTATTATATTACTAACCTTTTACCCTGCATGTCAATTCAGCCGTTCTCCTTCTATTTACAGCGCTCCAGTCAATTACGTCACTCGCGCATGCTCAGTGTAACATTATTTTCCGGCAAGATAATGATCTTGCCGGAATAATGCAGGGTCTATTGCGGGGCTGCGTCATTTCCTCTGCTAGACGTCAGCCCCGTGCTCCCGCGAGACTCCGACCTTCCCCTATTAAGTACACGAAAGTGTACTGTTTACCTATTATCAGATCGTGGGGAAGGGGGGGGGGGCAATTGTGCATAAGGGCTACAATGGACAGCCTCCTATTGGCTGTCCAAATGGTGAATGAAACAAAAAACGAGGCTTGGTTTTGGCATCTACTGCGCATGCGCAGGATTTACAAACAATTCACATACTGTGGGCGGAAATACCGCACCGATGAGCAGCCGAAAACCACAGCAAGGATGGCGGCGCTCAACATCCCAAAAAACCGACCTGAAAAAATCTAATTATACAGGTAAGGAAAACTGCTAAATTGATTGCTTTCATTATATTTCATTGAACATTACATGTTAATGGTGTTGATTGAATTTTCAGATATGCAATGGCTGAGTTTACTACCGCTTTAAAAACCAATGTAAATCCTATGCTATTGACTGTCTTCAGAAAGTTGCTTACATTATTTTTATTCACATTTCGGACATGGAGAAAAACACTATTTGTTTTTGTTTTTTCATTAAAATAAAAAGAAAAGGAAACTGTAACTGTACATTTTATAGCTTTATTATAAATAACTGTTTTGACAAGAAGCTATTTAGTCAACAATAACATTTATTGGCTAAATACAAAGTTCAATCTTGTACCTTTTTCCTAGTCTCCCAAATCATTATTCAGAGAAGCTTGTGTTTTTCAACACAGACACTCATTAAACAATTCACACAATGCCTGATTTTTATAGCTAAAAGCAACAACACAAGTCTACAAACACTTGATATCTGAAGAACATCTCTGTGGAGTGTTAACATGCACTTATGATATGAAGCAATATCAATTAGGAGGAATTTAGAAACATTTTAGTAAATGGTTAAACTTAATGTTAGCTGATCTGTAAATGGTCAGCAATCAAACTGCATCTTCTGGTGCTTTTTGAAACAATAGAAGGAATACAAATGTTGTGCTTAATGAAATCACTTTTTAAGTGAAAAATACATTTAAAATACATTTCCATAACCAAAATAATGGCATTCTGCAGATCTAATGGGATGCAATTTTATATAATTACATGGAAAATATATCATACAAGGCATGTTTTATAACTGTGTCTTTTCAACTGTGTTTTATAACTAATTTCGTTTAGAAAATCATTACTCGCATGTAACAGTGATATTGTGCTTTCTTACTGGCTCTGCTAAATGGAAAAACATATTGTATCATTTTATCTGAGAAGAGCTATCTCTAAAATATTTGGTTTCTTGGAGATGAATTCCAGGTATAGATATTTTTTACATAGTTACATTGGTCCAATTTGGACCAATGTAAGTATCTATATACCATACCTGGCCAATGCCCCTGGAAGCAGTAGATTCTGCTACTTCAGTGATTTCCACTTGTTTTGAGTCCCATGGTGAGCAGCTAATCTACTGCATTCAGAACACACTCAAAGTGGAGAGGCCGGTTGTGATGTCACACTCTTTACCTAGTCCAATCAGAAAATGCAAGGCATTCTCTGGATGGTGCCCATGTAAAGCGAGCAACCTCCTGTGTTTAGAATGAAGCAGGGCAGCTGCTCAGCTTGGGATTTAAAGCAAGTGGAGTTCACTGGAGTAGTGGTGTCTACTTCAGAGATTTCCAGGGGTATGAGCCAGGTATGGTATATACATAGTTACACTGGTCCAAACTAGACCAATGTAACTCTGAATAAAATATCCATGCCTGAAATTCCTCTATAAATGTAAACAAAAATACAATGGGGAGAATTTACTACAAGTGGAGCAGACCAAATCTGTGCATACTGATAAATCAGCTTCTATCTTCTGCTTGTTCAGCTTGAAAGATAGAAGCTGATTAGTTGCCATGCCCAGCTGTTTTAAAATTCTGGTTGCTTTGATCTTAGCAAATTTCCCTCTATGTATCTTTTTTCTTTTGCATAGTCTGTTCTTTTCTTCGATATGCTTGCTTTTTTTTAACTCTTTTTATACATTTATCCAAAAAGTATGTATTTAGAAAATATATTAAAGTTTTTTTAATGGGTTTTACTATTTAAATGAAAATTCTTTACAGCCCTAAAAATGTTCAGTTCTGCTGCATATGGTGCAAATAGCAATTACCCTGTGCATAAAGAGTACCTATTCTTTAATCCTAGTGATATTTTGTTTATTTTGTGATCAAAGATGCCATCTAGAACTCCACCTCTTGAATTTTCAACTCAGACAGAGCTTGATGTTCATATCCGGCATCCAGTTAGTATGATGATATTCATTGTGAGAAGAAAAGTATAGGTCTTTGGGTTTATTCTACTAAAGGAGTAAAAACTGATTAATCAGCAAAGTAAGTGTTCACTCTCTAAAGTAAGTGTTCACTTGGTTTAGTGAATAAGGTGAAGCTATAATTTCTTCAGTCATCCAATCATACACAAGCAAAAATCTTGAATTTTTTTATTTCTCTTGCATAGGATTGGAAATTCATAGTGAATACAGTTTCATTTTATTCTGCAAACTAAGTAAATAATCACTTTGCTAAGTGAAAAAGCTCTTCTCTTCTTTAGCAAATCACACATTGCAGGTTTCTTTTAATTAGTAGGGAATGTTCATTTAGCAAAATCATGTGAACAGGATATTAAAACATGGATGTTTGCTTACAGATGATTATTTTGGAAATTTTGTGTAATATTGAATATTACGTCAACAGCGCATATCCTGTAGCAGGGTGGTATGGGGAAAAATTGCTGTGTGAGATGGTATGTAGATTAGTGATACCAGGTATGTTGGTATTGGCACCAACAAGTCTACCTATGACTTAGGGGTTGCTACTGCAAGCAGCCCTGAGGATGTTCGTATAGTACTAGGTAGTGTAATGAATGTTATCTACAGCGCATACCTGAATATAGGGTGTGTGTGATACCACCTATATACTATTCCCATGTGCTTAATAAACCACAAAAAATAAATTGTGCATATACTGTGCTAAATTTGACTTTGCAGTCATAGACAAAAGTAGTGCACACACTAGTCCCATGTGCTTGATTAACCAAAATATATATATATATGTAAAGTGCATAGGCTGTGCTTATTTTGGTTTTACAAACAAAATCATATATATACTTATGGATAAATATCATATAACAGTGATAACCTAAAAGTTCATTAAAAAGTCCAAAAAACAAAAGAAAAGTGCTTAGTGCATAAAGATAGTGTCCATATACTCCAAAAGTAAATAGTAATTCCAAGTGACTGTTCTAACTTCAATGTTGGTGTTTTTCAAATCAACAGTGCAATAGTGGTGTCACCCTCCGTGCTCCTGTATACATGGGGTAGGCAATGCAAACTCACCAGATGTTGTTGACCCCCAATGTCTTACGGCAAGTGGGTCAAATGAGCTTGTATGGTGAGTGTCCAGCGGGGTCCCAGCCGTCCGTGCTCGGGTGGTCCTAGATCCTATTGGTTGGTGTATTGAGACAAAAGTATCGCACTCCTCATGGTGTAGTATAAAAATCCATGTTTATTTTTTAAAAGAACAAAAAAGTGCAATAGTGCATAAAAATATTAATATAAAACGTTGGTGGTACAATGTTAAAATAACAGTGGAATACTGCAAAAAGCCAGAGTGTTGGAAGCCTTGCGGGATGCCGGTGAGGGTTCGCCCGCTCTCTACACGGAGCTTCCGGGTGTAACTCGGCTTGCGTTCCACGTACCACAGTGAAAACGAGGCTACGTGCGGTTCAACTTGACGCGTTTCGTCATCAATGCGTGACGTCTTTGGAAGTTGGGAGCACGTCTCCTCGTCACCATTGTAAATAGGTAGAAGGCTCCTCCCTTCCCGACCATATTTTGGATTGCTCCAATGAGGACTGATCTCCTCCCACTCCGCTCCCGATTGGTTTACGAAGCGCCAGGTTTATTTTTAATTGTGACAATTTTTTATGCTCTACTTAGGCGTGTCCCATGTTATTTAATTTATTATAACAGGGCGCCTATTGTTGTATCCTAAGTAAGCCCCATATGATTGATTATTGTGATACTTTGTATTGTGTGATTCGTCAAAACTTCCGTGCCCAAAGCTAATGAAAGATAAGTGTTGTAAGTTACTAAAATAAGGAAAAATAATTGCTCAATGTGCAAAATGCAAAAAAAGGGGTAATTTACATGACCTGCGTTATTTTAACCGGACTAGAAACGTCTTGTTGTGTGAATAATGTTTGTATTAAAACTCTTTGTTTAAAAAAAGTGAACAATTCCTTGTGCATTCTTTTGTGATTGGACGGGTTAACAACAGCCCATACTATTCTGTATATATCATATGGGTTAGGAAACTTTCCAAGATTATCTAGTGCCTTGCGATGCTTGTTGCTATATGCATGAGAAACAGCATGTGTGCTATGTGAGGAATGCAATAAGAATTAGATGTATAAAAAATTCTTAGAATTAATTATAGTTGCCTATAATATATGTATTTACAATAAAGTGTGTTAGGGGGCTTTCCAGGGTCATCTTATACCTTTCAATATATGTTACTAAGTATATAAAATCAACATGCATGCTATATATATAAAAAATATTATTAAAAATACTTATATAAAATTCTTAAATTAATTATGATTGCCTGTAATTTATATGTGTGGCATTAACCTATAATGTATTGCATCAAACCCCATATTATATTGTACTTAGGATTTAATTGTATAGTTTACCCATACAGTGATGAATTTTAGACTTGTTGGAAAACAATTACTTGTTTTTGGCCAGTTACCTGTTTCTAAAACCATATCTTGTTTTTGAACCAAACATCAATATATAATTAACCCCTTTTTTGCCCCTGGTTTTGTCGTATCTACTATCTAGGATATATATTTGCATAGTTCCCCTCCAATTGTGGGGTGTGTGCTGAGGGTCATGGCATGATATAGTGGGGTAACAGAGGGTAACCCTATTGGTTATGATGGATCATAAATGTGTATTGCTAGAGGGTTGTTTGGGCTATCATGTATTGGAGAAGTTTATTATTATTATATGATTATTTTCTTTTCACCCAGCTGCAAATAATGAATTCACTTAAAGAGGTTGTAAACCCATATATATATATATATATATATATATATATATATATATATATATATATACACTGTATATATTTTTTTTGTAACGTGAAAAAGAAACACATAATGAGCTAGTATGCATTGCATACTAGCTCATTATGAAATACTTTCCTTAGAACGAGCCCCCGCCGCGCCGCCCGCTCACCTGTATGACGGGTGACATGTCCAGTAGCCCGTCTTCCGGGATCGCGGCATCCGATCATCTTATTGGCTGGAGCCGCGGTGGTGTCACTCCCGCGCACGCGCACGGGAGCCGACGGTCACGGCACGGGACTCTGAAGGAATGGCACCAGCAGCCGTTCCTTCAGAGTGCATGCGCCAGTGACGTCACTCGCTGCATGTAACGTAAATATCTCCTAAACGGTACATGTTTAGGAGATATTTACAGTACCTATAGGTAAGCTTTATCATAGGCTTACCTATAGGTAAAAGTGTCAGAGGAGGGTTTACTTCCTCTTTAAGTGAAAATTCACTTCACAAAGTGGAAATTCTCTGCTTATCTAGTAATTAATTTACTAAGAAGTAATATTACTGAGAGCCTAGAGATTAAATTCACACTTTTTTTTTTTTTTTTTACTAAATTGTACTTTATAAATCATGTTTTACTCAGTAGTCATATTTAAATGGAGGTCCAAAATGTGTTATTAGGGGGAAACAAGTAATGCATGGTATTTAAATTGCAAGTGAAGACTAGAAAATTGGGCTAATTTCTTCACCACATCAGTTAAAAATTGCTTCTTTTGTTTTGGAATCCACATTGAAAATCTAAATAAGAGATCATTGGCCTGAAAGTATATGTTTAAATATTGCATATAGCACTGTGGGATCTTTGAGAGCTTTACAAAAGGTTATTTTGATTCATTTGGAGATACAGTAATACATTTTGTTATATTTTCCTATCTAAGGCTACACCATTAGTAAAACAGTTTTTTTTTCTTTTGTGTTATTGTTAAACCTATAAAACACTACTACAAGAATAAAATATAAGAGTTTTTTTGTTTAAAAAAGGATAACTTTTTTATTAGTGTAGCACACTCTAGTGTGCTACTAGATTAGTGCAGGCCAATTTCTTTACTCATGGTAAAGTGGGTCTGAATCTGGGTTAGGGTTTACTGCAGGTCAGGCTGGATGACTCACAGAGGCAGGTCTCTGGTGCCTTCCCTGGTTCTGGAAGTTTGGAGAAACTTCTAAAAGTTAGTGGATGGAGCCCAGGAGGGTTAATCTGCATATTTAAAGGAACTTGCCCAATCCCTGGGCAGAGGGCCTGGCAGGGGAGTTGAGTTGGTCCTTAAATATGGCTGGGTCATGCTACTAGGAAAGTCAGGTGGAAGATGGAGTGCTAAGGAGGCTGTTTTTGGCCTAGGAAGGGTCCCCTAGGGCTAGAAGGGGACTTTACCTCCAGACTGGGCTGGGGCTTGCTTAAGAAGATCAATTCAGCAGCACAGTTTGAACAGGATTCTTGCCTGAGAGCAGTGGGAGCAAGAAGGACATAGTGTGTACATCAGCACACCCAGGGGTTTACAAGTGGATAGCCTGCCACCTGTAGCAAGCTTCCAAAAAGGCAATGCTGTGCTTAACCCTTTATCCCTTGCCCTGGGGGATCTTCAGAGCAGCAGCCAGAAGGGATAGTAGTACCTGCAAGAAGTGGAGCTGGGAGCAGTTCTACAAAGGAGAGGAAATACTCCTGCATGCAGTTTGCAACACTTTCTGTGCTATTTAATAAAAGGGACTAGGAGCTCCTAGTCTGTAGGGGACTTTTTCTACTCATCCCTAAAGACTGTGTGTGTCCAGAAAGTAGAACAGTCCAGGATATTATCTCTGTGCATAGGAAGGAAGTTGTCCCCCCATCTGTTGTTTTTGTCAAGTTGGGTATCCCATAAATTTATTTACCCCATCCAAGATGTTGCCCCTAATGAAACAACAAAAACAAAGCCAAGGGACTTTAAAACTGTGATTGCAGCGCTGCTTAAGAATAATTAATATTGGTATCAAAAAATCTGTAAATATATATATAAAATCAAAAATTTCATAAGAAAATCATAAAGTGCTGTTGAATCAATACATATATAAATAAATGTCCATTAGTTCATCATTGCGATGTAATGAATCCTTCCACTTAAAATCATACAAGTGCTTGAGTGCTCGGTCTGTGCTTTATTCGGGGTCTCCCCCTTTGGTTATCTACTCACCGCCAAGTAGCTGTTTTCAGGCATGTAAGGGCTGTTGTACAATACTTCTCCACTTAATATGCGATCATTGCTGTAGGGTAAAGATCCATCCCCGATTTCCTCATAAAAGAAAGCCGATCATGGTGAAGATCGTTTTTATAAAGCATTTATTGAGGTAAAAACAGTGGGGTTTATACTCACAAACATATTAAAAACACATGCAGTAATACACAGGACGGCTCGGCGGCTAGCTGCTCCCGCAACATACAATCCACCGGCCGGAGGTCACGTGGTACTCGCTCGACCAATCGCTAGACGCGTTTCGCTGTAAGACACAGCGTCATCTGTAGCTGACATGTAGAGCGTACCACTCTGTTAAATATGCTGAATTGCCACTCCTACTTTGTATCAAGTCCGTGGACCGATACATTTACTCCTGGGCATTCACTGCTCTTGATCTATGCAATTGCTATGTTGGAGTGGAAACTTTAATAATAAACATGATTACAGGCTGGAACAGAAAATAATATGTAAATATATAAAATAATTATAAATGATTTTTAATATTTTTAGATAAGTGTTTTTAAGTTTCATAAGATTTACATTTTTTATAACATTTTATAAGATGTATATTTTATATATTTTATATATTTACATATTATTTTCTGTTCCAGCCTGTAATCATTGATCTCTGTATCTTACAATATAACTTATTTTAGCCTTGAGTATTAATATATATATATATATATATGAATAATTGTGACTATATTTATTGGAATCGCTCACGAGCAATCGAAAGATGTATGAGCTTGAATCTATCATAAAAATCCTAGAATCTACCAGGAGAAGGCACTATTGAGAGCCCTCAGGATGTAGTCCGAGATTGTTTTTAAATAGAAGTTTAAATAGAAGCATAGTATCGTAAGTTCAAAGAATGTTTATTATTAAAGTATCCACTCCAACATAGCAATTGCATAGATCAAGAGCAGTGAATGCCCAGGAGTAAATTTATCGGTCCACGGACTTGATACAAAGTAGGAGTGGCAATTCAGCATATTTAACAGAGTGGTACGCTCTACATGTCAGCTACAGATGACGCTGTGTCTTACAGCGAAACGCGTCTAGCTATTGGTCGAGCGAGTACCACGTGACCTCCGGCCGGTGGATTGTATGTTGCGGGAGCAGCTAGCCGCCGAGCCGTCCTGTGTATTACTGCATGTGTTTTTAATATGTTTGTGAGTATAAACCCCACTGTTTTTACCTCAATAAATGCTTTATAAAAACGATCTTCACCATGATCGGCTTTCTTTTATGAGGAAATCGGGGATGGATCTTTACCCTACAGCAATGATCGCATATTAAGTGGAGAAGTATTGTACAACAGCCCTTACATGCCTGAAAACAGCTACTTGGCGGTGAGTAGATAACCAAAGGGGGAGACCCCGAATAAAGCACAGACCGAGCACTCAAGCACTTGTATGATTTTAAGTGGAAGGATTCATTACATCGCAATGATGAACTAATGGACATTTATTTATATATGTATTGATTCAACAGCACTTTATGATTTTCTTATGACATTTTTGATTTTATATATATATTTACAGATTTTTTGATACCAATATTAATTAGTCTTAAGCAGCGCTGCAATCACAGTTTTATATTCTCAAAAGAGCACCAGCACTTTTTCACTGCAGCTAGCAGCTTTAAAGATCAGCACATTTATTAGCACATATTTGGCACACCAGCACCTTATCCATAAGCGCAGGGTCCCCACAGTTTCACAAAGCCAAGGGACTAACTTCCTGTGTCTGGTTGCAAGTGAAAAATGTGTGTTGCCTAGCTGTGCAGGAATAGGGTAACCCTTCATCAGCAGCTCCTGTGGGGGTAGTGCTAGATTAGTTCAGTGTCAGCAGGCTCACTGCAAAGGTCCAGTTGCTAGAAACACAATTGTTTCATTCCTTTACCTTATACCTGTTTGTGTAGCTGGAGTAACAGTAACCCTTAAGTAAATCAAATTAATAATAACTCAGTATTAAAATCATGTGATACTTAAAATTTACTGGAGACTCTGAATTATACAGATGATATTCATCAGCTGTAGATCACAAATTATCTACCCATCTGTTACCTACACCAAAACCCATACTTTATTACATTCTTTGTGGAGTTTTTTTTCCACTGGTGTGTATTGACCAGAGTAAGTCTTTTCTTTCCGTCATGCTTTGAAGAATTTTAAACCTCAAAAGGTTTAATCTAGACTGTTTAGATCTTTTTTGGTATAGAACTCACTTTAATTCATTTTCTGATGGCATTAAATAGAAAAAAAAATCTAGCTTTTCATCATTGCTTTCTCATTTTAAAGGAGCAAGCTTGAATGGCTTTCATTTCATTCTCTGTTTTATGTGTGCTTTGGCTTTCTTATTCTCTGTTTGTCATCTTCAGTTGAAGCCTATTAAAGTGGTCTTGTGTTATAACCTCATGGTGTCCTTGGTTTTCTTCCTATAATGTTTTTGTAAAGGTTCGTTGTATTAAGTATACATGTTATTTTCAATCTCAGGGACACTTTACAACTGGAGAAGTTCCTTTATAATGTTGAAGGGGACACAACTTGTGTTCTGCTCTTTCTTCAAGATAAAACTATATATTGTGTCACAATCCAAATGTCAGAAAGCTTTATCAAACAAGTTTTGCTTTAGAAATTTAAATTATCAATAAACTTTTATTCCCTAAGAAGACCTTCATCTACATTAACTTCACATATGTGAACAGACACAGAACTGTCTTAAAAGGAATACCAACCGAGGTCATACAGTATTTGTTTTACTTTAAATTACAAAAACTGACCAGCAGAAAGACACTGAAGTGACATGAAGCCACAGGATAAATCTGCCCACCAAAACCATACCAAGAGACAAAGAACAGGTGTTCCTATTGTGTACTCAATTATTGATTGATTTAGTTTTGTTTTTGTCCTATAAATTCCATTAGGAGGCAAAGTGAATGAACTCTGGCCTACCTAATCACTTCTGCCCTTTTGTAGGCTCTTTCACAAAACATTTTTGTCATATGTTTAGCTACTTTATCAAAATGATGTAGGGTAGCACAGTTTCTTTTGGATTTTATAAAGTGCCCTTTGGTATGGCCCTCAAAACTTGGACCAGATGGCATGTAGAAAAGGTTCTTGAACAAGGGTTTTCTATATGAATGTGCACTGATGTTGCTATCATAAACTGCCCTGTATGAACCACAAAAATTAGGTCATCTACAGTATATAACAATCGAAAGACCTGATCTCATGTCTATGTGGGTTAATATCACTAAAGATGTAGTTGTCCTCACCACTAGCCCATATATACAGTTAGAAAAGTGGGAGCGAATTTGGTCGCCATAGAGGCATTTTTCTTTTATAAATACCACACTCGTTCAAATTTAAAGTAATTGTGATTAAGGAGAAAAGACACACATTCCAAATAAAATATTTCAGCTCTTGGGGGTGCTCAGTACTTAAGACCATATGGCGTTTCAATGCCTGCAGACTCAGGCTGTGAGGAATGCATGAATATAATGATTTATTGTAGTAAATGAATGCTTGATGCTTGACTCTTGCTACTAATGGCTGAAGGAGAGTGTCAATCAGATCACTCAGGGGTTCATCCTGAGGCCTGATTTTGGCCACAATGGGTCTATCTTGAACTGAAACACCAGGTTTGTGAACTTTGAGGAGGTGATGAAAAATGGGAGTTGCAGGGAACAGAGGTATCGGCTTTAGAGCATCATTTTTATCCAAGACTCCAAATCTAATGGCCTCTCTTAAAAAATGTTTAAGATCTTTTTTTTGTATCCAGATATTGGATCCCCACTAAGTCCGTAATGAGTTTTCAAGTCTGATAACTGTCTGTCTGACTCAAATATTTTTGGGTGTTCAAGAATACAACGCCTCCCTTTTTATTTGCATTTTGATGGTAATATTGGGGTTGTCTTTCAAAGATTTCAGAAACTCGCTCTCACATTGACTTATTAAAAATCTTGGGTATTATTTTAAATTTTCTTTAGTTTTTAACTGGGCTTTGGGTCTAATATAGCATAGGATGTTAGATTCAGCATTAGAAATATATTATATATTTTATTTTTTCTTGAACTATTGGGTCCATTGATTTCAAACAGAAATAATTTGGCTTGTATGCATATCATTTATTTTTTTGCATTTAGGGTTGCATCTTTATTTGGATTTACCATCTAGCATTGTAGTAGGTTTACTACATTTGTTTGATATCACACAATGATCATGTGATGCAGAGAGAAACCTAGTTTGCAGCCATCAGTATTGTCATTCTGTGAGCTGGTTGAGATTTAGCCTATTTTTCCAGTGTTTGGACAGCCAGTACTCAGATGGCACTGTGGAACAGACACAATTGTGTTGCTTTTGGACCGTTTAGTATCACTAATTGCTTGTGGCTTATGATGCATATAGTATGTACCTACTGGGTATGGTGAAATCTACCTCTATGATTAAGCCCTACATGGGTGAAACATGTTAGAGGGGCTTATCTGATGGGTAGAGAGCCAATTGAAGCTATTTTGCTATTATTTGTGCTGTAATTCACTATATTGGTGTACGATTCTTTAAAATATTTGAGTCCCTATTGCTTACTGTTATTCTGAATGTTGCAACTACATTTAAGTTATGTCCACAAATAAATTTTAGAGATACTAAACACACACTGTTTAAATTACATGATCCTGTCTCTTTCTTTATGAGGATGGTGGCACTGTAATTATTTTAATAAAAATCAATCATCTAAGTACCATTTTTCCTAATCGATATACAGCTGTCACATGACCCAGCTCGTTCTCAGCCTGTCTGAAGGGAAACATAAGCAGGAGGAGCGTCTAGTCCTCAGGCTGCTGATCATATGGTCAAAACAAAAAAAAAACATCCTTTGGAATGTAAAGTAAAATAAATAAATAATACCAATAAACAGTTTTAAATTGCCATACAAATATAAAATCATTATTATTTTTTGGCAATAACATGGTGGATTTCTGTCAGTAACAGGCTGTGTCACGCTCCTCCAGCCTGTGTCTTAGAATAAAAGGGAGGTGAAGCCTCCTTAAATCAAGATGTCATATGCCCCCCCTATTGCATTTAGCTGGTTAGGGGTCCTGGAGGAGGAGGGAAGGAGTGGGCTGTTGATTACCACTGTGTATACTGTATGTCCACACATGTGACTCTATAGTCACATGGGCTGCTCAGATGTGATAGGGAGGAAATTCTCAGATTAGTAAAAATACAGTGAAAACTGAGCATGTACACTAGCTACCAACACTGCTCTGAAAAATCCCCAGCTGCAGCGAGGACATGGACAGAAGAGGGAGATAGAGAACAGCAGGATACATCTGTTTTTTTTTTTTTTTTGCAGAATACAGAAGACAAATCCAGTAGTGACTGGGTGAGTATTTACATCATGTAATACAGAATTTATTGATAGTTTTAAATGATGTGGGTTTATTGACACTTTGAGATGGTGTTATAAGCTAGAATTTTGCAATGTATTTAATTCTTAGATTTGTTTTTTTTAGTAACAATGGTTTCCTTTGTTCTTAGAGAAGTAAATAGCACTGTACAAAATAATAGTGAAGCCAAGGGCTTGCAATAGATTTTTATTTATGATTTACTATAAAAATTGTTAATGACAAAGAATTTGATTCTCTTGTCATTGTTTCACATTGGAACTGTATAAACTAGTGAGAATAGTTATTGAGGCCAAGACAATGAAATGGAAACTTTGGCTATGCATAGACAAAAGGTTCTGTTTTACTTGGACTTCAGACAAAATTATTTCAATAGAGGCTGCTGTTATTTTGTTCTCTTCAACAGAAACATAATCCATTCAAAGTGTTATAGACTATTACATTTCCTAGTGAGTGAGAATATAATTATTCTTGTTGGGCAATGTAATAAAAGATCATCCAAGAAATAAGACTTATTCAATTATTACAAGGATTAATGCCTAAACTTTCTTGAGATATACACTGGAAAGATATAAGATGACACTTACCGGACACACCACTAGCACAATATGCCTTCTATTGATTTTCATATCATGTTCTCTATTCTACAAGGTTTCCCTTGAGAACTTTACTTCCCAGTAGAGGTGGATAGAAATTGACGTTTTCTTTTGGATGACTTTAGGTCTATTAAGGTAGAGACAGTGTCATCTCCACTTCTTCCCTTTGAAGTTGAGGTGTCTATAGCTTTCTAGCCACTGGTCCTAATGGATCCTTGTGTTACAGTTCAGGGGAAAACCAACAAAACCAAAATTGTTATATTTAAGAAATCAATGAAAATATTTCTCAACATTATTTAATTTTAGTTAAAATCTGCAAAAGCAGCTGGTTGCATGTAATAATACCTCCTACAATCCACTGATCAATAGTGATAACTATTAAGAATACATTTTTATTTAAAAATGCAGTCATCATATAAAATGTTAACTGTCACAGTAAAGTATTTTTGCACACAAGCTGGAGAATATGCAGTAATGACATTTAATTAGAGGTAAACATGAATCAAATTAGGAAATTCATATGAGCATACAGTAAACCAATCTTTTTTGATACTTTAGTGCAAAATTCACTAACCCAAAGTAACCAGTCAGAAATCCTCTGTCAAATGTAAACCCAATAACTAAAACCTCAAAAAAGGCAACAAAATATTCATGTAATTTCTAGTATTTTTAAATCTGCAGCATTCATTGACCTACGGTAATTCCTGGTTATCCTGCTGTCCTTGTTTCTGTTAATGGATGACAGCGCTCTTTCCCTGTTTTGCAGTTGCACTCTTGTGTGACAGCAAATGGCCATTTCAACACACATAGCACAGTATTTTATTTTATTTTAGTGCAAAAAATTACAATTGTTTAGGATACAAAGTGCTTTAGAAAACTGAATATAAATCAGTAAGGGCTTACACCAGCTTTAAATCTTTTACAGAAAGGTTAGAGAATGTGCAGTAATATCATTTAGTTGCAGACAAACATAAAAACATAAAACTAATTTGAGTGGACTTTTTTCAGCCAGACTAACTATGTAATCTACACATTCAGGAAAAGAAGTTCACTATTTTTATCTATTCCATTTAAGTTGACAGTGTTTGGGGTACATACAAATTCAACTTAAAGTATAACTAAAAGCACAACTTTTTTTTTTTAGTTTTGGAAAGAGTGGAGATGGTTTAGAACATTGGTCAGATGTTATTGCTGTCTGTGCCCTGTGTTAGGGAGATACAATGTTTCTATTTGTCATGTTTAATTTTATCATCAAAATTGAAAATAAAAGAAAATCCTACATTTTTTGTTGTTCCCAGAACAGTAATACAGGGGATATCTTTATATGGGGGTAATAATTCTGGTGAACCTGGTGACTACCAGGGATTCCCTCACTTTGGACAGATTTATTCTCATTTGCTGTTCTGGCTTTGGAACAGGAAGTGAGGGAAACTCTACCCAATGGGACATAGATGGCAAAAAAAGCTGACAGAGGTATAACTCACCTTTATCATAAAAAAAAAAGTTTTGCTTTTGGTTTTAACTATGTTCACAGTTATTTAGTTAGTTAAAAATCACACATACAATTGTATGTGTGCATTTCAGTGACATTAATTGTAAACAGCACCCCAACACACAGTTACAGCTCTGGGCAATATCCCTGCACTGAAGCACACGACAAAATATATGCTGTACATTGCAGCCTGCTACATGAAAAAAAAAAAAAAAGTTAATGCATATATTTTAAAAAACAAGAAGTGTACTTGCACACTGCTATGTTAAAAAAGTGCATACATTCAAAAGTGCTAGAAAAGAAAACTATACATTAATGCTTTTCTTTTTAAAAAAAAATTAACCAGTCTTTATTAAAATAACTTATGACCAAATCACTCACATTTCATTGGTGCTGCAAGTGCACCAGACTATAAACAGCTTAAAATCAAATACCCATGGCTTAAACCTTTGATTTTATGCTGTTTATAGTCTGGTAAACTTGAAGCACCAACGAAATGTGAGTGGTTTGGTCATAAGTTATTTTAATTAAGACTGGTTAATTTTTTTAAAAAGATAAGCATTCATGTATAGTTTTCTTTTCTGGTAATATGGATGAGTGGAAGCCTGACCCCAAGGACCATAGGAGTGGAACATCATTAAAGATCCCCATAGTGGGAAAAAAGCACATATGAACCGTTTTTTGGTCTCATCTCCAAGGAAAGGGCACATCGGGTGAGGGGATAATCACCATTGAATGAAGAGTGGTGAATTACACAGTGGTGGACACTATTGATTTATCTGCACATTTGGAAAAATTGGCAACTTGTCTTATATGTTTGCTGAAATTGGAAGCACTAAAGGACATTGAAAGACGGTTTATTTATATGTTATATAAAACATTGTATGTTTTTTATGACTTGTGAGGATAAGCTGGTTTTAAAGAGATGATAGCACTGTTTAACCACTTTAAGACCGGAAGGATTTGCCCCCTTGCTGACCAGGCCCTATTTTGCGATCCGGCACTGCTTTACTTTAACGGACAGTTGCGCAGTTGTGCGATGCTGTACTCAAATAAAATTCATGTCCTTTTTTCCCACAAATATAGCTTTCTTTTGGTGGTATTTGATCACTTGTGCGATTTTTATTTTTTGCGCTACAAACAAAAAAATGAAACAATTTTGAAAAAAAAAAACAATGTTTTTCACATTCTGCTATATGACATTTAAAAAAAAAACCAAAAATGTAAAAATCTAAATTTTTAAACATTTTTGGCCAATTTGTTTTCTGCTACATATTTTTGGTAAAGAAAAAAATATTGCAAGAAGCGTATTTTGATTGGTTTGCAGAAACGTTATTGCGTCTACTAACTACGGGAAATATTTATGTAATTTTTTATTGTTTTTTTTTAACTAGTAATGGCGGTGATCTGCGATTTTTTGCAGGACTGCGACATTGCGGCGGACAGATCAGACCCCTAACTGACATTGTTTACACTTTTGGGGGTACCAGTGACATTACTACAGTAATCAGTGCTAAAAATATGCACTGTTACTGTAATAATGCCATTGGCAGGGAAGGGGTTAACCCTGTGTGTGATCAAGGGGTTAAATGTGAGCCTAGGGGAGTGTTTCTGACTGTGGGGGGGGGCGTGGCTTCTGAAATGACCATAGAGACATGTGATCCTATATAGAAGGATCACATGGGCTCTATGATCATTTCAGGGAGAAGAGCGGTCAGCTGTATTGTAGGTCTACGTCGGTTTGCGCAGGAGAGCCACCCTGCCACAGTAAAAAGGCAGCGGGTGGTCGGGAAGTGGTTAATTATATATAGGAGTGTGGCACCATTTTTATAAATGCACAATTTTTAGTGAATTGTTGGTGTGCTGCCAACCCATTCAAAATCAATAGGCTACTGTAACACAATGCATTTTAACATGTATGCAGTAACACACTGAAAAGATATGTAGGGACCCTAATGCATAGAACAGTTTTACATAAATATTAATTTAATTCACATTTGCAACTATTAATTTACTCACCATAACTAAAAAAAATCTCACATTCACTGTGATTTTATTTTAGTACTTGTTGTTTAGAAGGACAAGACTGAAATTCTCTGCAGGACCCCACATAGACAGATCACCCTGTGACAGCCATACAGGAGGCAGAATATCCCCCAGAGATGGGGACTTGGAGCGGCTGCTACATTATATTTATATATATATATATATATATATATATATATATATATATATATATATATATATATATATATTATATACTGCTGCGATGTGGCCAGGACTTCAGGCAGCAGTGTGCAGGTAGGGATTAGCAGCCTTTGCTTACATACCCCAGCGCTGGCATGTGGATGATGCATCAGGGGTAGTGATGTTGCGAACCTAAACTTTGCCGTTCGCGAACGGCGAACGCGAGCCTCCGCAAATGTTCGCTAACAGGCGAACCGGGCGAACCGCCATAGACTTCAATAGGCAGGCAAATTTTAAAACCCACAGGGACTCTTTCTGGCCATAATAATAATAAATAATCTATGGACCTGACACTCACTGCAATTATGACAGAGGAAAAAAAAAATTTTTTTTAAACTGCAAGGTACTGTGCCACCTGGCATTGCTGGACACCTTCTGATGTTGAAGGAAAGTAAAGCATGATGTGTCTTTCATCTGTTGCATTCAGTTTCCTTTGCCAGAGAATGCGTGTACGGTCCTCAACCTTGTCCAATCAATGTCCTCTAAGCTGAGAAATATGGGCAAATATTTATCCGTCATTCCATACCATCAGGGAGGCATGTGATTGGCCCCAAATTTATTCAGCAGCCTGAAAACAATCCATAACATACAGCCAATTTCATTAGGAACTATCTTCAGCCTAAAGAAGAACAAGGCCTCCTGGAAGTGATGGTTTAGCACATACAGCACCCTGATCTCAACATCATCAAGTCTGCCTAGGATTATACAAAGAGACAGAATGATCTGAGGGACCCATCATCCACAGAAGATCTGTGGTTAGTTCTCCAAGATGCTAAGAACAACCAACCTGCTGAGTTCCCTTCTGTTCATTTACTCTCTCCATTTTGTTAATTGATAAAAGTAAATTACTAGCACTTTTATTTCTGAATGCCCCCCTAATTTACAGAAGTTGTTCCTCACCTGCCTAAAACTTTTTGACAGTAGTGGGTATAATATATATATATATATATATATATATATATATATATATATATATATATATATATATATATATATATATATATATATATATATATATATATATATATATATATATATATATATATATATATATATATATGTACACTGTATATATATATAAACAGTACTTTTGACTCCATTTTCAGGCACATTTTCAAGAAGCAACTGCAGTGCACAATATATATATATGTATATATATATATATATATATATATATATATATATATAAAAATTGACTGAAATACCAGCCCTAAAAAGGGCTTTTTGGGGTGCTGTCAGGATGCTGTCCTTACAGCAGGAGTGGACCGAGAACACTATCTAACAAGACTAACAACTGTCCCTATTAACAGCAGCAGCAGCAGCACTCTCCCTGCTCTCACTAACACTGCTTCAGAATGATCTAAGATGGATGCTGCCCTTGCTTTTTTATAGGAGGTGGGAGGGTGTGGGAGGGAGGGTATGCTGATTGGCTGGAATGTGTCTGCTGACTGTGAGGTACAGGGTCAAAGTTTGCCTCAATGATGAAGTATAGGGGGCGGACGAACATTGCATATGTTCGCCCGCAGCGGCGGACGCGAACAAGCGATGTTCGCCGGGAACTGTCCGCCGGCGAACAGTTCGGGACATCTCTAATCAGGGGTCGTTGCAGTTTGTTTTAATAGTAAGGAATTGAATATTCAGAGCTAGTCTGATTCCTCTGTTTTTTTCCTCCAATATTTTGAAACCTGCTTAGTGGCTTGTCAACTGGGTTTTATATCTAAACAGGAATAAATTTATATTTACCTGTTTATTCTATTTAGTCGCTCTAATACAGTACTATAACATTCATTTTGGAAAACGAATGCTTTGCATTTTTTATCATTTCCTAAGTCTGAAAACGGTATTAATAAATCTGATCATAACATTTTGCTCCTACAGGCTATAAAAATTATAAAACTAAATTATAAAACGAAATATCCCTGTTTCTCTGCCAGTAGTTTATATACCTGCACTCAAATCTTTTATTCGTTTTAACAACTTGGAATGGAGGGATTTACTAAAGACTAATATTATTGAATGTTTATTTTATTCACAGAGTAATTTTTGCTTAAAATAAAAATTTATGAGTGTGCTGTCTCTTTAAATAAAGTCACAAGTTCAGATAAGCATTAATTATACAATACATTAAATGTGACGACATAGTGATTAAAGTGTTTTTTTTTTTACTCCCCAATAGTGTTGAGCGAACACGGACTGTATTATTCGTGTTCGTACCGAATAATTGGATTTTTTTTACCCGAACACGGACACGGACACTTTACTGTATGTTCGGGTAAAAATCCGTGTTCGGTCGTTTTATTTCCGGGTTTTGCATGCTTTGGCGCTCTTTTCATGGCGGGCTTTCAACAGCCAATCAACAATCGTTTAACTGGTGTGCCTTAAGCCATCCCAGCCATGCCTGCAAATGTCTTAGTAGCTGTGATTGGCCGTCTGAAGCATGTGACCAAGTCTTTATAAGTTCGAGGCAGCCGCCGCAGCAGCGTCATTCTGCTGCTTAGCTAAGGGACAGAGCACACATCAATGTGCTGGCTGCTGATTAGGGAAAGATAGGCAGGAAAAAACCATTTGTGTCCGGATAGAATTGAGGGACAGGTCGGAGTGTTTAGGCAGGGCGAGTTGTAGGCATTTTAGGGATAGAGTCTGCTGAATTATAGGGTCAGTGTCTTCTACAAACTACAATCGATATTGCTGTGTGGGGGGTGGGGTGAATCTGCACTCAATCCTGATCTACGATCTCTTCTCAATCCTGTTAGGGACAGAGTCTGCTGAATTTTAGGGAAACTGTGTTCTACAAACTACAATCGATATTGCTGTGTGGTGTGGGATTGGAGATAGGCAGGTGTCAGTGATCCACATCCATTTTTCTGTGTGTGAGCTGCAGTGAACACAATCTTTTTGGGCTGCAGTGAACACAATCTTTTTGGGCTGCAGTGAACACAATCTTTTTGGGCTGCAGTGAACACAATCTTTTTGGGGTGCAGTGAACAAAATCTTTTTGGGGTGCAGTGAACACAATCCTTTTTGGTGTGCAGTGAACACAATCTTTGTGGGGTGCAGTGAACAAAATCCTTTGTGGGGTGCAGTGAACACAATCTTTTTGGGGTGCAGTGAACAAAATCCTTTTTGGGGTGCAGTGAACAACATCCTTTTTGGGGTGCAGTGAACACAATCTTTTTGGGGTGCAGTGAACAAAATCCTTTGTGGGGTGCAGTGAACACAATCTTTTTGGGGTGCAGTGAACACAATCTTTTTGGGGTGGAGTGAACAACATCCTTTTTGGGGTGCAGTGAACAAAATCCTTTTTGGGGTGCAGTGAACACAATCTTTTTGGGGTGCAGTGAACACAATCTTTGTGGGGTGCAGTGAACACAATCTTTTTGGGGTGGAGTGAACAACATCCTTTTTGGGGTGCAGTGAACAACATCCTTTTTGGGGTGCAGTGAACACAATCTTTTTGGGGTGCAGTGAACACAATCTTTGTGGGGTACAGTGAACAGAATCTTTGTGGGGTGCAGTGAACACAATCTTTGGGGGGTACAGTGAACACAATCTTTTTGGGGTGCAGTGAACACAATCTTTGTGGGGTGCAGTGAACACAATCTTTTTGGGGTGGAGTGAACAAAATCATTTTTGGGGTGCAGTGAACAACATCCTTTTTGGGGTGCAGTGATCAAAATCCTTTTTGGGGTGCAGTGAACACAATCTTTTTGGGGTGCAGTGAACAAAATCCTTTGTGGGGTGCAGTGAACAGAATCTTTGTGGGGTGCAGTGAACACAATCTTTGGGGGGGTACAGTGAACACAATCTTTTTGGGGTGCAGTGAACACAATCTTTGTGGGGTACAGTGAACAGAATCTTTGTGGGGTGCAGTGAACACAATCTTTGGGGGGTACAGTGAACACAATCTTTTTGGGGTGCAGTGAACACAATCTTTGGGGGGTACAGTGAACACAATCTTTTTGGGGTGCAGTGAACACAATCTTTGTGGGGTGCAGTGAACACAATCTTTGGGGGGGTACAGTGAACACAATCTTTTTGGGGTGCAGTGAACAACATCCTTTTAGGGTGCAGTGAACACAATCTTTGTGGGGTGCAGTGAACAACATCCTTTTAGGGTGCAGTGAACACAATCTTTGTGGGGTACAGTGAACAGAATCTTTGTGGGGTGCAGTGAACACAATCTTTGGGGGGTACAGTGAACACAATCTTTGTGAGGTGCAGTGAACACAATCTTTGTGGGGTGCAGTGAACACAATCATTGTGGGGTGCAGTGAACTCAATCTTTGTGGGGTACAGTGAACACAATCTCATACTTCTGAAGATTTGAGGGTGCTGCCTGTTCCATACTCCCCCTACTCCTCATCTAGCCTTTTAGGGGTACAAACAATAGTAATTGGGGCCTAGTGTGGTTGTGTACGTGTGATATACATACACTTTTTTTGGATCATATTTTCTATTCCGCTATTTAATCAAAAACCTTTGGGGATCAGTTAAATTGGGGGATAGTCTGTGTTGGTACGTGTGAGAGAGATCCACCTTTCCAAGTTGTTGGGGTTCATCTCATACTTCTGAAGGTTTGAGGGTGCTGCCTGTTCCATACTCCCCCTACTCCTAGCCTTTTAGGGGTACAAACAATAGTAATTGGGGCCTAGTGTGGTTGTGTACGTGTGATATACATACACTTTTTTTGGATCATATTTTCTATTCCGCTATTTAATCAAAAACCTTTGGGGATCAGTTAAATTGGGGGATAGTCTGTGTTGGTACGTGTGAGAGAGATCCACCTTTCCAAGTTGTTGGGGTTCATCTCATACTTCTGAAGGTTTAAGGGTGCTGCCTGTTCCATACCCCCCCTACTCCTCATCTAGCCTTTTAGGGGTACAAACAATAGTAATTGGGGCCTAGTGTGGTTGTGTACGTGTGATATACATACACTTTTTTTGGATCATATTTTCTATTCCGCTATTTAATCAAAAACCTTTGGGGATCAGTTAAATTGGGGGATAGTCTGTGTTGGTACGTGTGAGAGAGATCCACCTTTCCAAGTTGTTGGGGTTCATCTCATACTTCTGAAGGTTTGAGGGTGCTGCCTGTTCCATACTCCCCCTACTCCTCATCTAGCCTTTTAGGGGTACAAACAATAGTAATTGGGGCCCAGTGTGGTTGTGTACGTGTGATATACATACACTTTTTTTGGATCATATTTTCTATTCCGCTATTTAATCAAAAACCTTTGGGGATCAGTTAAATTGGGGGATAGTCTGTGTTGGTACGTGTGAGAGAGATCCACCTTTCCAAGTTGTTGGGGTTCATCTCATACTTCTGAAGGTTTGAGGGTGCTGCCTGTTCCATACTCCCCCTACTCCTCATCTAGCCTTTTAGGGGTACAAACAATAGTAATTGGGGCCTAGTGTGGTTGTGTACGTGTGATATACATACACTTTTTTTGGATCATATTTTCTATTCCGCTATTTAATCAAAAACCTTTGGGGATCAGTTAAATTGGGGGATAGTCTGTGTTGGTACGTGTGAGAGAGATCCACCTTTCCAAGTTGTTGGGGTTCATCTCATACTTCTGAAGGTTTGAGGGTGCTGCCTGTTCCATACCCCCCCTACTCCTCATCTAGCCTTTTAGGGGTACAAACAATAGTAATTGGGGCCTAGTGTGGTTGTGTACGTGTGATATACATACACTTTTTTTGGATCATATTTTCTATTCCGCTATTTAATCAAAAACCTTTGGGGATCAGTTAAATTGGGGGATAGTCTGTGTTGGTACGTGTGAGAGAGATCCACCTTTCCAAGTTGTTGGGGTTCATCTCATACTTCTGAAGGTTTGAGGGTGCTGCCTGTTCCATACCCCCCCTACTCCTCATCTAGCCTTTTAGGGGTACAAACAATAGTAATTGGGGCCTAGTGTGGTTGTGTACGTGTGATATACATACACTTTTTTTGGATCATATTTTCTATTCCGCTATTTAATCAAAAACCTTTGGGGATCAGTTAAATTGGGGGATAGTCTGTGTTGGTACGTGTGAGAGAGATCCACCTTTCCAAGTTGTTGGGGTTCATCTCATACTTCTGAAGGTTTGAGGGTGCTGCCTGTTCCATACTCCCCCTACTCCTCATCTAGCCTTTTAGGGGTACAAACAATAGTAATTGGGGCCTAGTGTGGTTGTGTACGTGTGATATACATACACTTTTTTTGGATCATATTTTCTATTCCGCTATTTAATCAAAAACCTTTGGGGATCAGTTAAATTGGGGGATAGTCTGTGTTGGTACGTGTGAGAGAGATCCACCTTTCCAAGTTGTTGGGGTTCATCTCATACTTCTGAAGGTTTGAGGGTGCTGCCTGTTCCATACTCCCCCTACTCCTAGCCTTTTAGGGGTACAAACAATAGTAATTGGGGCCTAGTGTGGTTGTGTACGTGTGATATACATACACTTTTTTTGGATCATATTTTCTATTCCGCTATTTAATCAAAAACCTTTGGGGATCAGTTAAATTGGGGGATAGTCTGTGTTGGTACGTGTGAGAGAGATCCACCTTTCCAAGTTGTTGGGGTTCATCTCATACTTCTGAAGGTTTGAGGGTGCTGCCTGTTCCATACTCCCCCTACTCCTAGCCTTTTAGGGGTACAAACAATAGTAATTGGGGCCTAGTGTGGTTGTGTACGTGTGATATACATACACTTTTTTTGGATCATATTTTCTATTCCGCTATTTAATCAAAAACCTTTGGGGATCAGTTAAATTGGGGGATAGTCTGTGTTGGTACGTGTGAGAGAGATCCACCTTTCCAAGTTGTTGGGGTTCATCTCATACTTCTGAAGGTTTGAGGGTGCTGCCTGTTCCATACTCCCCCTACTCCTCATCTAGCCTTTTAGGGGTACAAACAATAGTAATTGGGGCCCAGTGTGGTTGTGTACGTGTGATATACATACACTTTTTTTGGATCATATTTTCTATTCCGCTATTTAATCAAAAACCTTTGGGGATCAGTTAAATTGGGGGATAGTCTGTGTTGGTACGTGTGAGAGAGATCCACCTTTCCAAGTTGTTGGGGTTCATCTCATACTTCTGAAGGTTTGAGGGTGCTGCCTGTTCCATACCCCCCCTACTCCTCATCTAGCCTTTTAGGGGTACAAACAATAGTAATTGGGGCCTAGTGTGGTTGTGTACGTGTGATATACATACACTTTTTTTGGATCATATTTTCTATTCCGCTATTTAATCAAAAACCTTTGGGGATCAGTTAAATTGGGGGATAGTCTGTGTTGGTACGTGTGAGAGAGATCCACCTTTCCAAGTTGTTGGGGTTCATCTCATACTTCTGAAGGTTTGAGGGTGCTGCCTGTTCCATACCCCCCCTACTCCTCATCTAGCCTTTTAGGGGTACAAACAATAGTAATTGGGGCCTAGTGTGGTTGTGTACGTGTGATATACATACACTTTTTTTGGATCATATTTTCTATTCCGCTATTTAATCAAAAACCTTTGGGGATCAGTTAAATTGGGGGATAGTCTGTGTTGGTACGTGTGAGAGAGATCCACCTTTCCAAGTTGTTGGGGTTCATCTCATACTTCTGAAGGTTTGAGGGTGCTGCCTGTTCCATACCCCCCCTACTCCTCATCTAGCCTTTTAGGGGTACAAACAATAGTAATTGGGGCCTAGTGTGGTTGTGTACGTGTGATATACATACACTTTTTTTGGATCATATTTTCTATTCCGCTATTTAATCAAAAACCTTTGGGGATCAGTTAAATTGGGGGATAGTCTGTGTTGGTACGTGTGAGAGAGATCCACCTTTCCAAGTTGTTGGGGTTCATCTCATACTTCTGAAGGTTTGAGGGTGCTGCCTGTTCCATACTCCCCCTACTCCTCATCTAGCCTTTTAGGGGTACAAACAATAGTAATTGGGGCCTAGTGTGGTTGTGTACGTGTGATATACATACACTTTTTTTGGATCATATTTTCTATTCCGCTATTTAATCAAAAACCTTTGGGGATCAGTTAAATTGGGGGATAGTCTGTGTTGGTACGTGTGAGAGAGATCCACCTTTCCAAGTTGTTGGGGTTCATCTCATACTTCTGAAGGTTTGAGGGTGCTGCCTGTTCCATACTCCCCCTACTCCTCATCTAGCCTTTTAGGGGTACAAACAATAGTAATTGGGGCCCAGTGTGGTTGTGTACGTGTGATATACATACACTTTTTTTGGATCATATTTTCTATTCCGCTATTTAATCAAAAACCTTTGGGGATCAGTTAAATTGGGGGATAGTCTGTGTTGGTACGTGTGAGAGAGATCCACCTTTCCAAGTTGTTGGGGTTCATCTCATACTTCTGAAGGTTTGAGGGTGCTGCCTGTTCCATACCCCCCCTACTCCTCATCTAGCCTTTTAGGGGTACAAACAATAGTAATTGGGGCCTAGTGTGGTTGTGTACGTGTGATATACATACACTTTTTTTGGATCATATTTTCTATTCCGCTATTTAATCAAAAACCTTTGGGGATCAGTTAAATTGGGGGATAGTCTGTGTTGGTACGTGTGAGAGAGATCCACCTTTCCAAGTTGTTGGGGTTCATCTCATACTTCTGAAGGTTTGAGGGTGCTGCCTGTTCCATACCCCCCCTACTCCTCATCTAGCCTTTTAGGGGTACAAACAATAGTCATTGGGGCCTAGTGTGGTTGTGTACGTGTGATATACATACACTTTTTTTGGATCATATTTTCTATTCCGCTATTTAATCAAAAACCTTTGGGGATCAGTTAAATTGGGGGATAGTCTGTGTTGGTACGTGTGAGAGAGATCCACCTTTCCAAGTTGTTGGGGTTCATCTCATACTTCTGAAGGTTTGAGGGTGCTGCCTGTTCCATACTCCCCCTACTCCTCATCTAGCCTTTTAGGGGTACAAACAATAGTAATTGGGGCCTAGTGTGGTTGTGTACGTGTGATATACATACACTTTTTTTGGATCATATTTTCTATTCCGCTATTTAATCAAAAACCTTTGGGGATCAGTTAAATTGGGGGATAGTCTGTGTTGGTACGTGTGAGAGAGATCCACCTTTCCAAGTTGTTGGGGTTCATCTCATACTTCTGAAGGTTTGAGGGTGCTGCCTGTTCCATACTCCCCCTACTCCTAGCCTTTTAGGGGTACAAACAATAGTAATTGGGGCCTAGTGTGGTTGTGTACGTGTGATATACATACACTTTTTTTGGATCATATTTTCTATTCCGCTATTTAATCAAAAACCTTTGGGGATCAGTTAAATTGGGGGATAGTCTGTGTTGGTACGTGTGAGAGAGATCCACCTTTCCAAGTTGTTGGGGTTCATCTCATACTTCTGAAGGTTTGAGGGTGCTGCCTGTTCCATACTCCCCCTACTCCTAGCCTTTTAGGGGTACAAACAATAGTAATTGGGGCCTAGTGTGGTTGTGTACGTGTGATATACATACACTTTTTTTGGATCATATTTTCTATTCCGCTATTTAATCAAAAACCTTTGGGGATCAGTTAAATTGGGGGATAGTCTGTGTTGGTACGTGTGAGAGAGATCCACCTTTCCAAGTTGTTGGGGTTCATCTCATACTTCTGAAGGTTTGAGGGTGCTGCCTGTTCCATACTCTCCCTACTCCTCATCTAGCCTTTTAGGGGTACAAACAATAGTAATTGGGGCCCAGTGTGGTTGTGTACGTGTGATATACATACACTTTTTTTGGATCATATTTTCTATTCCGCTATTTAATCAAAAACCTTTGGGGATCAGTTAAATTGGGGGATAGTCTGTGTTGGTACGTGTGAGAGAGATCCACCTTTCCAAGTTGTTGGGGTTCATCTCATACTTCTGAAGGTTTGAGGGTGCTGCCTGTTCCATACCCCCCCTACTCCTCATCTAGCCTTTTAGGGGTACAAACAATAGTAATTGGGGCCTAGTGTGGTTGTGTACGTGTGATATACATACACTTTTTTTGGATCATATTTTCTATTCCGCTATTTAATCAAAAACCTTTGGGGATCAGTTAAATTGGGGGATAGTCTGTGTTGGTACGTGTGAGAGAGATCCACCTTTCCAAGTTGTTGGGGTTCATCTCATACTTCTGAAGGTTTGAGGGTGCTGCCTGTTCCATACCCCCCCTACTCCTCATCTAGCCTTTTAGGGGTACAAACAATAGTCATTGGGGCCTAGTGTGGTTGTGTACGTGTGATATACATACACTTTTTTTGGATCATATTTTCTATTCCGCTATTTAATCAAAAACCTTTGGGGATCAGTTAAATTGGGGGATAGTCTGTGTTGGTACGTGTGAGAGAGATCCACCTTTCCAAGTTGTTGGGGTTCATCTCATACTTCTGAAGGTTTGAGGGTGCTGCCTGTTCCATACCCCCCCTACTCCTCATCTAGCCTTTTAGGGGTACAAACAATAGTAATTGGGGCCTAGTGTGGTTGTGTACGTGTGATATACATACACTTTTTTTGGATCATATTTTCTATTCCGCTATTTAATCAAAAACCTTTGGGGATCAGTTAAATTGGGGGATAGTCTGTGTTGGTACGTGTGAGAGAGATCCACCTTTCCAAGTTGTTGGGGTTCATCTCATACTTCTGAAGGTTTGAGGGTGCTGCCTGTTCCATACCCCCCCTACTCCTCATCTAGCCTTTTAGGGGTACAAACAATAGTCATTGGGGCCTAGTGTGGTTGTGTACGTGTGATATACATACACTTTTTTTGGATCATATTTTCTATTCCGCTATTTAATCAAAAACCTTTGGGGATCAGTTAAATTGGGGGATAGTCTGTGTTGGTACGTGTGAGAGAGATCCACCTTTCCAAGTTGTTGGGGTTCATCTCATACTTCTGAAGGTTTGAGGGTGCTGCCTGTTCCATACCCCCCCTACTCCTCATCTAGCCTTTTAGGGGTACAAACAATAGTAATTGGGGCCTAGTGTGGTTGTGTACGTGTGATATACATACACTTTTTTTGGATCATATTTTCTATTCCGCTATTTAATCAAAAACCTTTGGGGATCAGTTAAATTGGGGGATAGTCTGTGTTGGTACGTGTGAGAGAGATCCACCTTTCCAAGTTGTTGGGGTTCATCTCATACTTCTGAAGGTTTGAGGGTGCTGCCTGTTCCATACTCCCCCTACTCCTCATCTAGCCTTTTAGGGGTACAAACAATAGTAATTGGGGCCTAGTGTGGTTGTGTACGTGTGATATACATACACTTTTTTTGGATCATATTTTCTATTCCGCTATTTAATCAAAAACCTTTGGGGATCAGTTAAATTGGGGGATAGTCTGTGTTGGTACGTGTGAGAGAGATCCACCTTTCCATGTTTTTGGGGTTCATCTCATACTACTGAAGATTTGAGGGTGCTGCCTGTTCCATACTCCTCCTCCTACTGCTCAACCATCCTTTTAGGGGTACAAACAATAGTAGTTGGGGCCTAGTGTGGTGGTGTACGTGCGAGATACATACACTTTCTTTTTGATCATATTTTCTATTCCGCTATTCAATTAAAACCTTTGGGGATCAATTCAATTGCGAGATAGTCTGTGTCGGTACGTGTGAGATCCACCTTTCCAAGTTGTTGGGGTTCATCTCATACTTCTGAAGATTTGAGGGTGCTGCCTGTTCCATACTCCTGCTCCTACTGCTCAACCATCCTTTTAGGGGTACAAACAATAGTAATTGGGGCCTAGTGTGGTTGTGTACGTGCGAGATACATACACTTTTTTTGATCATATTTCCTATTCCGCTATTCAATAAAAACCTTTGAGGATCAATTGAATTGCGGGATAGTCTGTGTCGGTACGTGTGAGATCCACCTTTCCAAGTTTTTGGGGTTCATCTCATACTTCTGAAGATTTGAGGGTGCTGCCTGTTCCATACTCCTCCTCCTACTCCTCATCCATCCTTTTAGGGGTACAAACAATAGTAATTGGGGCCTAGTGTGGTTGTGTACGTGCGAGATACATACACTTTTTTTGATCATATTTCCTATTCCGCTATTCAATAAAAACCTTTGAGGATCAATTGAATTGCGGGATAGTCTGTGTCGGTACGTGTGAGATCCACCTTTCCAAGTTTTTGGGGTTCATCTCATACTTCTGAAGATTTGAGGGTGCTGCCTGTTCCATACTCCTCCTCCTACTCCTCATCCATCCTTTTAGGGGTACAAACAATAGTAATTGGGGCCTAGTGTGGTTGTGTACGTGCGAGATACATACACTTTTTTTGATCATATTTCCTATTCCGCTATTCAATAAAAACCTTTGAGGATCAATTGAATTGCGGGATAGTCTGTGTCGGTACGTGTGAGATCCACCTTTCCAAGTTTTTGGGGTTCATCTCATACTTCTGAAGATTTGAGGGTGCTGTCTGTTCCATACTCCTCCTACTCCTCATCCATCCTTTTAGGGGTAGAAACAATAGTAATTGGGGCCTAGTGTGGTTTTGTACGTGCGAGATACATACACTTTTTTGGATCATATTTCCTATTCCGCTATTCAATAAAAACCTTTCTAGGGCAAGATCTTAAATTACAGAAATATGAGGAGACCGTCAAATAAGGGCCGTGGCCTGGGTCGTGGTGCTGCTGGTAGAGCTCCTGTTGCAAGGAGAGGACGTGGTCGATCTGTGCCAGCTACACGCACAAGTGAAACACCTTCCTCAAGTGTGAGTAGGCGACAGAACCTGCATCAGTATTTGGTAGGGCATCAAACGCCCCTAGAAGTGATGAGGCCAGAACAAGTTGAGGCGATAGTAGATTGGTTTGCTGCTGACAGTGCCTCCAGTTCCTTCACATTGTCTCCCACCCAGTCTACTGCAGAAAGGTCAGAGTTGGCACCTGCAGCCAATGTCCAACCGTCTTTCACCTCACCCCCTTGCAAATCAGGCCAGCAGTCTGAGCCCCAAGCCATACAGCAGTCTCTTATTCTTTTTGAGGACTCTGTCAGCAGGGTTTCCCAGGGCCATCCACCTAGCCCTGCCCCAGAAGTGGAAGAGATTGAGTGCAGCGATGCCCAACCACTTATTTCTCAAGATGAGTACATGCAAGGATCATCGCAGCACGTCTCCGATGATGACGAAACGCAGGTGCCAACTGCTGCGGCGTTCAGCATTGTGGAGACCGACAAGGAGGGCAGGGGTGAAGACTGGGTGGAAGATGATGTGGAGGACGATGAGGTCCTCGACCCCACATGGAATGAACGTCATGCAGGTGACCTGAGTAGTTTGGAGGAAGAGGCGGTGGTCGCACAGAGCCACCAGCACAGCAGAAGAGGGAGCAGGGTGCAGAAGCGGAGCGGCCGTGCCCTAGACACTACGCCCGCTACTGCCCAACGCAGCAAGGGAACGAGCGCACCAAAGTCAGCTCAAAGGAGTTCTCTAGCGTGGAAGTTCTTTAGAAAATGTGCTGATGACAGGACACGAGTGGTTTGCACCCTGTGCAATCAGAGCTTGAAGCGAGGCATAAACCTTCTCAACCTGAGCACAACCTGCATGATCAGGCATCTAAGTGCAAAGCACGAGCTGCAGTGGAGTACACACCTTCAAAACCAAGAAACGTCTCTGGCTCATCCTGCTTCCTCTTCTGCTGCAGTCTCGGCCGCTCCAGCCACATCTGTAGTGATACCGGCACCTGCCACCCCGCAAACAGACGATCTGTCAGCAACACCACCACCTGGGTCACCAACAACCATCTCCACAATGTCCCGTGGAAGCGTTCAGCTTTCCATCTCCCAAACACTTGAGAGGAAGAGGAAGTACCCCCCTACCCACCCGCGATCCCTGGCCCTGAATGCCAGCATTTCAAAATTATTGGCCTTTGAAATGCTGTCATTCCGTCTGGTGGAGACGCACAGTTTTAAAAACCTTATGTCGGTGGCTGTCCCACAGTACGTCGTGCCCAGCCGCCACTACTTTTCCAGGCAAGCCATCCCTTCCCTGCACAACCAAGTGGGGGAAAATATCAGGTGTGCACTGCGCAACGCCATCTGTGCCAAGGTCCACCTAACTACGGATACATGGACCAGTAAGCACGGTCAGGGGCGTTATATCTCCCTAACGGCACACTGGGTAAATGCAGTGGCGGATGGGCCTGAGGCGGATAGCAATTTGGCGCATGTCCTTCCACCACCGAGGATTGCAGGGCGCTTCAGTTTGCCTCCTGTTCCTAACTCCTCCTACTCCGCTTCCTCATCCTCTACCGCCTCCTCATCCGGACAGCGTAACACCTTCACCACCAACTTCAGCACGGCCAGGGGTAAACGACAGCAGGCAGTTTTACAACTTGCCTGTTTGGGGGACAAACCACACACCGCGCAGGAGTTGTGGAGGAGCATGGAACAGCAGACAAATGAGTGGTTGCTGCCAGCGAGCCTCAAGCCCGGCCTGGTGGTGTGCGATAACGGGCGAAATCTCATAGCAGCTCTGGGCCTAGCCGGTTTGACGCACATCCCTTGCCTGGCGCATGTGCTGAATTTGGTGGTGCAGAGGTTCCTTAAAAACTACCCCGATATGTCAGAGCTGCTGCAGAAAGTGCGGGCCGTTTGTGCGCACTTTCGGCGTTCTCACCCTGCTGCTGCTCGCCTGGCAGCGCTGCAGCGTAACTTCGGCCTTCCCGCTCACCGCCTCATATGTGACGTGCCCACAAGGTGGAACTCCACCTTGCACATGCTGGAAAGACTGTGCGAGCAGCAGCAGGCCATAGTGGAGTTTCAGCTGCAGCACGCACGCGTGAGTCGCTCTGCCGAACAGCACCACTTCACCACCAATAACTGGGCCTCCATGCGAGACCTGTGTGCCTTGTTGCGCTGTTTTGAGTACTCCACCAACATGGCCAGTGGCAATGACGCTGTTCTCAGCTTAACTATCCCACTTCTATGCCTCCTTGAAAAAACAATTCGGGCGATGATGGAAGAGGATGTGGCACAGGATGAGGAGGAGGAGGAGGATGAAGAGGTAACATTTCCAAGGCTTTCAGGGCAGTCATTCGCAAGGGGCTCCGAGGGTGGGTTCCTGCACACGCAAACGCCAGGGACGCAATTGTCCAGCAGGGGCACAGTTCTGGAGGATGAGGAGGATGAGGAGGAGGAGGAGCTGGAGGAGGAGATGGAACCATGTTCACAGCAGGGTGGCACCCAGGCCAGCTCATGGCCATCACTGGTGCGTGGCTGGGGGGATACAGAGGACACGGACGATACACCTCCCACAGAGGACAGCCTTTCGTTGCCTCTGGGCAGCCTGGCACACATGAGCGATTACATGCTGCAGTGTCTCCACAACGACCGCCGAGTTGCCCACATTCTAACTTGTGCTGATTACTGGGTGGCCACGCTGCTGGATCCCCGTTACAAGGACAACGTACCGTCCTTAATTCACTCACTGGAGCGCGATCGCAAGATGCGCGAGTACAAGCGCACGCTGGTAGACGCCATGCTGCTGGCATTCCCATCTGACAGCGGGGCCACAGTGGAAGCACAAGGCAGAGGAGGAGGAGGAGGAGGTCGCCAACGCAACCAGGGCACCGCCAGCACCTCAGAAGGCAGGGTTAGCATGGCCGAAATGTGGAAAAGCTTTGTCAGCACGCCACAACAAACAGCAGCACCAGCAGCTCAGATGGAACGTCTTAGCAGGAGGCAGCATTTTACCAACATGGTGGAGCAGTATGTGTGCACACGCCTACATGTAGTGAATGACGGGTCTGCCCCCTTCAACTTCTGGGTCTCCAAATTGGGCACATGGCCTGAGCTTGCCCTTTACGCCTTGGAGGTGCTGGCGTGCCCTGCAGCCAGTGTATTATCTGAACGGGTATTTAGCACGGCTGGGGGCGTTATAACAGACAAGCGCAGCCGCCTGTCCAGAGACAATGTGGACAAGCTCACGTTCATTAAAATGAACCAGGCATGGATCCCACGGGACTTTTCCGTACCTTATGCAGAATAGCAATGGATACCGACCTTACCCACCCATTGTTCCATTTTTGCTCTTTCTCACTCTTTTGGGGTGTACCCTCATTTAAAATTTTTGAAAAGAAGCAGTGTTGGCTACCTCGTCCTCCTCCTCAGGGCCAGATTAATGTAGGGGCTATTGGAGCTGCAGCTCCAGGCCCCTACCTTTTATATAGGCCCCGGGTTGGCCATATTCACTGTTACCGCTCTTCTGTCACTTGTAAACACAGAAGTCTGGCTTCTATGCTCGCTTCCCCAGGCAGCACCCTCAGAACCTCCCCACACAGCGTGAAGGCCGGACAAGGAGGGACAGTTGGCGATGCATGGATGTGTTTATGGGCTTCAGAGACAGCATCCCATGTTGAATTAGGCATGCATGGCTGCACCCTTCCTCCTCTGGGTGCATGGCAAGGCACGGCCCTTAAGGCCCTTCAAAATCCTCAGCACCAAGCCCATGATGCTGTTAATCCGGCCCTGGTCCTCCTCCACCGCCGCTTCCACCTACACCGCCCATAGGTGTGCGCAGCCTATTGCATTAAGGTGTGCACCCCAAAGTTGAAATACACATGCATGTGTTTGCCAGCAGGGAGAGTAATGTATCGGGGCCATGTACCTGTAGGCAAGGAGAAATAGAGCAGAGCAGGTCCCAGGGAGATCTTTCCCATCTCCTCACTGGCAATGCTATGTGCCCTAGGTGATTAGGGTGTGCCCAGGCACACCCAGCACACCCTGTGCGCACGCCTATGTCACCGCCACATCCACCACCACCTCAACCTCCCTCCTACTCCATATGGGCCTCGTCCTTCAGAGATGAAGAAGAACATTGTTTTATTTTTCTGTTTTTTTTTGTTGTTTTAAGTTATTTCCCTATCCACATTTGTTTGCAGAGCACTTGCCATGCTCTTAATTACGTTTTGCTGCCATTTGCAGCACTCTAGCCCTTTCCTTTGGTGTTTTAGAGCCATTTTAGTGCCTTAAAGTTCGGGTCCCCATTGACTTCAATGGGGTTCGGTGTCCGGGAAAAGTTCGGTAAAAGTCCGGGACACGGACCCGGACTTTTTTTTAAAGTTCGGCCGAACCCGTCGAACACGGACATCTAGGTGTCCGCTCAACCCTACTCCCCAACACTTCATATTGCTGATATGTGCCTGCTGTACCATGTGCTTTTATGAGAAAGTATCCTGTTCTTTTAGTATCGACTACTTAGAGTGAAATCCATGGTGATTCTGCCAGTCCCTGTGGTCAGTTCCCTAGCTGTGCTGGGAGCTCAGTTTTCTCTCCTCCAATGATCAGACTTGTCCTGACACACCCCTGCTGCACAACCATTCACTGGGAAGCTCAGTGTGTTGCTGCTTCTCCTCCCCCAGCTCTTATGCAGCTGAGAACAGAGGGAATGTGATCACTTATCAAAAAAGGAAAAAAGGTATTTATAATGTTTTTTTTATATATATCTATACAAAAATGTTTTGCTTTTCATTTCTATTTAAGTTTACAATCACTTTAATGTGCAAAGTAAAAACATGCAAGAAGTCCACTTCGGCAACAAATGTGAAGATAAGAATCTTGTAATGTGTGAACTACAAGTCCTAGCGATTTTTATAGGGCCTGTACTCCTTCATCAACATACAGTAAACTCTATTCACTTACCAGAACATTAGACCCCTTCAAAAATTAAAGAGATCTAAAGTACTGAGAGGTAAACTCGGCCCAACAGTCACCTAGTCACACCACTGCAAAAACAGCCAACGTTTTATTCCTCTGTCTCCAGTAGTGTGATAGTCAACTGCTGCAGGTTTAGAACAATCTAGTGACCAGTTAAATCCATAAAAAAAAAACATAGAAACATAGAAACATAGAATGTGTCGGCAGATAAGAACCATTTGGCCCATCTAGTCTGCCCAATATATCTGAATCCTATGAATAGTCCCTGGCCCTATCTTATATGAAGGATAGCCTTATGCCTATCCCATGCATGCTTAAACTCCTTCACTGTATTTGCAGCTACCGCTTCTGCAGGAAGGTTATTCCATGCATCCACTACTCTCTCAGTAAAGTAATACTTTCTCATATTACTTTTAAACCTTTGCCCCTCTAATTTAAAACTGTGTCCTCTTGTGGTAGTTTTTCTTCTTTTAAATATGCTCTCCTCCTTTACCGAGTTGATTCCCTTTATGTATTTAAAAGTTTCTATCATATCCCCTCTGTCTCTTCTTTCTTCCAAGCTATACATGTTAAGGTCCTTTAACCTTTCCTGGTAAGTTTTTTCCTGCAATCCATGTACTAGTTTAGTAGCTCTTCTCTGGACTCTCTCTAGAGTATCTATATCCTTCTGGAGATATGGCCTCCAGTACTGCGCACAATACTCCAAGTGAGGTCTCACCAGTGTTCTGTACAGCGGCATAAGCACTTCTCTCTTTCTACTGCTTATACCTCTCCCTATACATCCAAGCATTCTGCTGGCATTTCGTGCTGCTCTATTACATTGTCTTCCCACCTTTAAGTCTTCTGAAATAATTACTCCTAAATCCCTTTCCTCAGATACTGAGGTCAGGACTGTGTCAAATATTCTATATTCTGCCCTTGGGTTTTTACGCCCCAGGTGCATTATCTTGCCCTTATCCACATTAAATTTCAGTTGCCAGAGTTCTGACCATTCTTCTAGTTTTCCTAAATCCTTTTCCATTTGGCGTTTCCCTCCAGGAACATCAACCCTGTTACCTATCTTTGTGTCATCAGCAAAAAGACAAACCTTACCATCGAGGCCTTTTGCAATATCACTTATGAAGATATTAAACAAAATTGGTCCCAGTACAGATCCCTGAGGTACCCCACTGGTAACATGACCTTGTTCTGAATGTTCTCCATTGACTACAACCCTTTGTTGTCTGTTACTCAGCCACTGCCTAATCCACTCAACAATATGGGAGTCCATGCTCAATGACTGCAGTTTATCAATAAGTCTTCTATGTGGGACAGTGTCAAAAGCCTTACTAAAATCTAGATATGCAATGTCTACTGCACCTCCACCGTCTATTATTTTAGTCACCCAGTCAAAAAAATCTATAAGATTTGTTTGACATGATCTCCCTGAAGTAAACCCATGTTGTTTTTCATCTTGCAATCCATGGGATTTAAGATGTTCCACAATCCTATCCTTTAATAGGGTTTCCATTAATTTGCCTACTATTGATGTCAGACTCACTGGTCTATAGTTGCTCGATTCCTCCCTACTACCTTTCTTGTGAATGGGCACGACATTTGCCAATTTCCAATCTTCCGGGACGACTCCTGTTACTAATGATTGGTTAAATAAATCTGTTAATGGTTTTGCCAGCTCACCACTAAGCTCTTTTAATAATTTTGGGTGTATCTCATCAGGACCCTGTGACTTATTTGTCTTCAGTTTAGACAGCAATCTTAGAATGTCTTCCTCTGTAAAGACACATGCATCAAATGATTCATTAGTCATCCTTTCGAGTGGAGGTCCTTCTCCTTTTTCTTCTGTAAAAACTGAACAGAAGTATTCATTAAGGCAGTCGGCTAGCCCTTTATTCTCTTCTACATACCTTCCGTCCTTTGTTTTTAATTTAGTTATTCCTTGATTTAATTTCCTTTTTTCATTTATATATCTGAAGAATGTCTTATCCCCCTTTTTCATAGACTGAGCTAGTTTTTCTTCTGCCTGCGCTTTAGAAGTTCTTATAACTTGCTTGGCCTCTTTCTGCCTAATCTTGTAGATTTCCTTATCTTCATTGCTCTGGGTTTTTTTATAATTACAAAATGCTAGCTTTTTATTTTTAATGATTTGGGCCACTTCTGCTGAGTACCACAGTGGTCTCTTCCTTTTTTTGCTTTTACTGACAAGTCTAATGCAATTTTCTGTTGCCTTCAATAATGCACCTTTTAAGTAGTCCCATTTCTCCTGGACTCCATGTAATCCGTTCCAGTCTGATAAGGACTCATTTATGACTAATTTCATTTTTGAAAAGTCTGTTTTTCTAAAATCTAAAACTTTTGTTTTTGTGTGGTGTGACTCTTTCACAGTTCTTATATTAAACCACACTGACTGGTGATCACTAGATCCCAAGGTTTCGCCTACAATGACATCATATACCGAATCCCCATTTGTGAATACCAAATCCAAAATGGCCTCCCTCCGGGTTGGCTCCTCAACCACTTGTTGCAGAGACAATCCCAGTAGGGAATTTAGGCCCAAAGAACAAGGCCCAAAATATCACAAAAAAAGGATCCATAGTCCATAATTACCAGAAAACTGCTGTTTATTAAATACATATGTACTCACAAAGAAATATATTACAATCGCATGTAACAATCTGGCATGATACCCATCCCAGTGTTCATGCTTGATAATGTCAGTGCTAAAGCCCCACCCCTATTCATGCGATTTAATCAAAATGATCAAATCAATAAACAATGAAATAGCCATAACTTCCCTTCTGATCAATTAAGACTCCATTTTGATTGGGTTAGATCAAATTAAGGCTCCATTCACGCCTGAGTGTATCATTTTCAAGCGTTTTTCTTTTGGGGGGGAGTTTTTCAGGCGTTTTTTCAGGCGTATTTCAGGCATTTTTTTAGGCATTTTTCAGGCGTTATTTGCAGGTGTTTGGAGGAAGGCATTGACATCTAACAAAAATGTTTGTAATCTGCCAAAAAAGAAGCTCATGTACTTTTTTGAGCTTCTGGCATTTTGCTTCTGGTGACAAAATGCTTAAATGTGAACAGGGGCCATTGAAATGAATGGGATTTTGCTTGTTGGGCATTATGAGACTTCAGAGATGAGCATTTTACAAAATAAAAAATGCTCAGGTATGAACAGGGCCTTAGTGCTTCTGCCAAGGCAGAATACTATTAATCATTTTGCATCAGTTGGCAGCACCCTGTTCGTGAATATGACCATATTTCAGTCTATCAGGTTACGTGGTGTGACTGACAATTTAGGACCCTAAGTTATGATTATATCTTAACCGTTAATTAAAATCCACTTCATGTGTGTGGATTTTGATCAAATGGGTTGTTAATTATAGACTGATTATTGCTCTCAGAAGGAATTGATTGGAAAAAAAAATCTGTCTTTTATCAAAGCGTATATGGCCACCATAAGGGACATATTTAGAAAGCTGGAAATGTGACATTCCCAAGCATCAACTCTCGGTAAAGCACTGTCATTTAAAGAGGTTGTAAACCTCTGATTTTTTTTTTTTTTAAAACGAACACCTGAAAGAAAAACACATAATGAGCTAGTATGCATCGCTTACTAGCTCATTATAAAATACTTACCTAAGAACGAAGCCCCCGCAGTGCCAACCGCTTACCTGTCCATGGGCGACATGTTCTGTCGCCCTTCTTCCGGGTTTGCGGCATCCGGCCATCTGATTGGCTGGAGCCGCGATGACGTCATTCTCACGCATGCGCGAGGGAGCCGACGTTAACGGCATGGGGCTCTGAAGGAACGGCACGAGCGGCCATTCCTTCAGAGCGCATTCGCCAGTGATGTCACTGGCTGCATGCAAAGTAATATCTCCTAAACGGTGCATGTTTCGGAGATATTTACAGTACCTATAGGTAAGCCTTAATATAGGCTTGCCTATAGGTACACGTTGTAGAGGAGAGTTTACTTCCTCTTTAAAACACATGGAAGTTTTTTTTTTTTTTTTTTTTTTTTTTTTTACAGTGAACATTTGGTTTATGTTACAATTACTGCTATATAAATATGCCCCTAAGATATAATTGTGTTCTATTTCTATAATAATATATATATATATATATATATATATATATATATATATATATATATATATATATATATAAAGAAAAATTCTATATTTTCTTTATACTGGCAACAAAAGATCCACTAATCAGCTTGCTTAGAAAAAAAAACATGTGCCTAGTCGTGTGTGAAATCTTCCATGTAGTCATAGAACTTTAATATACAGTTTAATATATTTTACATATTTTTTAGTTCACTGCCATAGTTTAATACTGTGAAGTTTAGATAAAATAAATATGTATTTATATCCTGCAAGGGAATTATTATTTAATGAAAATCGCAGTTGAAGTTTGCATATTTTTTAGTTTGTGTTCACAGTGTCAGTTATTACTTACTTTTTGCTTTACTGTTTCATATATTTTATGTTTATTATATCTTGTACTGCGCATTATAAATTAAAGCTGGAAAATAACGCTAAAAAGTATGTTAAATCACAAACATTAAATACAAATTCAGAACACGTGTTAATTAAAAAAAAGCTATTCAGAGTTACAGATTAATAATATGGAAGACTGTGTTAAAACAATAACCAACATTCATTATTTGTATACACAAAATATGACTGCATTAATGATGTTAGCAGGAGTGGTTATCTCCATTTGCACAGGCAGAAAAGCATGACCTCGAAAATACTTCTTTAAATGTACATACTACTCCCCAATTGCTCAGGAAAACAACCTTCACAAAAGCATTAGACACTCTTGATGAAAAGGAATAAAACTATGTGAAAGGATTTCTTTGCTGTTTTTTATATTTCCACAATTGTGTGTACTCTTATCTGCATGTTTTGCCAGTGCTTACTGAAAAACAATACACACCATTGCATTACTTCTTTATGTCCTTATTCAGAAGACCCTCATTACACAGTTATGTTGTGAAAGAGCAGTGAATTTTCTTAATCAATATAGAAAAATGTATTACAGCACAAAGAGATACTAAAAGCATAAAACTTGTTCAGTAAAAGCCTCTATAAAATGCAAAATAACCTAAAGGCAGTACAGGAAGAATTTACATTTATAGCATTTAAAGATGTTGGGTAAATTAACAAAGGCATTGCAATTCTGAATTGTATAGTAGACTTAAACAATTCTGAACGAATATTTAAAAGAACAATACATTTAATGTGTAAGAATGAACAAAGAAAAAATGTTGTGTTTAATGCAGGTTGTCACTACCCATAACACAGCTGTTCTGTCCCCCGTGCCATTGTATTATTACATGTTGATCCTGCCAGGAGATCTGGTATTCTCCTTTAACAATGTGACAGCACATTTCATTTTTCTGTCGACTCACATATGGGCATTATAGTAAATATGGGGCCAATGCGCTACCAATAGGTATGTGACGTATAGATAAAATAATTAGGAATGAAGGTGTAGAAGCTGGCGGTAGATGTTACATATGTGCATTGTCACCTTGTGGACAGAATTTAGGCAGATATGTATTTTTTTTTTTTAAATACGCTGTAAGTAACTGACAAACAAATTAAATGGCACTTCCAGCTAACACTGGAATTAACAGGTTATTTTTTTTTTTTTTTTTTTGGGGGGGGGGGTAAAAAACAAAACAAAAAAAAACCAGTTGGATTATTACTATTGACAAAATGCATCATATATGTCTTTGTCTTGTTATGCCTATAGTTACACTAAGAGCCGGTTCACACTGAGGCGACACGACTTCGGGGGGCGATCTGTGAAGTCGCGTGCACCGCTGTGCACTGCGACTTCGGCGCGACTTGCAGGGACTTCACATAATGGAAGTCTATGCAAGTCGATCCGAGGTCTACCCTTTTTCTAAGTCGGAGCGACTTGTGTCGCTCCTATTAGAAAGGGTCCTGTACTACTCAATGGACCGCGACCGACCGCGACTTGTCAGGCTGACAAGTCGCCTGACAAGTCGCGTCAGTGTGAATGGGCTCTTAAAGCTAGAGGCCCATATTAAAAAAGATACAAAACTAACCTAAACGCTATATAATATATTCATTTTGGTGGTTGGCTAATGATGACTGCATAGTGTAGGTGATTATTAAAATGTAACTCCATGCTTGTTGAGAAAAAAACACAATCCGCTTCAGAACAAATTTCAATTTTGTAATGAAAAAAAGCTGCAACTTTTGAACTCTTTTTTAAGTAGACACACTTTGAATGAAATATACATTGCAGGGGATGCCTGAACTGTAACTGTTTCATTCAAACTTCTGGAATAAGCAGTGAACAAACCACACACACAGAAAACAAGATTTCTGGGGATCTTCTAAGAACCAATGGTCTATACAGTGAATCTGGGTTACCATATTGCATAAAAAGCTAGGTTTCATTTTTTTATTTCACAGTTTTAGAAAATCACAGCAGCTACACATTCAAACTCATCTAAGGCAATATTTACATACCATACAGTGGTGTTGATTTACTAAAACTGGAAAGTGCAAAATCTGGTGTAGGTCTGCATAGAAACCAATTAGCTTCCATTTTTTTTTCGTCAAAACCTAATTAAACAAGCTAAAGTTGGAAGCTGATTGGTTACCAAGCACAGCTGCACCACATGTTGCACTCTCCAGTTTAAGGAAATCAAGTACAGTACATTTATAAAATGGCTTTTGTAGTATTGATTTATGTTGCCTAATTTTTTAGTAAAAGTGGACATTTCGCTTTTTTGGAAAAATTGTACTATCTGTGCCGAAGAATCATTGCATTTTGTGTTTATGCACACTTTAGTCCTTTGGTGGTTAGTTTAGACCCTTGTGCTTAATACTATTATAAAAGTTTTAATGTTCTCCGGGATTGTTTGTGGGTTTATTTTGTGTTTTTTATTCCACTTTCCTCCCACAATCTAATACCATCCAGATAAGTTAATTGGCTTGTACCCAAAACTAGACCTAGCACCTGCTTATGTGATTGCTGTAAAGCTATTGCTTGATAGGTTCCTTCAGGGGCAGAGATTTATGTAACTGATTATTTGCATGCTGTATAGCCATTCAGAATTTTCAACATATGTAAAGTATTCTGGCACCAGTTCCTAACTTGATTTCCTATTACCATGACCTTATCTGTGATGCGCCATCTCTCCAGTTTTCTCATTTATGCATTCCAGCATTTCTTTCTTATTACTAAGCTTTAGGATTTCAGCCTTGTAGGATATTTTCCCGTTTTCTTTTTTTTTTTTATATATATCTGCATCACCATTCATTATATTTGCAGTTCAACTCAAAGCTCATTATAACTTTTCTGAGTTTAAATTATTTATTTTAGGGAGGGGTGAAGTGACTTTCAGGTTTTTAGGGCGTTGTAAAATGTTTTAAAATTGTAGGTTTCAAGAGATGCTTTAATGTTTAACAGTAATAAACTTTTTTTTTTCATTTAATGTATTCCAATGGTGCAAACATTTGTTTAGAGGGCTCTTTACTTGGTGTGTTGACTGTAAAATTAGAACATCAAATTCAATTGCAGTAAAGTTTATATAATGAGTCATTGGTTTGGGGCACACTAAGTTGTCTACGAGCTCAAACACAAAAATACTTAGATGTCAAAAACAAAGAAAATGAAGTTAAGAATTTCTACACTTTACCACTTACTAAAGGGCTAGACATAAGCAAAGGGAAGGGAAACCCAACTCTTTCTGCAGCTGCCTGACTCTGTCGACAGCCCAATCCAAATGTATAAAGCTTAAAATAACAACAGAAAAAAAAACGTAACCCAATTTATGGCAGGTGGACTACATAGTAATGATCTTATCATTGAAACAGTTATTTTTTTCTGACACCAGCAAATGTAAATTTATCCTGCTATTCAATAATATCATTACATTTGTAAAAATGGTAAAATAGCAATATGGAAAAGAGAATTATTTATCTATAATGTGACATAAAATAATATGTGTACTTTGGCGTACTTTTTCTGCATGTAACACTGGTTCAAAGACAATTTTTTTTTTGCAGTAAACAAAAAAATTGTGGGGGGGGGGTCTCCACTATTTCATGATCCCAGAATTATTATTTTTTTTTAAATAAGCTAATAACTTCTCTATAATCAAGAAATTGTTTCAAATCATTTAAAGCATTCAAAATAGCAGAAACAGTCAAATTGATTTATTAAAGGAGAATATGCTGTTCTCTTAGCAAAATGAAATTTCCCTTTGCAAGGGAACTTTAACTCAGATTAGTGAATGAGGTGAAGTTCTGCTGACCTAAGTTATTTAATAATGTAAAAAGCTTGTCCTAATTTTCTTTGTGTCTGATTGAATTTGTTTGCAAAGTGATTTAAATTGTTTTTCAAAGTGAAAAATCCCCTGCAAAGTGAAAATGCTCCCTTAGTATATCAAGCTTAGTGCTATCATTATTTCACACAATAAAATTTACACTGCAACACTGAGTTTTATTTACTAAAGGAGACCATTTTCAGCAATACCTGTAAAGCTGTATTCACGTCAGTGCAAAACAAATCCTTGGGCAAGGGAGGCAGCTCTATAGAAGTCTGTAATGTGTAGGCATGGCCAGGACAATGAAACTTTCAGCACTAGATGTAAACAAACACAGGAGGTAAGTATGCATCAGAGAAGGCACTGTTCATAGGTTTTAATGCAGTGAGCTTCTCATATTCCTTTTAATATAACTGGAACTGAGAATGGAGACTTTCCCACTTAGCACTTTGTTTCAGAAAGTCACTGCAAAGGGTTGGCTCAGTATCTACAGAAGAGCAACAGGAATGTCGGAGTGAAAAGATCAAAGTTCGGTTGGGTGGAAGTTTGCTGAACCCTGTGGCAAATCCGCAAATCCCCAACATAGTGTCTGAATCCCTTAAAATTCTATGCAAACCAAGTCTTGTTATTCTTTTTTAGTTTGTTTCAAGGGAAATTTTACAAGCTCTGTTAAAATGGTATAGGTAGCTAGGCACTGCCACGGGGGACATGTACCAATACAAAAAATAAATGTTAAAAAATACTGTTCAGAGGGAACCAGGTCTTTGAAGGTGGCCTAAAGGGAAATGTTAAAAATACACAATTACCTCCAAAAGTTGCATTATAAAAACATATTATTGCTACCTATTGAAACATTTCTACCAGGTTTGTGCTGTTTGCAAAACATGGTGTAGAGTCCATACATGAACCTTAACTACTGAATGAGGGTCTAATATAGATTTGGAGATGTCTTCACATGATTTTTTTTTCTTTAAGTGATAATACACATTGTTTACAAAAAAATTATTATATCTGTTTAAAGAAAAAGTCCCACTCAAAATCCATTTTTAATAAGCATCTAGTATGGATTGTGATGGGGACTCCAGGCAAAAAACCTCACATTCCTGATTATATTGGAATCTTGAAGCTCTCTTTAAAATGGGGAAAAGGGGAATGATAAAGTGATACAATATACCCCATGTTCCTAATTCACAAAAAAAGGTAAATAGCAAAAAAAAAGGACAACATAGCAAGAATCCTTTATTTAAAAGAGAAATAAATAAATACATAAATAAACAATGTCCTATGATGTAAATCCAACTTCAATCACATTTTCCAATGATATTCACGTTGAACTGTGCCATTCCTTCTCTCCTGGTTTTACACACATTGCAATTAACAAATGTCAACAAACTGGCCAGGGATCCTGGGTCATCATTTGGGCAGGTCAGCATTCATTGTGACAGGTGTTAGATATACATTGCTGGACAACATAATGGATGTTGTAGTGTAATACACTGTGTATTTTTTGTAAACAAATAATCTTTTTTATGTAATTTTTTTCACTACTATTTACTTTTTTTTGTGAATGGGTAACAAAGCATATGTACCCCGTACTCATTTACATAGAGGGGAGGGACGCATAGCTGAGAGACCCCTTTTTTTAAAGCTTCTCCTCGCAGATCCCCACATGTGCTGGGATGTGGTAATGAGGCCCTTGTGCCTTTTTAATGGGTCTGGTAAGGATTTTGAGTAGGATGCCATGCCAAGCTGAAACCATTCTTCTGAAATTATTCTTCAGATTTTCTAATTGAAAAAAGGCTTTTCATATTAAAAGTATATGTTCACTTTGATAAAGAAAATATAGTAAATAAGGAGAAGTTGTGCTCACTTGTAACAGCCAATTACGTTTTAGAGAATTTGCAATGCATACTTTTTGCAAGGACATAATTGGTTGATTACGTAAACACAGCTCCATCTTTTTTTACTAAACTCAGCAAAGATTTATTTCAAGTGCATAGATTCTATAAGTCTCTGTTAATAGTATCTATTATTTTATTTTGTAAATAAACTCCAATATTACTATTATAATATGTACAAATATGGAGAAATATAAAAGCATTTTGAGTATATTTTTCAGAAATATAGTTTTTGCATATAATTAAATTACATTTTAGTACACAATTTCTATTTTATTTTTTAGTAAGGTGTTTCTTATCTCACGTATGTTTAGGTATAACCAACTAGTATTTAAAGACCAGGGAGATACATTTATTATATCTATAATAGCAATAAAATGTAAATATTAATTTTTGGTTCACACCATTACTTCTCTTCCACCCTTCTTTGGGAAAGTGGAGAGAACATGACATTTTTTTTTTGTGTGGAAAAAGTTGAAAGAAAAGGACACTTTTTTAAACCTCTTTCCTTCTAAAAAAAAGTTATCATACGTACCTAAACTGCCATTCTGGGAAAATATTCACTGCATCCCCCCCCCCCCCCCAATGCTCAGCTCAAACTCTAATAATTTCTATGGAAGGTTGCCAGCACATTGACATGTTCTGGAGGGGACTTTTGTTAAATCAATGGAGTTTAGGACTTGCATGCATAGGTTATCAAAGAGGATGTGTAGCTCTGGTCATGTCAGCATTTTTTGCAGTAACAAATATAAAATAATGTCTAATAAAAATCATAACATAAAAGGGCATAACTATAACTATATTTTTTAATTAAAATCTACCAATGAGACATACAGTATCTACTGTATATGTGTGCTGATTTAAATATATTTACAGTATTAAAATGAAGTGTCACAATAAGGTACAATTCCCTTTAAGCACCATGGTGGTAAGTCTATTCCAGGTTGATTGCTTTACTATTTTCCTATTATAATATAATATATTATATTATATTTTATTATTAAATTGACAGGTTGTTCTATGTGACTCATATTAGAAAATACCATTTCATGAGATGCTACCTATTTGATATTCATAGTTAAGTAAATGTAGAAGAAATGTCAGTAATATGCATTTACAGTTGTAAAGTAGTGGGTGTATTATTCAGCAATGATTATATTGTTTGTATTAGTATCTATAATAAATCATGTGGGGATTTGTTACAACTTTTAAAAAATTACTTTACATCCAGGAATCCTTAATATTACTTTTTACTATTACATTTTCTGTGGACTTTTCTGTAATTTAATATAAACATATGATAACAAAGTTGCTTAAAATGGGAATAAAATCCATGACTTTTATGAATTTAAACATATTTTTGAATATAAATACCTATTTTACAAGTAAAATATTTGACTATGAAATTTAGATAAACCGATGCACAAAGGCACATTTTAAATGTATAATTTTATGTGAAACCACAATCAGAATAATGCCGGGATAAAGCTTTTTTTCCCATCCCACTGATTCTTCTATAGCTTCAGCATTTTTAGCATTCTACCATTTGGCCTGGTATGTGTTATATTTTTTGTGCTCTCGCAAGCATTGCTCGTCCCAGCTCACCTCTTTCGTGACAACAGCATGGAATCTGGGCTGATGCTAATCTAGACAGACAGTCGAAGCTCATAAAAGAATTATCACTGCTAATCAAATCAGAGCGGAAACCTACCACACTGCATCGTTGGAGACATTTCACGTCCTGAATATTTCATGGGATGAGGGCTGCGGACAAAGACAGAACATTATCTACAGCTCCATGTTGCGTGCAAATATTTACTTAAACATTCTGGTGCGGTCAAGCTGATATGTAGCAACACTATTAAGCTTTGAGTGATCCTTATAAATAATGGTAATTACATTTGGCACCACTTTTACTGGGTCAAAATGGCTTAAAGTCAACCCCATTGAATTGTCAATGCTCTCCTTCTCTGCATGATTAAGTGGGCAATGTGCCACAGGAAATTTGATGCATACTAGATGACAAATGTCTGTTTTGGCTGCTGAGAATTGAACTGAATCGTAGATCTGCAGAAACATCAAAACACAATCAAGAGTTGACATCAAACCCATGAGCCAGGAGAATTCCTCAGGCTAGAGGGGCTGAACTTGGAGCTCCGTAAACAGGTGCTCATTCTCCCTGCATGCTGCTTCACCGACTCCATTCCACTGACTTCGAAAATAAATTGCCTCTGCCTTTTTACAGTTAATTTTGAGCACTTTCTTTTTACAGTTCCTCCTTGACTTTTAATGGCTGTAAATAAAAGACAATAATATCAAAAGAGACATGCAATGGCTTCAGGGAATTCAGCAAAACAGCAATGTCAAATTGTGGTTTTAGCTGTTATTAAAAGATGTATGTAAACAATTTCAATTCTAAGATTGGTACCCCTTTATCAAAAATAGATATTTTATTTAATTGTTTTGTTAATTTGTATAACAATAAGTTGACTTAGCATTTATTTTAGTGTATGTGTTTTTTAAGGGTGGACTGGGGCACATTGTTAATGAGACTAGGGCTCATTACTACCAGCTGTGCAGGAATTTTGAAATATGTGGATTCTGCTCAGCCAGGTAAGTGTTGATACATAAGAACTGTGCTTTAAATGAGCTTGTTTTATTAACCTTCCTAGGGGTATTCCCGAGCGTGACTTGGGGTTAGATTTTAGAGCCAAAAGCGGTAACCCCGAGTCACACTCGGGGTAGTGCTAGGAAGATCGCTGGATCCTGGTAGAGGTTTTATTTACCTTTTCTCCGGGATCCAGTGAAGAATGCGGTCGGTATGCGGCGGCGGAGCTTCCTCCCGATCGTCTGAGAGCCCCGGCTTCCGTCTACGGCGACGTGACGTCCGCCGGGGGGTGGAACCGGCGGCAAATTCAAATGTAAAACACACCAAACACACTGATACCATTCAAAATAAAAAAAAATCACATTACATTGCCCCCAGTGCCCTTTCCTGCAGTTTTACTGTACTTTTTATGTATATATATATATATATATATATATATATATATATATATATATACACACACACAAACACATATATATATATATATATGTGTGTATAGATATATATACATAAATACATATATATATATATGTATATATATATACGTATATATATATATATATATATATATATATATATATATATATATATATATATATATATATATATATATATATATATATGTATATATATATACGTATATATATATATATATATATATATATATATATACACGTAATTCTTGTGAATGAGCAGCCCAAACCAACTGTATACATTATATATCTATATATCTATCTATATATATATATATATATATATATATATATATATATATATATAATATATGTATACATGTATATATATATATATATATATATATATATATATATATATATATAATGTATACAGTTGGTTTGGGCTGCTCATTCACAAGAATTACATGCAAAATAATGGTACCGCTTTCAGCACCTAAAATCCAAAAGAATCATCATACCAGAAACTGGTATCCCCCCTCAGACTCAAGCATCACAAATATTTTGCAACTACAGGCCCAGCACTGCCAAAAATGTAAAGTGTTAGCACAATGTACTACAGCCCAAACTAGAAAAAAGAGTGCCAACTGTTCAGCACAGCCAATAACATTTACTATCAAAAGTTAGCAAAAATGTGTTATCTTATATGGACTGATAGGGATTTCTACCTGAAACTACTGAAGTTAGAATTTTCCACGCTGCCCTGGTAAAGTTTTCCTGGGTGTTCTTTCATTGATCTTTTCTGTTCACTGCTCTGATCATCTACTTTGTTGGTATGTAATGTAATGACCTTGCTGCATCCTTGATTTTTTAGAGCTGTAGGTGAGTAAAAATGTAAACCCACATTGCATGATATTTTTGAAGATTGCATTTATTTAAATAGGCCAATGTTCAACAAAGCATGCCAGATCTTCCAGTGGTGAGTCCTATCTTTAGAGCATTTTTTACTGCACTTGCAGTGCGGTTTTGAACCTCTTAGAGACTGACTGCCTCAGATTTACTGAGGCAGGCAGCCCCTCCTGCGCGAACCAAAGTAGCTGTACGGTGGTCACCTCCAGCTAGGTGGCAAGCTTTCGGCGGTGGCGGCATGCTCTCACCCCCACTTGGCAGTGGGAACTCCGATGCACAGGTCCAGCGGCTCCGATTGCCGCTGGGCACCCGTGATCATTCCCCGCTGAGAGAGAAGGACGGTCAGCTGTTGTAAAAACAGCTGACCCTTCTTCTCTCTGGAATGATCACAGAGCACTTGTGATCCTCCTATGTAGGATCACAGTCTCTGTGATCATTTCAAAAACCCAACCCCCATGCAGTTAGAAACACTCCCCTAGGCTTACATTTAACCCCTTGATCACCCACTGTGTTAACCCCTTCCCTGCCAGTGTCATTATTATAGTAACAGTGCATATTTTTAGCACAGATTACTGTAGTAATGTCACTGGTACCCCCAAAAGTGTCAAAAATGTCAGTTAGGGGTCCGCTCTGTCTGCCGCAATGTCGCAGTCCCGCTAAAAATTGCAGATCGCCACCATTACTAGTAAAAAAAACCAATAAAAATTACATAAATCTTTCCCGTAGTTAGTAGACGCGATAACTTTTGCGCAAACCAATCAAAATACGGTTATTGCAATTTTTTTTACCAAAAATATGTAGCAGAAAACAAATTATATATATGATATATATATATATATATATATATATATATATATATATATATATATATATAATATATACAGTGGGTACGGAAAGTATTCAGACCCCCTTAAATTTTTCACTCTTTGTTATATTGCAGCCATTTGCTAAAATCATTTAGGTTCATTCTTCTTCCTCATGAATGTACACATAGCTCCCCATACTGACAGAAAAACACAGAATTGTTGACCTTGTTGCAGATTTATTAAAAAAGAAAAACTGAAATATCACATGGTCCTAAGTATTCAGACCCTTTGCTGTGACACTCATATATTTAACTTAAAGTGCTTTCCATTTCTTCTGATCATCCTTGAGATGGTTCTACACCTTCATTTGAGTCCAGCTGTGTTTGATTATACTGATTGGACTTGATTAGGAAAGCCACACACCTGTCTATATAAGACCTTCCAGATCACAATGCATGTCAGAGCAAATGAGAATCATGAGGTCAAAGGAACTGCCTGAAGAGCTCAGAGACAGAATTGTGGCAAGGCACAGATCTGGCCATGGTTACAAAAAGATTTTGGCAACACTTAAGGTTCCTAAGAGCACAGTGGCCTCCATAATCCTCAAATGGAAGACGTTTGGGACGACCAGAACCCTTCCTAGAGCTGGCCGTCCGGCCAAACTGAGCTATCGGGGGAGAAGAGCCTTGGTGAGAGAGGTAAAGAAGAACCCAAAGATCACTGTGGCTGAGCTCCAGAGATGCAGTCAGGAGATGGGAGAAAGTTGTAGAAAGTCAACCATCACTGCAGCCCTCCACCAGTTGGGGCTTTATGGCAGAGTGGCCCGACGGAAGCCTCTCCTCAGTGTAAGACACATGAAAGCCCGCATGGGGTTTGCTAAAAAACACCCGAAGGACTCCAAGATGGTGAGAAATAAGATTCTCTGGTCTGATGAGACCAAAATAGAACTTTTTGGCCTTAATTCTAAGCGGTATGTGTGGAGAAAACCAGGCACTGCTCATCACCTGTCCAATACAGTCCCAACAGTGAAGCATGGTGGTGGCAGCATCATGCTGTGGGGGTGTTTTTCAGCTGCAGGGACAGGACGACTGGTTGCAATCGAGGGAAAGATGAATGTGGCCAAGTACAGGGATATCCTGGACAAAAACCTTCTCCAGAGTGCTCTGGACCTCAGACTGGGCCGAAGGTTTACCTTCCAACAAGACAATGACCCTAAGCACACAGCTAAAATAACGAAGGAGTGGCTTCACAACAACTCCGTGACTGTTCTTGAATGGCCCAGCCAGAGCCCTGACTTAAACCCAATTGAGCATCTCTGGAGAGACCTAAAAATGGCTGTCCACCAATGTTTATCATCCAACCTGACAGAACTGGAGAGGATCTGCAAGGAGGAATGGCAGAGGATCCCCAAATCCAGGTGTGAAAGACTTGTTGCATATTTCCCAAAAAGACTCCTGGCTGTATTAGATCAAAAGGGGGCTTCTACTAAATACTGAGCAAAGGGTCTGAATACTTAGGACCATAAGATATTTCAGTTTTTCTTTGTTAATAAATCTGCAGCAATGTCAACAATTCTGTGTTTTTCTGTCAGTATGGGGTGCTATGTGTACATTCATGAGGAAGAAGAATGAACTTAAATGATTTTAGCAAATGGCTGCAATATAACAAAGAGTGAAAAATGTAAGGGGGTCTGAATACTTTCCGTACCCACTGTATATATATATATATATATATATATATATATATATATATATATATATATATATATATATATGACAAATGATATAAATGCATTTTTCTTAGTTTTGGTTTTAAAATTTAGCAAATTTAGTAATTTTTCTTCATAAATGTTGTCCAAAAGTTATACTGCTACATATCTTTTTTATAAAAAAAAGAAATAAGTATATATTATTTGGTCTTTGTGAAGGTTATAGAGTCTACAAGCTATGGTACCAATAATTGAAAATTGATCATACGTGATGTACTGATGGCCTATCTCATTTCTTGGGACACTAACAAGCCAGGAAAGTACAAATACTCCCCAAATTACCCCTTCATGGAAAGCAGGTATTCCAAGGTATTTAGTAAAGAGGCATGATGAGCTTTTTGAAGTTGCATTTTTTTCCCACAATTCTTTGCATAATGAAGATTTCTTTTTCTTTTTTTTTTCCCACAAAATTGTCATATTACCATTTTTTTTCCCACACACTGTATAGGCATACCTGTAACTACTGCCCAAAATACATTCTGCTACTCTTTCTGAGTATGGCGATACCACTTGTGTGATACTTTTACACAGCCTGGTCACATCCAGAGGCCCAACATCCAAGTAGCACCTCCAGGCGTTCTAGGAGCATAAATTACACATATCTAAAGTTGAGCGATAACCTGGATGTCCGGGTTTGGCGGGTTCGGCCAAACTTGAAAAAAAAGTCCGGGTTCGTGACCCGAACTTAACCCAAACTTTACCCAGATCCTGAACCCCATTGAAGTCAATGGTGACCCGAACTTTTAAGCACTAAAATGATTCTAAAAAAAACATGGAAAGGGCTAGAGGGCTGCAAATGGCAGCAAAAGCTTGTTAAGAGCATGACAAGTGTTCTGCAAACAAATGTGGATAGGGAAATAACTTAAAATAACATAAAAAACATAAAAATAAAAAATAATCATCATGATCTAGGAGCATGAGGCCCATATGGAGTAGGGGGTTGAGGTGGCAGTGGATGTGGCGGTGTAGGTGGAAGCGGCGGTGGAGGAGGATGAGGTAGGCAACACTGGTTTTTGTTTTTATTTTTAAATTTCTTTTTAAATTTGGGTACACCCCAAGAGAGTGAGAAAGATGAAAAATACAACAATGGCTGGGTAAGGCCGGTATACATGTCTATTCTGCACAAGGTATGGACAAGTCCTGTGGGATCCATGCCTGGTTCATTTTAATGAATGTGAGGTTGTCCACATTGGCTCTGGACAGGTGGCTGCGCTTGTCTGTGATAGCGCCCCCAGCCCTGCTAAATACACGTTCAGGTAATACACTGGCTGCAGGGCAGGCCAGCACCTCCAAGGCGTAAAGGGCAAGCTCAGGCCATGTGCTCAATTTGAAGACCCAAAAGTTGAAGGGGGCAGACCCGTCATTCAGTACGTGTATAGTACGTAAGGAACGGTAAGGAACTGTGTATGGTGTATGGTATATGGTAAGGAACAGTGATGGCGGCGGGGGGGGGCTTCTTTCCCCTTTCTGGGTTGAGTCTGGCCTTGGAAAAGGTATGTGTCCCTGGTTGTGGGCCGGACTCTCCCAAAGCTGTCTAAGTTCTGAGGCCTTCTGCTAGGGATGGGGGTGCACTGGTCTTGCCAGAGACCGGGATTCTGAAAAGCCTGTGGTGTATGTGCCCCTGGAGTGGCAGTCCAGGGGTGCATTAATTCACGGTGGATGGCAACACTATGAGTATGGCACCAAGGACACTGCACTTCCTACACACATTTTTCACACCTGCCTCTAGGTCAGGAGTCAGGACCAGAGGAATTTTTTATTCCTGGACGAAGGGCCTGCCATAGTATTGCAAAGTGGCACTAACCTTGCACTTCTTCTTCACTATCCCTTTCCCCACTCTTATGTGTTGTGTGTCTCACGTTTTGTGTTTTTTATTGTGGCGTTACACTTTATTTTGCACAGCGTGATTAGTAGGGTGTAGGTCTTTGGGCCTGTCCCTGAAAGTCTTGGGAGGGGGTGGATATGGCCTTCTGGCTTGGTTCGCCCTTTCTCATGGGGTCTCTCTTCGGGAGAGCCCCACCTAGTACTTGGGGTGGTCTGTTTCAGCAGACCTCCTAAAGAACAGGGCTGCCTGGTTTCGGCCAGGTTAGCCAGTGTAAGTACTCCAGTCCCTGTCAGGAGCCTTGTGCCCCAGGGGATCAGGGTCAGGGACCATGTGTACACCCACCTGGTGATAGTCTAAGTGTATTCACACACCACGGGTTTAAAAAAAAAAAAAACAGCTGGTGGTCCTGGTTGACAAAGCTTTTCCACATTTCATAAATGCTAACCCTGCCTTCTGAGGTGCTGGCGGTGCCCTGGCTGCATTGGCGACCACCTCCTCCTCCTCTGCCTTCCCCTTGTGCTTCCACTGTGCCCCCGCTGTCAGGTGGGAATGCCACCGGCATTGCTTCTCGACCTTTTGGCTAAGATCAAGTGTAGTATCTGTTGTTATCAGTTATCTGGGTGCCAACCTGCTGTGAACATGGTTCCTCCTCCTTATCCATCCTCCACCTCGTCATCCTCCAGAACTGTGCCCTTGCTGGACAATTGTGTACCTGGCGTTTGTGGGCGCAGGAACCCACCCTCGGAGCCACGTGTGAATGACTGCCTTGAAAGCCTTGGAAATGATCACTGCTCCGGATGGGGAGGCGGTAGTGGATGAGGATGAGGAAGCGGAGTAGGAGGAGTTAGCAACAGGAGTCGAACTGAAGTGCCCTGCAATCCTCGGTGGTGGAAGGAGATGTGCCAAACGAATTTAAAGGGTGTATCTCACAGTAACATAATCAGCAAAAAAAAAATAGAACAACAGTACCCAAAGGGTGTATTTCACACGTAGAGATACAGACTAAACCGCAATTTAATATCTTTCTTTCCCCTAAATGGGTGTTTATTGAATAGCAGAATAGAACAACAGTATCTAAAAGGGTGTATCTCACACGTACAGATACAGACTAAGTGGCAATTTAATATCTTTCAGTCCCCTAAATGGGTGTTTATTGAATAGCAGAATAGAACAACAGTATCTAAAAGGGTGTATCTCACATGTACAGATACAGACTAGTTGAACAATATAATAGCGCACACATACACAGAAAAAATGTTGTTTTCAAATAACTATATGTAACTATGTAACTATGTAATAGCGCACACATACAAAGAAAAAAAATTGTTTTTAAATCTTGCAAGGCTATTTAAAAACACCTGCTCTTATAAAGTAAATATGAGGATTTGGTCACACCATATGGCCATACTGTGCTTAAGCCCACCACAACGTCAAAGTACCCCATTATCAGTGGGTCCTACACTATTCATAGAGAAGATAATCCCACTTCTCAAAACCATAGGGCAATACTCACTCCTGTCATGGGAGAAGTGTGCCGGCTGCAGATTCCTCTGCTAAAACTGCAATGAAGGGACACCTCTTGGAACTACTCACAGGTGGACAATGCTAATGAGGTTTTGGTGTGGGGGAGTGGGGTGCTCCACCCATAAGTCTGGTCAGGGCTATACATGAAATAAAAAAGATATTGGGGGGCACACCCTAAACGCACAATTCTCAGGTTGGTGCTGCTAAAAGACCAATATACAAATTGAACAATATAAGGGGGGAAGGTAATATTGGGCGTATGCTATAGGCCCCCCAACCTGAGGGAGGAGGGGGAGGCGGACCTCATTTTACAGATAGGATTGGCAGCAAGGATGGGAAATGTCATTATAATGGGGGACTTTAATTATCCAGATATAGACTGGGCAGAAGGAACAGCACACTCAGCCAAGGCTAGGCAGTTCCTAAATGTTTTGCAAGACAATTTCATGGGTCAGATGGTGAATGCACCGACGAGGAAAAATGCGGTACTTGACCTACTGATTACCAATAATACAGACCTGCTCACGGATATAGAAATACGGGACAACTTAGGAAACAGTGACCATAGGTCAATAAGTTTCAGTATTAATTACTGTTATAGGAAGCAGAGGGGTAATATAAGGACACTGAATTTCAAAAGAGCCAATTTCCCAAAACTGCGCTCGCTGCTAGAAAATATCAATTGGGATAGAACCCTGGGAACAAAGAACACGGAGGAAAAATGGGAGTGCTTCAAGAGCATACTTATCAAGGGGATTGACCAGTGCATTCCAAAGGGAAATAAATTTAAAAGAGCAAAACTAAACCCTGGGTGGCTAAACTCCAACATAAAAATGTATATTAGTGCTAAAGAAAAGGCCTTCAAAAAATACAAGACTGAGGGGTCATTGGCCGCATTTAAGCATTACAAAGAGTGTAATAAGAAATGTAAAGACGAAATCAGGGCGGCTAAAATAGAACACGAGAGACATATAGCAGAAGAGAGTAAAAAGAACCCCAAGAAGTTCTTTAAGTATATAAACAGTAAGAAAGCAAGGCCAGAACACATTGGCCCCATAAAAGATGACAAAGGAAATATGGCCACTGAGGAAAGAGAAAAGGCGGAAGTGTTAAATCATTTCTTCTCTTCAGTCTTCACAAAAGAATCGGAGGGCTACACGGACCTAGCTTGTAAGGCCGGACTAAATAATACACCTCAGGAAATGCCGCCATGGCTAACAGAAGATAGACTTAGAACTAAACTAGAGAAACTTAACATAAATAAATCACCGGGACCGGATGGCTTGCACCCGAGGGTTCTTAAAGAGCTCAGCCAGGTGATTGCCAGACCATTATTCTTGATCTTTAAGGATAGTTTACAGACGGGTATGGTGCCAGCTGATTGGAAAAAAGCCAACGTGGTACCAATATTTAAAAAGGGGCCGAGGTGTATCCCGGGGAACTATAGGCCGGTCAGCCTAACATCTGTAGTCTGCAAGATTTTGGAGGGGATGTTAAGGGACCACATACAAGACTTTAGTAATGAAAACTGTATTATTAGTAGCAATCAGCATGGATTTATGAAAAATCGTTCTTGCCAAACCAATCTATTAACCTTCTACGATGAAGTGAGCTGCCACCTAGATAAAGGTAAGCCTGTGGATGTGGTGTATCTGGACTTTGCAAAGGCCTTTGACACCGTTCCCCACAAACGCTTACTGTACAAACTAAGGAAGGTAGGTATGGACCATAAGGTGAGTACCTGGATAGAGAACTGGCTCCAGGGGAGAGTCCAGAGGGTGGTTATTAATGGGGAGTACTCGGATTGGGCGGGTGTGGAAAGTGGGGTCCCCCAGGGTTCTGTCCTGGGACCAATCCTGTTTAATTCATTCATAAATGATCTAGAGGAGGGGATATCTAGTACAATCTCAGTATTTGCAGATGATACTAAACTAAGCATGCCAATATCTTCTATGCAGGATGTGGAAACCTTACAAGCGGACCTGAACAAAATAACGGGGTGGGCAACTACATGGCAGATGAGGTTTAATGTTGAAAAATGTAAAGTAATGCACTTGGGGGCCAAAAACCAGAAAGCAAGCTACTCACTAGGGGGGGAGCCTCTGGGTGAGCCTAGGATGGAAAAGGACCTGGGGGTACTGGTAGACAACAGGCTTGGCAGTGGCATGCAATGCCAAGCCGCTGCAAGTAAAGCCAACAGAATACTGGGATGTATAAAAAAGGGGATTCACTCCAGAAATAAAGAGATTATTCTCCCACTCTACAAGACTCTGGTCCGGCCACATCTGGAGTATGCTGTCCAGTTCTGGGCACCGGTCCTCTGGAAGGATGTGCTGGAACTGGAAAGAGTCCAGAGAAGGGCAACAAAATAATTAGGGGAATGGAGGACATCAGCTATGAGGAAAGACTACAAGCACTGAACTTATTCTCTCTGGAGAAGAGACGACTGAGGGGGGATATGATATCAATGTTCAAATACTGTACTGGCGACCCTAGCATAAGGAACAAACTATTCAGAGAAAGGAGATGCAATAAGACACGTGGCCACTCACTAAAACTAGAGGAAAGGCGGTTTAACCTTAAAATGCGTAAGGGGTTCTTCACTGTAAGAGCAGTAAGGATGTGGAATTCTCTTCCACAAGCAGTCATATCAGCAGGGAGCATTGATAGTTTCAAAAAACTGTTAGATGGGCACCTTAGAGACCACAACATACAGGGGTATACAATGTACGGTTAAAAGCAAACACACACACACACATCATAGGTTGAACTGGATGGACTGGTGTCTTTTTTCAACCTCGCTAACTATGTAACTATATGTAACTATGTAACTATGTAATAGCGCACACATACAAAGAAAAAAAATTGTTTTTAAATCTTGCAAGGCTATTTAAAAACACCTGCTCTTATAAAGTAAATATGGGGATTTGGTCACACCATATGGCCATACTGTGCTTAAGCCCACCACTACGTCAAAGTACCCCATTATCAATGGGTCCTACACTATTCATAGAGAAGACAATCCCACTTCTCAAAACCATAGGGCAATACTCACTCCTGTCATGGGAGAAGTTTGCAGGCTGCAGATTCCTCTGCTAAAACTGCAATGAAGGGACACCTCCTCTTTTTTTAATCCATATTAAGCAGACACATATGCACTGAGCTTGCATTACATGGCTGCTAAACGCCGCACGCCTAACAGGTTGGATACTGTTGTTGTTCTATTCCGCTATTGAGTAAAAAAATCCCATTTGAATGAAAAATAATTTTTTTCCCCTTAAATTGTTGATTTTTGAATAGCAGATTAAAACAGCAGTGTCTAAACACTGTATGTCAAAGTAAAATATGAAGGAAAAAAATATTTGTTTTTTAAATCCAGATTAAGCAGACACATATGCACTGAGCTTGCATTACATGGCTGCTACACGCCGCCCACCGAATAGACTGATAAAAGTTTTTTTTTTCTCCCTCCTCCTAACTGGGCTCAGGTCAGGGCAAAAGGATTGTGCACTGCACCCCCACACAATAATCGCTGTCAGATTAAAGAAGACGCTCCTATTCTTTCCCTGAAAGCAATCTCCAGCCTGCCCCTACAATAATCTCCTATCTCTCCCTCATATCAGCAGCAGCAGGAACCTGACCCTACAGTAGTTAGAGCAGAGTGAGGTGCGGCGCTACGTGACTCCAGCTTATATAGAGGCTGGGTCACATGCTGCACTGGCCAATCACAGCCATGCCATTAGTAGACATGGCTGTGATGGCTTCTAAGGGCACACTAGTTAAACGTTTGTTGATTGTCTGCCCTGCAGCTGTTGAAACCGCGCCATTGGATGAGCACTGACATGGCATGGATGTGGCACTGATGAGCACTGACGTGGCATGAATGTGGCAGAGAAGAGCACTGAGGTGACATGGATGTGGCACGGATCAGCACTGATGTGACATGGATGTGGCACAGATGTGGCATGAATAAGCACTGACGTGGCATGGATGTGGCACAGATGAGCACTGACGTGGCACAGATGAGCACTGATGTGGCATGGATGAGCACTGATGTGGCATGGATATGGCATGGATGAGCACTGACGTGGCATGGATGTGGCATGGATGAACACTGACGTGGCACGGATGAGCACTGATGTGGCATGAATGAGCACTGACGTGGCATGGATGTGGCACTGATGAGCACTGACGTGGCATGGATGTGGCAGAGATGAGCACTGAGGTGACATGGATGCAGAACGGATGAGCACTGACGTGGCATGGATGAGCACTGACATGGCATGGATGTGGCACGAATTAGCACTGATGTGACATGGATGTGGAACAGATGTGGCATGAATGAGCACTGATGTGGCATGGATGTGGCACAGATGAGCACTGATGTGATACAGGTGAGCACTGATGTGGCATAGATGAGCACTGACATGGCATGGATGTTTCACAGAAGAGCACTGATGTGGCACAGATGAACACTGATGTGGCATGGATGAGCACTAATGTGGCATTGATGAGTACTGACGTGGCATGGATGAGCATTGACGTGGCATGGATGAGCACTGTTGTTGCATGAATGTGGCACAGATAAGCACCAATGTGGCACTGATGGGTACTGACTTGGCATGGATGTGGCACAAATGAGCACTGGCGTGGCATGGATGTGGCATGGATGAGCACTGTTTTGGCATAGATGTGGCATTGATGAGCACAGATGAGCACTGAGGTGGCATGGGTGGGCACAGATAAAGCATGGGTGCGCACAGATGAGGCATGGATGTGGCACGGATGGGCATGAATGTGGCATGATTGCGGCACGGATGGGCATGCTTGAGGCAAAGGTGAGGCACAGATTGGCATAATTGAGGCATGCATGGGAATGATTAATGTACAGATTGGCATGATTAAGGCACAGATGGGCATGACTGAGGCACATATTGGCA